>NC_135234.1:32169431-32498480 GCF_051348905.1 Ranitomeya variabilis | reverse complement strand
AGGGAAAAAAGAAAAACTCCAGAACTTCCCGAGGCTTATTCTGCTTGAAAAACTCTTTGGATTCGCTTTTTCACCATTTTTTGAGCAAGTCCACTAAAACAATGGTGGAAAAATTATCAAAACAATGGTGCTATTGTAACATTCTGGTCATGAGTTCAGGCTTTTCAAAGACACCAAAAGTTAAAAGAAGTAACATGTTTATCTTTCTTGCATTTTCCTCTAGAAAGATTCTCAATACTTACAATAGTTTCAGTATTTAATGGATTTAAGAAATACTTATGGAAAACACGATTACTAAGATGTTCAAAAATCGCTGAGAAAAAATGCTAAAAAAAAAAACCTGTGGGTAAACAAAAAACCTAGAACACAACAAAAAAGTGCTAAAAAAATAAAAAAGATTTTCCAAATTTAAAAAACTCCAAAGATGCAAAATTTACTTTCCTCTGTTGACAATCTAATGAAACAAGAACAACAAAATCACAGAATATTCTGTTATCCAGCTTCTTAGGGAAACATCTGAATTTTGGCATTATTATGTGATTCAACTGGATAAGATTAGTAGATCTTGCCAGCAATACGTAATAAGCATCACGATACATTTTAGGCCGGCATTACACTTTTTTAAATTTTTTCATATGTGAAAAATTTCCCTTTTTTTAGTGATATTGGACCCAATTTTGATCCGTGCTTCAGCTTTCACAATCCTTGTCACTTCATTTTTCCACCTGATAAAAAAAAATGTTGTTTCTATTACGGAGGGAGTAAACTATAGATAAAACATATATACAGACGGACACTCCTTGTCAATCTCCCCCCAAATTTTTGAATGTCCTTTTCTTAACAATCCCTTCGGTTATCCCGGTTGCTTGTGCACCTTTTTCTACCACACTTTTTCCTTCTACTCCACTTTCCAGTTACATGCTTGGATACAGCACTCTGAACAGCCGGCTTCTTTAGCAATCACCTTTTGTGGCTTACCCTCCTTGTGGAGTGTGTCAGTGACTGCCTTCTGGACATCTGTCAGGTCAGCAGTCTTCCCCATGATTGTGGAGCTACTGAAACAGACTACGGGACCTTTCTAAACACTTAGGAAGCCTTTGTCCGGGTTTTATTGTTAATTATTCTAATTTACTGAGATAATGATTTTTGGGTTTTTATTGGCTGTAAGCCATAATCATCAACATTAACAGAAATAAACAAATGAAATAGATCACTCTGTTTTTAATGACTCTATATAATATATGAGTTTCACTTTTTGTATTGAAGAACTGAAATACCTTAAATACTCGTGTATAAGCTGAGTTTTTCAGCACCTTTTTTTGTGCTAAAAGCGCCCCCCCCTCAGTTTATAAATGAGTCATTGTCCCAGAAAGACGGCGGGGGGAGGGTGAACGGTGGTGCAACGCGCCACAGAGGCAGGAGCAGGCAGCTGTGGATGTAACTGTGCCTGCTGTTAAAGAGAAATGGATATTCATTGTGCTGGCAGTGAATATTAATTTCTCTTACAGCATGCACAGTTACAGCCACAGCCACCGGCATCCAGCACACATCCTACTTACCTTCCCTGCGTGCCCTTGCTGCATCTTGTTCCGGTGCCAGCAGCTCTTCCAGGTGAGCAATCACGTGTCCCTCGTTCATTAAGGTAATGAATATTCACGTCTCTCCACTCCCATAGGCGGGAGTGAATATTCATTATCTTAATGAGCGGGGGCACGTGATCACTTAGCTGGAAGAGCTGCTGGCACCGAACGAGATGCAGCGAGGGCGCGCAGGGAAGGTAAGTAGGATGTGTTTTTTTTAATAGGAACCATGCATACAAGAACAGGGATTGGGAGTCATGCAATACAAGGACAGGGAATAAGGAGCCATGCATACAGGGATGGGGAGCCATGCATACAAGGACAGGGATGGGGAGCCATGCATAGAAGTATAGGGATGGGAAGCCATGCAACTCACCCCCACTTTGGAGATCCTCTCGGGGTACTCTACAACATATTGAAGCCTCTCTGGGGTGGGAGAAGGGGAAATGTGATTTTTGCACAAAAAACAGAAATTTTTCTAAATGTCAAGGACATAGAAGGATAGGGATGAGGAGCCATGCATAGCAGGATAGGGATGGGGAGCCATGGATATAAGGACAGGGATGAGGGGACAATACATATCCAGCTTATACTTGAGTCTATAAGTTTTTCCAGTTTTTCGTGGCAAAATTAGGTACCTCGGCTTATACTCGGGTCGACTTATACACAAGTATATACGGTAAATTAACTTTTTAATGATATTCTAATTTTGTGAGAAGCACCTGTAGATATATATATATATATATATATATATATATATATATGTGTGTGTGTTTTGATGAATATTTCCTTTGAAAACGATGTGTAAATGACAGAGAATTGCTGTATGTAAAAGCTCATGTTAAAATCGCACTGCCATCAGGTGTAAATCGGATGCTAGGTGTGAAAATCAGATTGTACTCGCATGACACTCCTGCGACTCTCGGCAGGGAGACTCGGACCGATTTTTCATACGTTTAATGTGACTCTGACCTTATGCAGAGGCTCAACTGAGACCAAGAGGGAGGAATTTGGCGAAACACAGCCGAGCTGCATTGGATGCAGGACCAAAACCATGACATAGAGGTAGTAATATTTTAGCATTTTTGTCACAGATGTAGCTATGAGGGGCAGGGAGAATGTACTCAAACTCAGCCCTAATAACTAAGTGCTCCCCAAACCCATCTTCCACATATGATGACATCAGTAGTTTACCGTTTCGCCCTTGACTGCCATCCTATGCTATTAAAAGGTCCTTCAAGCTTAAATGTCCTTTAAAGGATTTTTTGCGATGGCGATTTTTTTTTCCCTTTTAAATCCAGGAGTTTTTTTTAGATGTTTTCATTTATTTCCATTTATTTGGCGCCACGTTAATAAGAATCAGTTGACGTTGTGGCATCAGGAGAAGACGAGCACCAGGAGGAGAGGCTTTCCGACTTGTCCTGTGGAAGCAGAGCCGAGTCCTGGCCCCGCCGCCGCCTCACACAAGAACATCTAATTCAGCAGTAAATCATTCCCAGCCTCGCTCATGGCTTCCGTCCATTTAGGACGCAGCTCGGAATAACATAAAAAGCAAATGAATTTGCTGTGGAAACATAATGGAGGCTCAGGAGCCAACGTGTGCGTGACTGGTTAAAAAAAAAGAAAAAGTAAACGTTTCCAAAAAATCTTTTGTGAATGAAGTTATCTCTGTTCCTTTTATGTCTGTCTCAGCCTGTGTGATCGCTAACATCCACGCCGGGAAGCAGGATGAGAATGTTCTCCCTGGTCAGTGTTTCATGTCTGGAAATACGAGTCGTATGGCTTCAATGTAAGGATGGGATGTATCCGCGATGAAAGATCTAAGGCAGCCAGTATTCATTTCTGCTTGTGTTTTGTTCTGCATACATTTCCAACTTCTTAGCCAGCATAATCGTCATAGAGCAGATAGCACACATCCGGGACTGCTTAAAGGGGAGCCACAGCGGCATATTTCATGGAATTCACTGAGGGCTAACATTGCCTACAGATCCTGAGACATGGGGGCAACAAAATCCACTGATTGTACCATAGAGCCATATACTGAAGGCACACAATACCACCATATAATGTCAACATAATACTGCTATATACAGTACATGACACATTATACTGTCAACATAATACTGCTATATCCAGTACATGACACATTATACAGTCAACATAATACTGCTATATCCAGTACATGACACATTATACTGTCAACATAATACTGCTATATCCAGTACATGACACATTATACCGCCATATAGTGTCAACATAATACTATATATACAGTAAATGATGCATTATACCACCATATAGTGTCACCATAATGCTATATACAGTACATGACACATTATGCCGCCATATAGTGTCAACATAATACTGCTATATACAGTACATGACACATTATACAGCCATATAGTGTCACCATAATGCTATATACAGTACATGAGACATTATACCACCATATAGTGTCAACATAATACTACTATATACAGTACATGACGCATTATACCGCCATATAGTGTCACCATA
Organism: Ranitomeya variabilis; assembly: GCF_051348905.1. NCBI lineage: Eukaryota > Metazoa > Chordata > Amphibia > Anura > Dendrobatidae > Ranitomeya > Ranitomeya variabilis. The sequence continues at coordinate 32,494,383 of NC_135234.1, read as the reverse complement.
ATGCTATATACAGTACATGACACATTATGCCGCCATATAGTGTCAACATAATACTGCTATATACAGTACATGACACATTATACAGCCATATAGTGTCACCATAATGCTATATACAGTACATGAGACATTATACCACCATATAATGTCAACATAATACAGCTATATACAGTACATGACATTATACTGCCATATAGTGTCAACATCATACTGCTATATACAGTACATGACACATTATTCCGCCATATAGTGTCAACATAATACTGCTATATACAGTACATGACACATTATACTGTCAACATAATTCTGCTATATCCAGTACATGACACATTATACCACCATATAGTGTCACCATAATACTATATATACAGTAAATGATGCATTATACCACCATATAGTGTCAACATAATACTACTATGTACAACAGTACATGACACATTATACAGCCATATAGTGTCACCATAATGCTATATACAGTACATGACACATTATACCGCCATATAGTGTCCACATAATACTACTATATACAACAGTACATGATGCATTATACCGCCATATAGTGTCAACATAATACTTCTATATACAGTACATGACACATTATACTGCCATATAGTGTCAACATAATAGTACTATATACAGTACATGGCACAATATACCACCAAATAGTGTCAACATAGTACTACTATATACAGTACATGACACATTATACCGTCATATATTGTCAACATAATACTGCTGTATACAGTACATGACACATTATACCGCCATATAGTGTCAACATAGTACTACTATATACAGTACATGACACATTATACCGTCATATATTGTCAACATAATACTACTATATACAGTACATGACACATTATACCACCATATAGTGTCAACGTAATACTACCATACCACCATATAGTGCAAATATAATACTGCTATTTACAGTACAATACACATTATACCGCCATATAGTGTCAACAACATAGTACTGCTATATATGAAAATGCCAAAAATATGACAATTGTATATAGAATGAGGTTTTGCCAAGTACGTGCTGCATATTGGTGCGGATGTTCACGTTTTCTTATGGTCTCGGTTGTTTTCTCATCAGATGTGGCGGTGGGGACTCTCCTCTTACGTATCCAAATATAAGGAGATATTAAACTGATTGCCACATGCTGCTCGCTGACGCATTTCATGGGAACGGCTTCTATCAGAAAGTCTGTAATATAAGGCAGAAGACAAGAGGAAATGATTGAGCAGCACTAGACGAGAGCGATTAAAAAATAAATGGATTAAAGAAACAAAGGAAGAACACAAAATACAAAGCTGCGATTACATAATGCACAATTGAGTTTTATTTATTTATTTTTGTTGCATCATTTTTTGCAACATTAAAGTCTATTTGTTGGATTAAATAAACCTGATTTCCTTCCCTGACAGCCCCGAAGAGAACATAATCTGGACACATTGTAGTACAATTCCTACGGATCTGGTGCGTAGCCAGAGGAGCGCAGAATCCAGGCCAAATGAGAAATTCTTTTTAATTTTCATTTTTTTCTGAAGTTCTGAGAAGAGGCGTCACAAGTCTGAAAAATTAAGGATTTCATTCCAAAGTCATGATTTACTTATGTGTCTACTTTAGGGTGGGGGTGGGGCTTCAACCAATAAAACAGATTTAAAAGAAAAGAAACAAAGAGCAAAAACAAAGCTAAAATAAGAAATGCAAAACAATTGTGAAATAATTAGAAATAATAATAAATAAAGCAAGAAACCGCTAGGTGCCAAACGGCAAATGGGAAAGGATTTCGAGAAATGTAAATTTAATAAAAAGAATTGTAAGGCGTGAAATGCACAAAAAAAATTACACTGGGTGGAGCAAGATACCAAAGATGAGCCCAATGTAGCTGGTAAAAAGAAGGCAGAAGCGTGGATTAACCTGGTCTGTCTTCTTGCGTGTAAATTGTGCAACTTTGCAAGTGACTTGTTATTAAAAAATCTTTTAATTTTGTTATTCCCTGCTCATTGCCTAGGGTTGACAACCACTTCTTGATCCAATCAGTAGTAGCCTGTCTCCTAGGGACAGAGAGCGCACTTACAAGCTCTTTGCTATAGAGTTTGTAAGCGCTGCTCTGAAGGCAAAGCTGCTTTTGTTTCCGGCATTGGAGAGTACACAGTTCAAGCCAGAGGCACAACCATGTCCCCATCACAAAATGTCAAGCAATCAGGAGAGTACCGAGCCTTGGCAAAGTCAGTGGGCTGGGGAACGGTGCTCGCCTGAAGACGAGTTGAGAAAACTCCTTTTAAGATGCACATCTCTGCAAAGCCAACTATCATATGTGTATGAGGGCATACTGACTCTTCTCCAATGATTGATGTTGGGGGAAAACGAAATCAGGCCTACTGATAATTAACATGCACAATTTTTTTGTTCCAATGGAATATAAGCCACTGCAAAAAGTGTTTGACAGCGGCCTCCATTGAGAACAAATGGTTTGATGAAGCCAGTTGTTCATAATTATGGGGAGTTGGGAGAAAAAGCTCTCAGCCAAACGACAGCTATAGAAGGTGTATGGCCAAGTTTAGATCCTTCACCCTTTCATGACATGATGTATTTTATATTTTGGCTCAGGACCTGAGTGTCACGCTGTGTGGAAGATAAGTAAGTGCACAACAACATGGAGAGGGAGGAGGGAGCCCAACACTAGGGAAGTGGAGAGTGGAGACCCTTAGGCAGATCTAAAATCACCCTGTCTGTCCTAACGGTCCCTATATAGGTTTTGCACCAATCGCCGAGCATGAACTCAATCCCTGCCTGACCCTAGCGATAGGCCCTGGTTAGGGAAGGGATAAAGTGTGTACTAGTCAGTCCCCACTACAACTAAAGACAGAGAGAGTAGACGAACGAGGGGAACACTTAGCTTGAGAAGACCACCGAGATGTCACCACTGCAATCCTTCAAGAGTCCCCTGAGAAGGAACTAACCAACTGTTAGTAGTTCCAACTTAGCAGAGACAAGTAAGAGCTAACACCAGAACCTTGCTGAAGGCATGAAATGCATTTAAACCTTCAGCACAGGTGTTTGATTAGCAGCAGAAGGTGGAGATAACTGTTGGGTCCTAGAGGGAGAAGGATATCGCTCTACGACGGAGATGCAAAAATCAAGAAGGTGCTTGAGCTAATCGCAAAGACCTACATACAGATCCAGGATGACTGTCTGTCACACCTGACACACCAACATTTTCCTCTAGCAGAAGCAACCAGAGTGCGCTCCGATTGCTGCTGTTTATTTAAATGCCACTGTCAATCACTGAGGGTAGCATTTAAATAGCGCAATCACATCACCTCCCTCTCCTATGCAATCACGGGGGTCTGATAGTTGGCCATGGCAGCCTTCGGCCTGGTGAAAGACCACATTGCTGCCATGTTTGTCTTCCTGTGCAACCCAACCTTTAGCTGGCCTTCATAGGAGAATAGAATTGTATCTATTAATTTTAATTATATTTTATTGCAGTATATACAAGTGATCAGATAATCATAAGTTAAAGTCTCCAAGGGTAATAATAAATGAGAAGGTTAAAAAAAAAAACCTTTCCGACATATGACTTACAATTACATGATATGCTGGGACTTTGACGTGGGTCCAGAAGTCGAACCCGCATCTTTCCCGGCAGATGATGACTTAATTATTCAGCTATCATCTGCCTCTAAAAGTCACGGGTGATGTAAAACTGCAATAAAAGGCGATCAAAACTTTGTATCTACTAGAAAATGGTATCAATAAAAAGTCAGCTCTGGGCACAAAATTGGCCTTGGCGGGAAGGCTTTATGGGTCGTTTTGAGTTTTTTGGTGACTTGATGGTGAGAAGATTGATGTCCAGCACCAGAGATCCCATATCTGATTTTATGTCCAAGTTTTTCTATGTTAGGTATGGATGTCAGCTTAGACTTCCCAAACCTTCTACCGTCTGTACAGTGAGAGTGTGATCCCGCAGTTTCCACCGCTCTCCACCTTCATCATCACTTCTAGTGAAAGTGTCCCCGGACCGTCCTGGAGATGCTCCAAGTCCGGCCGTTCTGTTTGTTTGATGAGGATCTGCTACTCTAATTATTAAATTAGCCGGTTCACCATGTTTCATTCATCATTTTTCCTTCTACATCTGCTCTCTCTGCTCCGAATTCGCTGCCTGCAATGACTCACGGATGATAAATTGAAAGCCCCTTTTTTTCCCCTTCTTCAAAGTGGCCACCACTAATTGTTACTATTCTGAGTGTGGGAGCAGCACAGGTGAAACATATGTTTTAAAGAACCATAATTACACGTCGTGATGCGAAGCCGACGGCCAGGTGTGCGCAGGGTTTAATGTGCACCAGGTGAAGACCAGAACGCGTCTACAGTTTGCATTCAGGACGTGGATGGCGTGGAGTTCCCCTACACAGGTGTCCACCACTGCTCCGCTTTGTATCAGTGCAACGTATTGTAGCTCCTTAATGACCTCAAGTGTCCTCTCCCTGGAAATTGATCCAATGCAGATTTTACAAATATTTAGAAAAAATAGCCCAATTTTTTTTTAAAGTGTAATTCACTTTATGGATGAGTCAGCGTTTGGGGATAATTTCTCTTACCGGAAAACATTGTTTTACAAAAAAGGTTAAAAGTTTAAACACGTAGCCCACGTTGGAGAGACTTTGGCATGTAGGGGTTGGGATAAAGGGGAACGTCAGTAAAATCTGAGGGTCTCTTTACAATTATTTACTAAGTTGTCCTAATATATTATTTTTAGTGGAGGACTTGCAGCCAAGAAATGTCCATAGTTTATCCCATAACAGTCAGCCGAAGGATACAGTGCCCAATAATAATGATAGACATGGTGTTTTATAGCAGAGACAGTCACAGTTCCCCTTAAGTCAGAGTGCAGCTTTAACAGGTCCAGTCTTGCATACCTGACAATAGACTCTCCTGCAAAATTTGCGTCATCCATATAGATGCATGTGTGAATGTAGTCCTATAGCGAACAGTGTCTGCACCAGCCACAGTGCCCCCATACCAGATACAGCAATGGTATGCAGCAGCACAGAAAGCCAGTGTCCCAAAACAAAAACAGTCACAGTGACCCAACTGCAGAGACACCAAAAGTAACCCAAAAGCAGAGACAGCGACAGTGACCCAACAGCAGGGATAGCCACAGTGACTCAACAGCAGAGACAGCCACAGTGACCCAACAAAAGAGACAGCAACCTAACAGCAGAGACAGCCACATTGACCCAACAGCAGAGACAGCCACAGTGACCCAACAACAGAGACAGCGATAGAGACCCAACAGCAGAAACAATGACAGTGACCCAACAGCAGAGACAGCCACTGTGACCCTACAGCAAAGACAGCAACAGTGACCCAACAGCAGAGACAGTCACAGTGACCCAACAGCAGACACAGACACAGTAACCCAACAACAGAGACAGCGACACAGTGACCCGACAGCAGAGACAGCCACAGTGACCCAACAGCATAGACAGCCACAGTGACCCAACAGCAACGACAGCCACAGTGACCCAACAACAGAGACAGCAATAGAGACCCAACAGCAGAAACAGTGACAGTGACCCAACAGCAGAGACAGCCACATTGACCCTACAGAAAAGACAGCAACAGTGACCCAACAGCAGAGACAGTCACAGTGACCCAACAGCAGACACAGACACAGTAACCCAACAGCAGAGACAGTGACACAGTGACCCAACAACAGAGACAGCCACAGTGACCCAACAGCATAGACAGCCACAGTGACCCAACAGCAACGACAGCCACAGTAACCCAACAGCAAAGACAGCCACAGTGACCCAACAACAGACTGCGATAGAGACCCAACAGCAGAAACAGTGACAGAGACCCAACAGCAGAAACAGTGACAGTGACCCAATAACAGAGACAGCCACAGTGACCCAACAGCAAAGACAGCAACAGTGACACAACAGCAGATACAGTCACAGTGACCCAACAGCAGACACAGACACAGTAACCCAACAACAGAGACAGCAACACAGTGACCCAACAGCAGAGACAGCGATAGAGACCCAACAGCAGAACAGTGACAGTGACCCAACAGCAGAGACAGTCACAGTGACCCAACAGCAGAGACAGTCACAGTGACCCAACAGCAGAGACAGTCACAGTGACCCAACAGCAGACACAGACACAGTAACCCAACAACAGAGACAGCAACACAGTGACCCAACAGCAGAGATGCGATAGAGACCCAACAGCAGAGACAGTCACAGTGACCCAACAGCAGACACAGACACAGTAACCCAACAACAGAGACAGCAACACAGTGACCCAACAGCAGAGACAGTCACAGTAACCCAAGTGTGACACCGGCCTTACCCTCACTCTGTGTTGTCCGAGTGGTATTCTGCCCACAAGAAAGGAGTGCGGGCGTTCAGGGGGATGAGCCCTGATCCATGTGGTCTTTCTTAAGAAAGCCAGGCAAGCAAATGGGAGCACTCACTAACCCTCATGTTTCCACAACCCCCATGCTTAATGGTTGGCGAGATATTCTTTCCCTTAAATTCTGTGATCTTTTTTCTTCACATATACCTTTGATCATTGTGGCCAATGAGTTCTATTTTTAATTCATTGGTCCACAGGACTTGTTTCCAAAATGCATCAGGCTTGTTTAGATGCTCTTCTGATGCTGCATTTTATGGTGAGGATGCAGGAGCCCTTTTTTTCTATAACTCTTCCATGAAGGCCATATTTTTATTGGTGGCTTGGAACAGTAGAACAATGTACCACAACCCAGAGTCTGCTAAATCTTTCTGTACGTATTTTGCATTCAAGAATCTCTGGCAATCCTATGAGCAGCTCTCACTGAAATTTTGCTTGATCTTCCAGACCATTTCTTGTCCTCCACTGTTTTTGTTAAGTGCCATTTCTTAATTATATTTTGAACTGAGGAAAGGACAACTTGAAAATGCTTTGATATCTTCTTATTGCCTTCTCCTGCTTTGAGGGCCTCCACCATTTTCATTTTCAGACTGCTAGTCAGCTGCTGAGAAGAACCCATGGCTGCTGTTTTTTGGCACTAGGTTAGAGGAGGCTGAGTTTTTATAAAGCTGGGAAATTTGCATCACCTGACCTTTCCTAACAATGATAACGAACAAGCCATAACCCTAACAGGCTAATTAAGGTTTAAAACCTTGGTCAAATCTATATGATCACACAAATCTCCAAGGGTACCCAAACTTTAGCATCAGCCCATTTTCCTTTAGGGACTTTTTAAAATGTAAAAAATGACAATATATACCGTATTTTCCGGCATATAAGATGACTTTTTAACCCCCGAAAATCATCTCAAAAGTCGGGGGTCATCTTATACGCCGGATACGGCGTGTGCAGGGAGCAGTCATGTCTGGTTCCCAGGATCTGCAGGAGAGGAGACTCTCCTTCAGGCCCTGGGACCCATATTCATGTAAAAAAAAAAAAAATAATAAAAAATATGGGATATACTTACCCTCCGACAGCCCGCGGCTCTCAGCGGTGCAAGTGGCGGCCTCCGTTCCTAAGGATGCATTGAGCGAAGGACCTTCGATGACGTCACGGTCATGCGACCGGTCACGCGACCACGACGTCATGGAAGGTCCTTTGCTCAATGCATCCTTAGGAACGGAGCCCGCCGCTTGCACTGCTGAGAGCCGCGGGCTGTCGGAGGGTAAGTATATCCCATATTTTTTATTTTTATTCTTTTTTACATGAATATGGATCTCCATACCCTGGGAACCATCTGCACCGCACACGCCGTATAAGATGACTGGGCGTATAAGATGACCCCCGTCTTATACGGCAAGTATATCCCAAACTCCATATTTTATATGGAAAAGTTGGGGGTCGTCTTATACGCCCAGTCGTCTTATACACCAGAAAATACGGTATATATTTTTTGCTAAAATACAAAGGAAATGTGTCATCTTTAACTTAATCCTTTTAGAGATTATTTAATCTTCAACTTACATAATTGTTCACAATAACAGTAATTTTGACCAGGGGTGCCCAAACTTTTACATGGCACTGTATCACCATTACATAAATTATCATCACTGCCCTCAATGGGGCTCACAATCTACATTCCCTAACAGTATGTCTTTGGAATGTGGGAGGAAACTGGAGAAAACCCACTCAAACACAGGGAGAATGTGCAAACACTTTGCGGATGTTGTCCTTGGTGGGGTTTGAATCCAGGATCCCAGTGCTACGAAGCAACAGTGCTAACCACTGAGCCACCGTGCTGTCCTTATTAAAACCCCTTAACGACATGTGCCGCACATGCACTGCGAATGTCAAGTCCCTTCCTTTGATGTGGGCTCCAGCGATGAGCCCACATCTTTCCCGGCACATGTCAGCTGTTTTGAACAGCTGTCATACACCCCTAACAGCCGCGGGATGAATCGCAATCCACCCGCGGCTGTTAACCTGCTAAATGCTGCTGTCAATCTCTGACAGCAGTATTTAATGTGATAGCGCCGGGAGCGTGTCACTAATCCTGCCCTTAGGCACCCATCTCACATGACATCAGGTCCCCAATGTGCTTGCATGACAACCCGGGGTCTCCAGGAGACCCCTGTGGTGGTAATTGCGGTCGGCGCTCATAACAAGTGAGCATTTCTGCTACACACAGGCGAACTGATCATCGCCTGTGTGTAGCAGAGGCGATCAGACAACTGAAGCTTCTAGTCTCCCATGGAGACTATTGAAGCATGCAAAAAGTAAAAAAAATGGTTTTAAAAATATAAAAAAAATAAAAGTTCAAATCACCCCCATTTGTCCCATTCAAAATAAAACAATAATAAAAAAAACAACACACATTTGGTATCGCCGAGTTCAGAATCGCATGATCTATCAAGCTATAAAAAGAATTATTCTGATCGGTAAACGGCGTAGCGAAAAAAAAAGGAAAAATGCCAGAATTAAGTGTTTTTGGTCGCTACAACATTGCAATAAAATGCAATAACGAGTGACAAAAAGATCATATCCACATCAAAATGGTATCATTAAAAATGTTAGCTCGGCATGCAAAAAATAAGCCCTCACTGAGCACCAGATCACGGAAAAAGGAGACGCTACGGGTCTCGGAAAATGACACTTTTTTTTTTTTTAACAAACTTGTAATTTTTTTTCACCATGTAAATAAAAAACAACCTATACATGTTTGGCATCTACAAACTCGTAACCTGGAGAATCATAATGGCAGGTCGGTTTTAGCATTTGGTGAACATGATAAAAAGAAAAATCCCAAAAAACATTTGTAGAATTGCACTGTTGTTTGCAATTTCACTGCATTTGGATTTTTTTCCCATTTTTCTATTACACAATATGGTGAAAACAATGGTGTCGTCCAAAAGTACCACTTGTCCCGCAAAAAAAACAAGCTCTCACATGGCCATATTAACAGAAAAATAAAAAAAGTTATGGCTTTGGGAAGAAGGGGAGTGAAAAACAGAAATGCAAAAACGAAAAAGGGCTGCGGCGTGAAGGGGTTAATCATGATAGCAGAGTGCCCCCTATAAATAGTGCTAGAAAAGGGCTCACAACAAACATTACTGTTTCCATAAATTAGTGCCCCTGATAGTACCTCTATATCAGCCGCAGTGTCCTCATAACAATCATTGTGCCTCCATAACAGTAATTTTACCTCCACAACAGTTATAGCTCCCCTATAACAAACATTGTGCTCCCACAACAGTCGCGGTGCCACCATAATAGTCATAGTGCCCTCATAACAGTCATAGGACATCCAGAACAGTCACAGTGCCACCATAATAGTCATAGTGCCCTCATAACAGTCATAGGACCTCCAGAACAGTCACAGTGCCACCATAATAGTCATAGTGCCCTCATAACAGTCATAGGACCTCCAGAACAGTCACAGTGCTATGATAATAATTAGAGCGCCCTTACAAAAGTCATAGTAGCACCAAAACGCTCACAATGCAAAACAATCATAGTACCTCCAAAATAGTCAGTGCTCTCATTACTGTCAAAGTTACCCCATATCAGTCGCAGTGCTCACATAAGAGTCACAGTACCTCCAAAATAGTCAAAGTGCCCCATAACAGTCACAGTGCCCCATTACAGTCTTAGTGCCTACATAACTGTAACAGTACCCACAAATCCAGCCCTGATGGACCTGATACAGGCGTGGTACACCCCATCGATGGGCCATTAATGTGTATCTGGGCGTAGTAGTCCGTTCTGCAGAGCAGCTGAGCACAGTGATACCTCCCCTGTTCTTAATTTGCTCTTTAATCACTGTTTCCCTCACTGTTAGTTATTTACAACATGTTTATTATCGTCATCCATTACCAGGAGGACGCCGTAATCAGGAGCAGATAAAAATAGTCCGGAGATGATTGCAGAATAATAAACCTGTGAGCCGAGGTCATGAGGGGTGAAACTGGACAAGGAGGCGGCGCTGCTGCCATATATGTCATACACAACCCCAAACTTAGGTCACGGGGCTCAAAGCGCGGTGAGGAGGTTGTAGGCTTCCTCCTCATTCATCAAAATGTTAGCACTCGGCTACAGCAAATTCCCAACATTAAATCTGCATAAAGAGATCAGTAACGTTGGAGATCGGCTGCATTAGCTGTTCTTCAATTGTTATTTCCTGGGCTCCGGTTTTGGAAGGTGCGGATGCAGCACATGGCCCTGGTGCCGTATGGAGCGGCATAGCCTCGGTGCCCCATAGGTGCACTGCAGCATTATACACGGCCCATTAGAGGTACAGATTTTGCATCGGCCATATTCACACTGCATCTTTTTCCGTAGCTTTTGGAGAAGAGTGGTGGCCTGTGCTGTCGCGTTCCTACCCCTGAAGACACCAATCGCGTGTTGTGTTGTATTGTAATGTGAATAGTGTCTTGCGTTTTCTACTGTAATATGTAATATGCATAATGTGGGGTACAGCAATGTCAGATAGGTAGTGTGAGCAGGGGGGCACTGACCGTGAAGGACTCCTGTGTAGGACTTGTGTCTGGTCCCTAATCTGTGAAGCCAAACCCACATTTAGGGTTCTGTTGTAAGGAGAAGACCCAGATCAGGTGTGCCTACTCCGTGATGGATCCGGAACTGTCGGGGCTGTCACCCAGGTGGCACGGGGGAAAGCATAATGTCTCGGACCGACCTTTACACTCAGGAGCAGGGGGCGTGGCTTAGATAACAGAGCTGCAGCGCTCAGGAAATCAGTCCCTCTTGGCGGGTACGTGCAGTGCGCAGGAAGGCACTATCAGGGTTCCTAATAAAGAGCGTTCAGACAAAGCAGGCCCAAGCCAGAAGGGTCTGAGAGCCGTGACTAGAGACTGCCGACAAAGACTCATCCGGTCACCCACTGTTACCGCTGACTGTGAGTGACAAACTCGCTGACAGGACACAGGCGCGTGCAGTAATCTGAAGGGAAGACGGGTCGCCCGCCGTGAGTGGTCTCCCGTTCTATCTTCAGACAACCATCTATTGTCTTTGAACTCTGACAATGTAAAAGACTGTGCTCTTTACTGTTCGTCATTTCTCCACTCACCGATCACCAACCGGACCTTGAGGAATCACCGACCACCGCCAGGATCCAGGACGCCATCTTCTCCAGGACTACACCGGACCCCTTACGCACCACGGCCTTGACGCCAACACTCACATCCCGAAAGCCACATCCTGACGTCGTCGGACCGATAAGTTTGCTATTCCTGAACTTTCTACCTTATCCCCTGCACCTGTTATAGCTGAGTTTCAAGCCCCTTGTTCAATTGTAGTGTTTTACTCATTCTCTCCCTGCGAGGAGTATACCTGTTAAAGTAAACCCAACGTTAACCCTTGCTCTGCCTCCAACCCGTTACTTCATCTTGCAACTTGCTCACACAGTCACACGAGCAGCCAACAGTTATGTTTTATCGGGCAGCACTTGGCCCAACGTTACCCCATGGGGCAGTGCTGATCTGCAATAATTTTCTCATGCCCATTGATGCCTTAAGCATCTTCTGCTTGAAAATAGGATGTTTTGGACCAACGGAAAATAACGCAGTGTGAACGCACCCTTAGCGATCTCCTGGCCTTCACTATTGTACCCCTCAAAAAGAGCAATGTCAGACCGAGATTGGACTGTAATTCTCAGACTGGCCAGCGTCTCTCCTGACCTGAATGTGACAGCTGCATAGAAATACAGTGTTAGGGCTGGCGGAACTCACCGAGTGAATAAAGAGATGTTATTTGGTGCGTTCGCAGCCCGGGGTCCACCGTGCAGGAAAAGAACCTGCTACTGGCAAACGGCGGCACTATATGGCGGTAGAAGCGATCTCTGTTGCTTCACAGAGTCACTAAAAAGAAAGGACTGTGTCCTGTTAAACTCCACAGGAGTACACAGTAACTGCTGAGCAGATAGCAGCTTGTGGTCACTCAGTCAAGGAGGCAAACATACAATCTCCTCACCGGAGGAGCCGGTATTCTAGGTGGCTTATTTCAGCCGGGGCCCTGAAACCATACACACAATCTCCTCACCAGAGGTGCCGGTATTCTAAGTGGCTTATTTCAGCCGGTTCCCTGAATCCATACAAGCGTGACCACATTGGCGCAAAACTCATAACATGCATTGATACTAGCGCATGGCCGTGCGGCCATGCGAACCTTATATAGCTGCAGCAAGTACAAGACCTTCCTAGAAGGACCAATGAAAGACTGCCACAGAGCCTGAGCACCTTCAGGACCTTCCTGGAGAACCAATGGGCTTTGCTGCAGTATCCAAGCATGTGACCCTCGATTTCCAATGAGAGATCTTACCCTGGGCATGCTCAGAAGGAGAAAAGCAGGACTTAGTCCCAAAAGCGTCTGCCCGCCGCTGCCCAGCACTGGCTTCAATGGCAGAAGCTGGAAAAGCAGCAGTAACCCTTTGCACAGAGTCAGACTGAGCGAGACGCTGGGACCGACGTCGTCTCCGCTGAGCAGACTCCACTGTGGCAGGAGAAGAATGGGAGACCGCAGCGGAGATGGCCTGAGATTCCCCCTGTGCAGAGGCGGGAACTCGACCCCTAACATACAGTATATGAAGCTGTCACGCTTGGGTCAGGAGAGTTGCTGCTAGTCCGAGCATTGCGGTCTGATTTCTGTTTGATTTATGTGGTCATATGACCGCGTCCAAAGGTGTGGACTTTGCAGCCCCTTGATTAGTCACAGATTGGTGGTGGTCGTGCAGATGGAGTAGTAGAATACTCAGGGAGCCAATGGTTAGTTCCCGAGAGCGTAGTCAACATGAGACAAGCCAGAGAGCAAAAAGGGAGAGTAGTCAGGAACGAAGCCAAGGGCCGGAGTTAGGAGAAAAGCGACATGTACAGGCAACCGATGCTAAGGTCCAACATCTAAAAATCTAAGCCAGAGCCTGAAATAGATTTAAGATCACAAGAAACCAGAACCAGGATAAATAATAGAGCCACAATCAGCAGGTGAGGTACATAGGCCGGCGTCTACTATGAATAGGCCCAATTTCATCCAATAGAACCAGTGGAAGAGCCTTGACTGGATCTAGAAGTGAAAGAGAATGTCTGGTTACCTAGTAACCGGACAAGGCCTACGAATGATTCCTTATGCCGTCTCTGCTGCATCTTCCCTGGTCCGCCATGAAGGGTTCTTCTTTTTGGGTCTAGTGGAAGGTGACAAATGCCTTGTAAATAACGTGCATCGTCCACCACGTGACCTCCGTAAGAATAAAGCTGAGTGAAAATATGGCACAGGCGGCATAAAGAATCAGGTTAGGGCCGAGGACTGGTGAGCATAATGATCACCTACTCCCTATATATTTTTGGCTTTGAAAAAGAGATCTTTTTTTTTTTATTCCTTCCCAGCCCTGAAAAGAACTCAGCAAAATGGCATCTTGTAGGCCGCCATTTTGATGTATATGTACAAGCAATATCCTGAAAAAAACAAAAATTCTGTGAAATTTGGAGCAATTGTTTGAGTATGTTTGAGGTCTCATTTGAAATCTCAATATTTTGAATGACCGCTGTGTAATAATTGTTTCTCTATGGTAGGTCTTCAGGGAAATATTATGGGAGGTCTGTGAGACCCCATGTTAACTCGTATTTGATGAAATACTGACACATAGCGACCGTATATCTCATAGGTTAACCATATAGCATCATTGTGGCAGAGCTATTATAGCAGTATAAGTCTAGGTTCATCGCGTTAAGGCAATCCGTTTAACGTATTCGTTTCTAAGCGGCACTAACGCCATGTAACGGATCCGTTAACGCATCCATAGACTTACATTAGCGTAACACATCCTAACGCATGTTAAAATCGGCATGCATTAGTGATGGACAATTATTTTGTGACGCACCTTCGAACGTGGACTACCGCATTTTCGGGTACATTACGGCGAACACACAGTGAACGAAAGCATTCGCTCTGGATAGAACCCTATTGTTAACGCATGCTAATGCATGCCAACGCAATGCAACCATGCGATAGCGCATGCGTAAACGCGATCGCAAAAATACAGACAATTTGGGGCTCATCGTTAGCGCATCCATTTATGTTAGGCTAGGTTCACATCGCGTTAGGGCAATGCGTTAAACGGATTGCCCTAACGCGATGTGAACCTAGCCTAACATAATGCTTTGTGCAGAATTATGATTGCAGCTGGGAGGTAGAATGGGCTGTAATACAATCCGTAGGTCAGGATGAGCACCATATATATACTGCAATGTGTATACGGTATATGGACATCCCCCTGGAGTCTGCGGTAGGTCTATTCTTCCCAAAACTCCACAGGAGGTATGATATGTGAAAGCAGACGGGGAGGTCTCCAGACGGCAACCATGACGAGAGGTCATAAAGGCACGACTCGAAATTGAGAGGATTGTTAAGGAAAATGTATCATGTCATTGAGAAAGTATGCAGCACCCCTGCTAAAGAGATAATGAAGGGTTAACTTCCGCGGCTCATTACGGATGATCCAACTGGAGCCTAATGACCAGAGACAACCTCCTCAGAAAATTCTATAGAAGGACTCAGCAATGTACTAACATAATCTATGGCAGAACTGTCAAACGGGCACATAGTGGCACAAACGCCAGATACCAATGCATTGGGAGTGAAGGGAGTTCGATTTCCTAAAAGTAGTGTTACAGTGAGTTGGAGTAAGATTAGTCACATTTATCAAGAGATGTCAAATTTTTGGGGCTATTAATTTTTGTATTAGAGCCTTTTTTGTTCAGTTTTGATGTTTTTTGCCTGTTTTCCTTTTTCGCCTTTTTCTTCTTTTAATTTATGCTTTTTTGTAAAGTCCATGTTATATATGTTTGTCTCGCTTTTTATGTTCATCATTGTGGGCTAGGCTTGAGCTTTCCAGATTTTTTTTCAGCTCATTCATCAATTGTAACTTTTTAAAAACTTGCTACATTTTTGCAAAAATGTAATCCAGTTTCCCCGAAGTGATTTAATCTGACATTTTTGATAAATATGCAACGTTTTACGCAAAAAATTTGCTAAAAAACCCAAACAAATCAAAGAACCCAATTCATTATTTGCAGTTTTTTTAAAGTCACTTTAGTTTTTCATGAATTTTGCGCAAAATAAAATATTGCTCTTCATTTTTACCTTTAACTGGTTTTATGACTTTTAAGCTAAAAAATTTAAATGTTCCACTAAATTTAAATGTTCCACTAAAATGTTGCAAAACTTGCGCCAAAAATGTAGATATACAAAAAATAATTTTAAGAGGGTTTGGGATTATATTTGTGCCAATTTTTGGGAACTTTTCGAAAAGTCCCAAATAAAGAATCACACGAAAACATCTGGAAATCCTAAACTCCGCCCACAGTAATGAATTATTAAAAAAAAGAAAATCAGACGAACACGCGAACACTTCAAAAAGTGACTTTACACGTAAAAATCAGGCCCAAAGAGCAATTTTAATTTTGTGCAAAATTCTTGAATCAGGATATAGCACAAAAAAGTTAACTAAGACAAAACTAAGAAAAGTTAACTCAGAGTATAATCCATCCCCCACACACACAGAATAAGGCATCCCCCTCATATTATAATGCAGCCCCTCACACACACTATAATGCAGCCCCCCCACACACAGTATAATGCATACACATGTATATACATACACACACAATATAATGCATACACATATATACACATTAACAATACTGATCTCTCCTCTTTGTTCCCCGCACTGTTCCAGGCTCTGCTCCGGTCTCATTATTTCTACTGCTGGCACAGCGTGGTGCAGGATGAAGTGACGTCATCATGTGCCCACTAAGTCACAAGCAGAGGGGAATGATGGTATGATGAATGATGCCAAAAAGTTGAATGAGAGATGCGGAGGGAGGTGGCGGTGCTGGGCCCCTCTTACTTACGGGCCCCATAGCAGCCGCATGGTGCAACACTATTAGCGGCACGCCACTGGATGGGCTCCTGGAGGAGCAGGGGCCCTAGGCAGCTGTCTGGTCTGCCTGCCCCTAATGCCAGCCCTGTCCCCGAGAAATCCTGCAACAGTACTGTGACACAGATACTTGTCCGGAGTTAACCCATTTGGTTCAGCTTAAGCTAGGTGTTTGATTATCAGCTTAGCTGCTCCAACAAGATATCTGATAATGAACTGGTGTTGGTGTTGTTCACTTTTTCAACTCTGCTTCCTTGTGCATCTTCAAATCTGCAATATCTAGCTACCTAATAACATACTCATCTCAGCTGTCCTAGTACTACAGCATCCTTAACTCTACTGTGTCAAGTTCTTGATTACTAACTCATCTGAGCTCCCATGGTGCTTTTGGCACTTTGTCATGTACTGTTCCAATGTGGTCCGCACTTTTGGCTTTGCTGTATCTGGTGCTTCCTGCATTGCTTATATACCTGCCTATTCAGCTATACTGTTCTTTGCTGTTCCACATGCCATCTGGCAAGTCCAGCTCTGCTGAACCACTGCCACCAGTACTTGCTGTTCAACCTGACCTACGACTGAGAGAAGGCACCTCACCAGGCAAGAACATAACACGCTTCTATTTAGGTGTTTTGTAGAAAAATATGAATTTGACTATAAAATTATTTATTACATAATTTACTTATAAAATGATATGGATTTTCACTTAAAAGCAGCAATAAAATTATGACGCTGGATGGAAACATTAATGTAATTTATGAAAAAAATGGCTTTCATCGGGGTCATCATAACCAGTTACCATAAAAGAGGGATTAAAGAATAATCAGATATTGACTGCAATTGATGTACAATCCTTGAATTTCCAGAAAATAGGCATATCCTACACCCAAACTGCCGCCCCCTTGTTGTATTTACGTATGATTGTAATGGGAGCTTTTGTATAAATATTAATCATAGTCAGACACGAAGGCTCCGCAATCTGCAAGAATCTCCGCTATCTCACCAGATGCATAGCTGATGTAATAATAACTATCACCAACCACACAGTTCAGTAATCGAGTCCTTCTCTGCTTTATAGGCTGAGGTCATCAGGTCTGTCCTAAACAGAAGTTCTTGGAATTGGACTCTCATGATTCAGACCTTTCCCATGAAGGGTGGGAAATTTTTAGAAATATATGAACTCATACCCTGGAAGACCCGCGTCCTCTATATCACTCTACATAATGCAAGTCTCTCGTATCGTTACAGAACTTCAGAGATTTTTGGATTATTTCTGCTGATGTCTGAAACATATTGGACTTTTGAGCTTAATTCATTAATAAGGATGAGCAAACATGCTCCGCGATACTCGGATACCAATCGAGATTCTGGGTTCTCGAATGTGCTCGACACTAGATGAGCATTAGCCGATGATCAATTTCAAATCCTCATCCCGCATGTTTGGCACCTGTTACACAGCCAATAAGCGTGCCGGGATTACCTGCGAGTCACTGTAATGCTGTAGCCATATTGATTGTGGCATTACTCCAATTGGCAGGCCGTCAGACATTATCAGAGGTTATAAAAGAACAGGTGCCCACCGTGCTTGGCTTACATACATCATTGCACAGCTCTGTGACAGTTCTTATTGGAGGGAGAGTTCTTGTCTAGGCCTGTGTGTACACAATTTAACAAATCAAGAGTCCTGTAGAGTTGATATTGGTGCTGAAGATGAGCCATCATACTAACAGTCCTTGTAAGGGCTAATTTTGTGCTTTGCTGTTTGCATCAGATACATTCTGCATTTAGCTTAGGGAGAGAGAAAGAGATGCAGGAGCAGGTAGAGTGGCTGAATACAGTCTCTAGGCAGGGATTAGGGCTTTGCAGTCCATTGCTAAATATAGCTGCGACAGTTGACCACATATTTTGTTGGGGGTGGAGGCGGTGAAAAATTGACTATATTGTCATCCATAGATTATTATGTGCTTTATGGTACAATTATGACACTCCAAAAAAGAGTTGAAACATTTTTTTGGATTCAATTACTCATCCATAGAGTATTACGTGCTCTTTGGTACATTTTGTTGTTATATAACACTCCCAAAAAGCATTGAAACATTATCTGTATTCAATGTGAACATTCAATGGGCAAACATTGTGGAGGCCAGGGTCAAGTCCCATCCTGGCACAGCGTATGTGCTCCTGACGCCAAGGATTGCTGACCCTACTTCTATGAGGGTTTCCTCCACTTCCTACATCATTTTCTGCACCCCTTCCTGCTCCTCCTTATCCTGCATCTCTTATGTGTTACCCCAGAGCACATCGTCCACATCAGCTGGAAGCTCTGCAGCACTGCCTCAGTGAAGAGGCAACAGGCTCTGCTGAAGCTAATTTGTCTAGGAGACAATCTGCACACCACAGCAGAGTTAGTTAAAGGCATAACAGACCACACAAATCTGTGACTTTTGCCTCTGAAACATCAACCAAGCATGGTTGTGTGTGATAATGGCCCTAACCTGGTGGCACATGTGAAGTTTGGCAAGCTCACACACGTACCATGCTTGGCACATGTGCTCAACTTGATAGTTCAGCATTTTCTGAAAACATACCCAGATTTGCCAGATTCTTGTCAATGTATGCTATGTCAGCACCCATTTCCTCAAGTTGGCTATAGCTGCCGCCGCTCTTGCATTGCTGCAGCAGACCACGCACTGGAACTCCACATTGCATATGCTGGCAAGACTTTGTGAGCAGCAGAGGCCAGTGGTTGAGTACCAGCTCCAACACGCCCGTTGGTATTATGGTCAGCCTCGCACATAACAACTGAAGAGTGAGCATGAATGCTTGACATTTGTGCTGTTCTCCAAAACTTTGAGGAGTCCACAAAGATGGTGAGCAGCGATGACGCCATAGTCAGCACAACAATACCACTTCTGTGCCTGTACAGTCACTGCTCACAATTAGACATGAAGCTTTGCATGCGGACCAGGTGTAGATGCAGGAAGACATGAGAGAGGAAGATGCTACCCAACCCAGCCTCATCTAATCTGCTCAGCGTGCATTGGGTAACAATGAGAAGGTGGAGGCTGAGGAGGAGGAGGAGGAACAGGAGCTGTTGGCTAGCACAACAGAGGCTAGTACCCACACAAGCTTTGTCCCATCTCTCATATGTGGATGTGCTGAGGATGGGAGGAAGGAGGAGTAGATTTAGAGTAGTCATCATAGTGGAGACAGAGAAGGGACCTTGACTGTAGGGACCTTGGCAAATATGGCCAACTTTATGTGCCTCTGCCTATTCCATGACTATCGGTTTACATTCATCTTGGCCAAAAAGAATACTGGTTGTTCACCCTGCTACACCCACGCTACAAGGAGAACCTTGCATCTTTCACTCATGAGGAGATGTCTACTGAAATAGTGCTATAACAGAGAGCCAATGTGGAAAATAGGTTGAAAAAATTCCCATTAGATAACGCTAGCGGCAGGTGGCAAGCTTCCTTGCACAGCCAAGGAGGAGATATAAGGGAAATAAACAGCAAAGGCAGGGGTACACTGTTAAAGACGTGGTCCAATTTCATGACACACTCCCAGTGTCCATGCTCTGATGACTAGGTATTTCAACAATGAGGGAATTTTTTTTAAAGATGGTCAAGCACTTCCTGGCCGACATAACCAGCGTACTCACTAATTCCTCTGCGACCATCAGCTTTTGGGTCTCAAACTTGGACAACTGGCATGAGCTGTCCTTCTATGCCTTAAAGTTGTTGTGCTGCCCTGCTGCTAACGTCTTATTTGAGCAGGTTTTTAGTGCCGCCGGGGTCATAATAGACAGGTGCTTTTGTCTGTCAACAGAAAGTGCTGACAGGCTCACTCTAATAAAAATGAACAAAGCCTGGATCAGACCAAACTTTTCCACAGCACCAGAATAAGCAGCACATAAAGTGTTTTTAATGTTCAATATTTGAATGTGGGCCGCCAGTTATTACCTTCTAGGGTCTATGGATGACTCTACTTATATTTGTTCCTGGCTTATCTCTTTGTGCAAAGCCTTTATGAGTGTAGAAGTACCGCAATTACACTTTCTTAATTTTTTTACGAGGCCCGCCGGTTGGTGCCTTCAAGGTTGTATGGATGACCCTGCTTGTAATTTTTGGCAGAACTTTTATGAGAGTAGGAGTACCACAACTACACTTTTTTCACAATATTAGAATGAGGCATTATAGTTGGTGCCTTCAAGGGTATATGGATGACCCTGTTTATAATTTTTGGTAGGCTTTGCACTTATGAGTCTAGGAGTACCACTACATGTCAATATGAACAAAATCTGTATGAGGCCCTTCTTTATGTCTAATACAGAGGAGAGTCCCTCTGTGTCTCAAATGTTTGGCAGTTCTTGCTTTCTTCATAGATTACACTGAAATTTCCAATTTGTAAATACAAAATTCAATTTTGGTTTACTTAAACTCAAAATTTTGTTAAACCCTTTTTAAATTTGGCCTTATATACAAGTCATTATACAGGAGGAAAATTGTTTCTTAACCCATTATCTACCAATGTCCTTTTTTTGGGGATGCCTAATCTTTAGCTTCTAGGAACTAAGATTTTATAATTTTAATAATTAGGTCCAATTTTTTGTGTTGTGTTTGTAAAATGAATGTTAACAAAATAGGAAATCATGTCATTGTCATTTTTAATTGAATATTGGGACGCCCTTTTCTGAAAAATCCGTACTTGTAAAAATTTTAATTTGGCAAGTAACGGGTTAATATTTTTTTTCCTGTAAACTCCAATTTCTCTTCGGGTTGGAATTTATTGTCAGTTCTTAAAGTGGAGTTAAAATGTGACACCATTGTTCTCAGTCGTAATCTGGAAGTCAGAGATAGTTCCAGGGGTCTTCCCCACACTGTTCTCTTTCATTCAGTACTTTTTCCATCCATTTCAATATTTTCACTGCCCCCCAGACCTTCTTGTATGGTTTGTCAGAAAAATGGTCGGATTTCACTTTGACTCCCGTAACTTTAAATGAGCATCCGAGCATTAGAAATTGCACAGTTCTAATAACAAGCATCCAAGCATTTTAGTGCTCTGTCATCTCTATGCATTAAAGTGGCATTCTCATTTCCAAGATCCTATCCCAATATGTAGTAGGTGTAATAATAATAATATTAGTAAATATCTCCAATTAGAAATGTAGAATAGTTTTTCTGATTCACTATGTCTCTTTCCTCATGGGCAGGCATTGAAAGAACTTTCGTATCCATGGTTACGACCACTGATATAGTGACAGTTAGCTAGTTGCTAGAGGTCGTAACCATGGACACCTAAGGTCCTGCAATGCTAGCACATGACGAAAGAGACATTGCAAATCAGAAAAATGATACTACATTTCTAATTGGAGGTATTTGATAATATTCTTAATATTACACCTATTACATATTGTGGTAGGATCTTGGAAATGGGAATGCCCCTTTAAGTTAATAGAATTATGTAAAGGAATTCTCTAGTTGTACACAATTCATAGCCCTGGCGTATCCTTAAGTGTCCGATATGGAAGGGTGAGAGGATGAGGGTGTTTTTAAAGGGGTTGTCCAAAACTTTAACATTGATGTCCTATCCTTAGGATTAGAGATGGACAAATCCAAACAGTAAAGTTCGGCATCTGTACTGAACACTTACTGATCGGGCATGGACACGGAACATGGACTTCACCAGTTAGTCTATGTTACTGTTTGGGTACGGCCCCTCGAACACCGGGTGTTTGACTGCTGTCATGCTTCTGATCAGCGGTAAACTCATTACCACCGGTCAGACAGCTGCGGTTCCCATGCTGTCAAATGACAGCGTCAGCCCGTAGCTGTGATCGAAGGTAATAAATTTCCCTCCGGTCACTGGCGTCATCTGATGGGACCACTACTTTCATCAGCCTACGCCTGCTGCCGCTAATAACAGCAAGAGCAGGAGCTGCTGATGGAAGTATTCATCAGCTGCCTCCTGTGCTCCGCTCTATTTTTGATAACCAGCCAGGCAAAACTGACAGCCGAGGGCTTTAGCAAGGTTGGTTATCAAGAATAGAGGGGACCCCATGCTCTTTTTTAAATTATTTAAATAAAATGTATGACAACCAGCCTTGCTAATGCAGACAGCTGGGGACTGGTATTCTCAGGCTGGTAAGGTACCATGGATATATTTCCCCCAGCCTAAAAATAGCAGACCACAGCCATCCCTGAAAAGGCACATCTATTAGATGTGCTAATTCTGGCACTTTGCCCAGCACTTCTCACTTACCATGTAGCGGTGGCAAGTGGGGTTCATATTTGTGGGGTTGATGTCATCTTTGTTTTGTCTGGTGACATCAAGCCCACGGGTTAGTAATGGCTAACAACAAAGCACACTTTTCCTTTTTTATTCGAAAATAACAAACACAGCTATACTCACCTAATGCCTATTCCACCAAAGCCGTTGTCTCCTCTAATAAAACAAGAATGAAAAACAAAAATATCCCTCACCTGTCCAATGTTCTGTCCCATGCCATAATCCATGTCTGGGGATTAATAGTTTTCAACCTGGACGGTGCCAAGATGCGTCCAGGCTGAGAACCACCGATGAATGAACTGCTGGGAGTGCAGTATCGGTGCCTAGCGGTGATGTCAATGAGGTTACCGCAGGTCACTGAGGCTGCATTCCCAGTTGGGCCACTGAACTGCGGTGACCTCCCTCTGATGAGATCACCGCTAGCGCAGTAAGAAAAAGTCCCACGGTGGAGAGGTGAGTTCACCGAAGTTCAAATTTACCCAGTGAAATTCTCCCGGTGAACTGCATCGACATGGACAAGGAAAATATATACAAGAATGTCATTTTGACAACTGGATCATTTTCAGAAGCCAAAGTGAAAACCTTTCTACCAGTAGGTTGTGCTTGGATCAAAAGGAGTAAGTGCCCCCTGTTACAGTATATAGATACTTTCTGTTATAACAGCGCACCGTGAGGCCAGGCATGGCACTGCAGGGAAAAATTTCACAGTGGCATTGGAGTTCTTGAGACAAATGGCCAATGTGTTAGAAGGCAATACAATAAATTTGATTTACAGTATATGATGTAGTTAATAAATCAATTTGCCAAGAGGGTCATAATGAGGTAATAAAGGAACTCTCTCCGGAGTCTCAGGATTTCTCTACTGGTTTGGAAATATCAGAATAAGTGATAATTGTTTGCAGTCTTGTTACCAGAGTACTCAGTTAAATAATACTGCTGCCTCTTCATTATGAGGAGGGTCCTATCAATCACACCCTCATCTTTATCTTATTGATGGCATCATCCTTTACCGGAAAAAAAAAACTTTAAACCAGAAGGAGACAAGGAGAAAATAATCATCAACTTGGGTTACATTTTTGTTTCTCTGAAATGGAATTTTTGGAAAGATGTAACAGGGAATCCGATAACTCTGAATACTCGGGATTACTGGACATGTGTGAAATCCCAAAGGTTTCCACACATAATCTACCATGTAAAAGACTTCCTTTCCTTCCTGACACCGATATTCAGATGACCTTATAATCACTGCTTAAAAGTTTTAGGTACCAGTACTAACTTTACACATGTAGCTGAACAGAGTGTGTCAGAATTTAAAGGGCATGTGTGTACGACTATTTGTGAGGACCCTACATGTGTGTACCGCTATTTGTGAGGACCCTATATGTGTACAGCTATTGTGAGGACCCTATATGTGTACAGCTATTGTGAGGACCCTATATGTGTAGCACTATTTGTGAGGACCCTATATGTGTACAGCTATTGTGAGAACCCTATATGTTTAGCACTATTTGTGAGGACCCTGTATGTGTACCGCTATTTGTGAGGACCCTATATGTGTACAGCTATTGTGAGTACCCTATAAGTTTACAGCTATTTGTGAGGACCCTATATGTGTAGCACTATTTGTGAGGACCCTATATGTTTAGCACTATTTGTGAGGACCCTATATGTGTACCGCTATTGTGAGGACCCTATATGTGTACAGCTATTGTGAGTACCCTATATGTTTACTGCTATTTGTGAGGACCCTGTATGTGTACCGCTATTTGTGAGGACCCTATATGTGTACCGCTATTTGTGAGGATCCTATATGTGTACCGCTATTTGTGAGGACCCTATATGTTTAGCACTATTTGTGAGGACCCTATATGTGTACCGCTATTTGTGAGGATCCTATATGTGTACAGCTATTGTGAGTACCCTATATGTTTACGGCTATTTGTGAGGACCCTGTATGTGTACCGCTATTTGTGAGGACCCTGTATGTGTACAGCTATTTGTGAGGATCCTATATGTGCACAGCTATTGTGAGGATCCTATATGTGTAGCACTATTTGTGAGGACCCTATATGTGTAGCACTATTTGTGAGGACCCTATATGTGTACCGCTATTTGTGAGGACCCTATATGTGTACAGCTATTGTGAGTACCCTATATGTTTACTGCTATTTGTGAGGACCCTGTATGTGTACCGCTATTTGTGAGGACCCTATATGTGTAGAGCTATTGTGAGTACCCTATATGTTTACAGCTATTTGTGAGGACCCTATTTGTGTACAGCTATTTGTGAGGACCCTATATGTGTACAGCTATTGTGAGGACCCTATATGTGTAGCACTATTTGTGAGGACCCTATATGTGTACCGCTATTTGTGAGGACCCTATATGTGTACAGCTATTTGTGAGGACCCTATATGTGTACAGCTATTGTAAGGACCCTATATGTGTAGCACTATTTGTGAGGACCCTATATGTGTAGCACTATTTGTGAGGACCCTATATGTTTAGCACTATTTGTGAGGACCCTATATGTGTACCGCTATTTGTGAGGACCCTATATGTGTACAGCTATTGTGAGTACCCTATATGTTTACTGCTATTTGTGAGGACCCTGTATGTGTACCGCTATTTGTGAGGACCCTATATGTGTACCGCTATTTGTGAGGATCCTATATGTGTACCGCTATTTGTGAGGACCCTATATGTTTAGCACTATTTGTGAGGACCCTATATGTGTACCGCTATTTGTGAGGATCCTATATGTGTACAGCTATTGTGAGGACCCTATATGTTTACAGCTATTTGTGAGGACCCTGTATGTGTACCGCTATTTGTGAGGACCCTGTATGTGTACCGCTATTTATGAGGACCCTGTATGTGTACAGCTATTTGTGAGGACCCTATATGTGCACAGCTATTGTGAGGATCCTATATGTGTAGCACTATTTGTGAGGACCCTATATGTGTACCGCTATTTGTGAGGACCCTATATGTGTACAGCTATTGTGAGTACCCTATATGTTTACTGCTATTTGTGAGGACCCTGTATGTGTACCGCTATTTGTGAGGACCCTATATGTGTACAGCTATTGTGAGGATCCTATATGTGTAGCACTATTTGTGAGGACCCTGTATGTGTACCGCTATTTGTGAGGATCCTATATGTGTACAGCTATTGTGAGTACCCTATATGTTTACAGCTATTTGTGAGGACCCTATATGTGTAGCACTATTTGTGAGGACCCTATATGTTTAGCACTATTTGTGAGGACCCTATATGTGTAGCACTATTTGTGAGGACCCTATATGTGCACAGCTATTTGTGAGGACCCTATATGTGTAGCACTATTTGTGAGGACCCTATATGTGCACAGCTATTTGTGAGGACCCTGTATGTGTACCGCTATTTGTGAGGATCCTATATGTGTACCGCTATTTGTGAGGACCCTATATGTTTAGCACTATTTGTGAGGACCCTATATGTGTACCGCTATTTGTGAGGATCCTATATGTGTACAGCTATTGTGAGTACCCTATATGTTTACAGCTATTTGTGAGGACCCTGTATGTGTACAGCTATTTGTGAGGACCCTGTATGTGTACAGCTATTTATGAGGACCCTATATGTGTACCGCTATTTGTGAGGACCCTATATGTTTAGCACTATTTGTGAGGACCCTATATGTGTACCGCTATTTGTGAGGACCCTATATGTGTACAGCTATTGTGAGTACCCTATATGTTTACAGCTATTTGTGAGGACCCTATATGTGTAGCACTATTTGTGAGGACCCTATATGTTTAGCACTATTTGTGAGGACCCTATATGTGTACCGCTATTTGTGAGGACCCTATATGTGTACAGCTATTGTGAGTACCCTATATGTTTACAGCTATTTGTGAGGACCCTATATGTGTAGCACTATTTGTGAGGACCCTATATGTTTAGCACTATTTGTGAGGACCCTGTATGTGTACCGCTATTTGTGAGGACCCTATATGTGTACCGCTATTTGTGAGGATCCTATATGTGTACTGCTATTTGTGAGGACCCTATATGTTTAGCACTATTTGTGAGGACCCTATATGTGTACCGCTATTTGTGAGGATCCTATATGTGTACAGCTATTGTGAGTACCCTATATGTTTACAGCTATTTGTGAGGACCCTGTATGTGTACCGCTATTTGTGAGGACCCTGTATGTGTACAGCTATTTGTGAGGACCCTGTATGTGTACAGCTATTTATGAGGACCCTATATGTGTACCGCTATTTGTGAGGACCCTATATGTTTAGCACTATTTGTGAGGACCCTATATGTGTACCGCTATTTGTGAGGACCCTATATGTGTACAGCTATTGTGAGTACCCTATATGTTTACAGCTATTTGTGAGGACCCTATATGTGTAGCACTATTTGTGAGGACCCTATATGTTTAGCACTATTTGTGAGGACCCTATATGTGTACCGCTATTTGTGAGGACCCTATATGTGTACAGCTATTGTGAGTACCCTATATGTTTACAGCTATTTGTGAGGACCCTATATGTGTAGCACTATTTGTGAGGACCCTATATGTTTAGCACTATTTGTGAGGACCCTGTATGTGTACCGCTATTTGTGAGGACCCTATATGTGTACCGCTATTTGTGAGGATCCTATATGTGTACCGCTATTTGTGAGGACCCTATATGTTTAGCACTATTTGTGAGGACCCTATATGTGTACCGCTATTTGTGAGGATCCTATATGTGTACAGCTATTGTGAGTACCCTATATGTTTACAGCTATTCGTGAGGACCCTGTATGTGTACCGCTATTTGTGAGGACCCTATATGTGCACAGCTATTGTGAGGATCCTATATGTGTAGCACTATTTGTGAGGACCCTATATGTGTACCGCTATTTGTGAGGATCCTATATATGTACCGCTATTTATGAGGACCCTATAATTTTAGCACTATTTTGGGGGACTTTGCGTATATGTCAGTATTTTTGGTGGCACTATGCAGTATATATTCAGTCACTATGCATATTCTCCAAAACTCTGCCTATAAAACACATTTTTTGGGCGCTGGGTATGACACTCTTTTCAGGAACACTATGTATGAAGCATTGCGATTGAAGGGGCAATGAGAATATGTCACTATATTCAGGGACACTATGTATCTAGCACTAGTAATGGTTACAGTACATATGACACTTTGTGCTGGAACAGGGTTTATATGGTATTATATTTGGGCGCTGTTTTCATTTATGCCATGTACATGGCACTATTCCCGGAGGCACTGTGTGCATCGCACTGTTTTTATGGCATGGCACTATCCTTGAGGCTGCAGCATGAATAGCGCTATATTTATATCTACTATGTGTGTATAGCGGCACTCTATACAGTATATGGCATATGATACTGATTGATAGAACACCTTGCACTATTTTTGGGGCTCTGTGTATAGCACTATTTATAGGAACCTGTTTTTTCACCACTGGACAAGAACCAGCAGAAGACTCTTCACCTCCATTCTCCCCACCACGGCAATCTCTCTCTGTTCCTGTGCGCATTTGGTAGCAATGGCAACCCGAAGCGCAATTCCAAGATCAAATTTTTAAAGGCCAGCTTAGGTGGCTTCATGCTGCCTGAGTATTCAGGTAGTTTGCATCCATTTCACCAATTAGGACTTAAACCGCTCCACAATCTGCTATATTGAGTGCCTTCTGACTTACTCAGCTCTGCTACATTGCTACAAGTGAGTCTCCTGACATCCCCACCTTTGCTGTTTCACTGGACTTGACTACAATGCTCAGCCTTGCTACTTTGCTGGGCGATTTCATCATCAAGTCTAGTCTACTGTGTTGTTATCTTTACTCTGCTTCTTAGCTTCCTCTTACTGAGTCTCCAGCTTTGGATTGCCTGTGGGCCACTACTCTACTTCTGTTATGAACAGCCTCTGTTTCTCCACCTGCCATCAAGCAACTCCAGCCTCCATTGTTTCTACCAGTTCACTCCAATGCACCAACATTATCTGCCCACGCTGTCTGACAAATGCTCATCTGGGCCAATTTACCTCTTTCAATACATGACAATATTCTGCTGGCCTTACAAGCTGCTGATTGACATTGCATGCTGCTATACTGTCAGTGATCTACAAGTGCATCCAGATCCTTCTCTACGAGTGACTCTCCTAGTTTTACTCCAACTAGAACATATAATGCCGGCCGTATTATTAGTGCCTAGATGCATAACTTTAAATTTATCCAACATGAACCTCATGTGTGAGTTTGTCCAAGTCAGCAGGTAATTTATGAGCATGTTCCATGGACTGTATTGGACCGTACAGTGTATAGCAGCATTATTTATCTGTACAGTGTGGAATCAAGAGAAAAGTAACAACAGATGTGTGCAGTATATTACACCATGGAGGCTGAGTGGTCAGGGTGGGATAATACATAAAGCATCCAGTAATAAGTAGCCGGCTGTTCTCATATCTGTTCTCTTAGTCACCAATGAACTATCATCACAGATATGAAGTTCTGTCCATAACACAAATGAAATGTAATAACAGACGATTTCACGTCTGCAGGAGGCCATGATGATTCACGCGTAGGATTGATAGGATTGAGAGTTTAGTGCCAGGCACACCCATAGAGGTCTCTTGTGGATTATTCTTTTTTTCAGACTACGTGCATTGTGTGTCTTAGTATCTTGACATGAGCTTGAGTGTTAGTACAGTTTAATTAGTGTTATTTGATATCGTGATAAACGACGCCCTACCAACTCAATGCCCTATCAATATGTGGAAGTAAACAATGCCCCACCAATTCATCTGCCCTCTGCTGTTTTTACACTTGCAATTGTGTATTTTTTCATGACCTCATATGAACTTTTTCGTTTAGAATATCTTTTTCAGGCATAAAACACTTTTTCCACTAAATAACTTGATCAAATTGCCTCTTATTTTCCCAAAATATTTTATGGTTTTTTCGAATATCTTGCATTAACGGAAGCAAAACTGAACTTTGGGATCTTGAAAAAGGCTAAAAAAAATGCAGCAAAAACACAGTAAAAAAGCGAGTAAAACCTGTGTTTTGTCTGCAACTTTTTTACTGCCAAGGGAGCATGTTTTGGTTGCAGAAAAAAAAAAGATTTGCCAGTTTATGATCCAGGAGCGGCAGTGACACACTGTATGCGATATGCATGCTCCGGGGTAGAAGCCGCCTAGTGGATGCGGTCTTGCTCCATACAAGTGTTGTCCGGTCTAAAATGAAAAGTCTGCAGTCACTCTGTGTGACTGCTGAGTGCTGACTATTGAATATGCCCATCGCACGCACTGTGCACTGCGAGGATTCGCCAGTTTTTGTGACCGGAACGGCGGTGATGTATGCAATATGCATAGTCCTGGGCAGAAGCCTCTAGTGGGTTATGGAATGAGGAGGGGCTGTCTAGTGGGCGCAACCTGGCCCACTAGACGGCTTCTGCCCAGGAGTATCCTAGCCCACCACTGCCGGCTTCCTGATGTCACCTTGCAGCCAGAGTCGTATACATTGATGGATGACGGGGTCGCCTGCTGCTTCTTCCCCTAATCATTGGGTAAGACAAAAGACACAATGATGTCACTAGATCACATCTGCTGTAGGAGATTCAGTGCATCGGAGCGAGCAGAGCACCGGGGAAGGGGAGCGAGGTGATTATGTGTTGCTTTTTGTTGTTTTTTTGGGGGAGCGTCATATGTGTATGGGATGTTTCGTGTATATAGGAGGGTATGTGGGGTCTAATACTGTATTTTGGAGGCTGTGTGAAGGCTCATACTGTATATAGGAGACTATGTGGGGGGCAAATATTGTATATAGAAGGTTATGTGGGGGCTAATATTGTATATAGGAGGCTATGTGGGGACTCATACAGTATATAGCAGGCTATGTGGAAGCTCACACTGTATATAGGAGGTTATGTGAGGGCTTATACTGTATATTGGGGCTATGTGAGGGCATATATTCTCTATAGAGAGGCTATGTGAGGTTCACACTGCATATGGGTTTCTATGTGGGGGCTCATACTGTATATAGGAGGATATGTGGACTTCATACTGTATATAGGGGCTAATATTGAATATAGAGAGACTATGTGAGGGTTCACATTGTATATAAAGAGGCTCTGAGGGGGGCTCAAACTGTAAACAGAGGCTAATATTGTATATAGCGGCTATATGGGGGATTATACCGTATATAGAAAGGCTATGTATGGCGCATACTGTATAAGGCTATATTGGGGCTCATACTGTATTTATTGGCTAATATTATATGTAGGGGTTATCTGGGGACTAATACTTTATATAGGAGCAATGTGGGGGCTCATGCTGTATATAGGGGGCTATGTGGGGATCATACTGTATATAGGGGGCTTTATGGGGACTCCTTCTATTTAGGAGGCTATGTGAAGGCTGCTACTGTATATAGGAGGCAATGTGGGGGCTCATACGCTATATAGGGGCTATATGAGTGCTCATATTGTATATAGAGAGGCTATGTGGGAGATCAGACTGTATATTGGAGTCTATGTGGCGGCTCTTACTGTATATAGGGGCTATATGAGTGCTCATATTGTAAATACAGATGATATGTGGGGGCTCCCACTGTGAACAGAGAGGCTATGTGGGGGCTCAAACTGTATTTAGAGAATTATGTGTGGTCTAATACTGTATTGGGGCTTATAATGTATATAGGGGGCTGGGTGTGGGCTTATATGGTATATAGGGGGATGTCAGTATACTTAATTCTGCTCAATGTTAAGTGATAATAGAAATAGTAAATAATAATTACTATGTTAATAATAATATTAGGGATAATTAATTTCAGCCTATTAGTTTAGGCCCTCCACAACTGTCATGGTCTCTCGTTAGGCCCCTCAGGAAAATTACCGTAATTGCCCACCCTGCTGTAGACTATGAAGAAAATTAAGGGGTCACTCCAGGCCAAAACTAAAAATTCTGCCTTAGGTGAAATTCATTGATCTATATAAGTTCCCTTATGTAATGTTTTATGTGTTTCCTCAGCGGAGGGGATACAGGGGAATTCAACCCTTGCTGCCAGGGTTCCTCACAGATTACAACTGGCCACTGGAGGTTTCAGCAGTGAACGCTATGGAAAGATTCATTCTTTTGGATGGTGATCTTTATCCACATTGTGGGTCTTATTACAGACGTTGGGCAGGTTGTCATATGACAATATACAAACTCATATATAATCTCCTCATTAACAAAACACTTTGCCGTCTGCAAAATAATGACTGTTTCTCCCTGTCCCCGTTGAGCACTTTTTTAGGGGGCTCTGCACTGCTTTTCTTCCCCTTATAGCTATCACTGAGCATAAATTTTGCTTTCCTGCAGTCACCACTAGGAGGAGCTCAATGTATACAGATTAATACAGCCCCAAATGAGTCCAATATAAAGCCTTCCCCCAGGTAAGCACCCCCCAAAATGGTAATTTTGTGGTGTTTTTCCCCCCAGAAATAATCAGTATAGATAGGTGATAAATCGGGTGCCCTTAGTCCCTGGTGTTCATGCTCTGTGTTTACAGTCAATAGGACTGGTGGAGGCAGCTGGGCTTTGTACTCTGCTGTCTCAATCAGTTCCATAAACAATGATAGGTCCAGGTCCCCTTCATTGTTATTTCAGGTACTGTACTGTGCCTTGTTCTGCAGCTCAGTAATATCCACGTAAAGACGCAGCACCAGGCACAGTCACAATGGTTGTGCCTTGGAAAACAATGAAAAGGCATGGAACTTGCTAAAGTGCTGGCAATCGAATCCCAAATATTAAAAAAAAGTCAAGTATTATCTCCTTTCCTACGGATGGACCATAAATATTAAAGTATAAGAGGCATTTAATTACTACAAGGCGCCATATATGAATTGTTGTTTCTTCTCGCCTTTGCCATAGGTGTACTCTGGAGATGGTTTGGCCGTCATAGGCATTTTTTTTTCTTTATGGTGCAGAGCCTACAGGACCTGGTTTCTTTTTTCCATAGTTGATAAATAGATGGAGGCAAGATATAGATATCAGCAAAGATCAATGTCTCCTGCGCCGGCTGTTTGAGACTATTACACACCAATTAATCGGTAGCAGATAAAAGGCTTGGCTACCGGCGCAGATTCCTATCAGGTGTCCTAATGAGAACAAATGACATACAGTTTCTTTAGTTGACGGACAATGGCTGGCAGGGCCACTCCGGCTTGGCAAACTCTAATGATGCATTAACATAATGAAGTTATGTGAAGCGTGTAAAGTTTCCGGCAGGATTATCGCGCGCTTTATGCGCAGTGTATCGCCTGATACTCTGTGACACGCCAGCTTCCCCCCAGTTGTCACTTCTTATCAGGGACTCTCTATCGGGTCCGGATTGGGGAAGGGGCAGATGATTATATTTGACTCTTCAGCAATTATCACCCCGGTTGGGGCTCCTCTTGTGTGTCAAGATGTCCAACTTGTCTTCAAGAGCTTATTGTGCTAGGATCATTATTGAGTGTTGAGTCAGTGGCCACCGAGCAGAATGAGACATGACGGCGTCTTCCCCGGACACCTGCTCCATACTATGTGGGTGTAGGGTCTGAAAGGAGCATTCGACCTAAAGTCCATAGATTATATAAGTACAGCTCATGATGTCATTATTATCTATGGATCTACTGTATGTATGAGCTATGTGAGAAGGGGCATAACTAGTAACCTTAGTGTCTCATTACAAAACTTGGAATAGAGCCCCCCTCCATCATAACCACCTCGGCAGCAAGGTTAGAGCATGAACACTTACAATTCTCTTGGTTTCCCTAATGCAAAAGAATAGTGATGTTACAGTAGTGGTATAATGCTCACAGTGATGTTACAATAGTGGTATAATGCTCACAGTGATGTTACAATGGTGGTATAATGCATATAGTAATGGTGCAATAGTGGTATAATGCATAAAATGATGTTACCATAGTAGTATAATGCTCACAGTGATGTTACAATGATGGTATAATGCACACAGTGATGGTGTAATAGTGGTATAATGCTCACAGTGATGGTGCAATAGTGGTATAATGCTTATAGTGATGTTACAATAGTGATATAATGCTCACAGTAATGTCAGAATAGTGGTATAATGCTCACAGTAATGTCAGAATAGTAGTATAATGCACACAGTGATGTTACAATAGTGGTATAATGCTCACAGTGATGTTACAATAGTGGTATAATGCTCACAGTGATGTTACAATAGTGGTATAATGCACACAGTGATGCTACAATTGTGGTATAATGCTCACAGTAATGTTACAATAGTGGTATAATGCACACAATGATGTTACACTAGTGGTATAATGCACACAGTGATGTTACAATAGTAGTATAATGCTCAAAGTGATGTTACAATAGTGGTATAATGCACACAGTGATGTTACAATAGTGGTATAATGCACACAGTGATGGTGCAATAGTGGTATAATGCATATAGTGATGTTACAATAGTGGTATAATGCTTACAGTGATGTTACAATAGTGATATAATGCACACAGTGATATTACAACAGTGGTCTAATGCACACAGTGATGTTACAATAGTGATATAATGCTCACAGTGATGGTGCAATAGTGGTATAATGCATATAGTGATGTTACAATAGTGGTATAATGCTTACAGTGATGTTACAATAGTGATATAATGCACACAGTGATATTACAATAGTGGTATATTGCTCACAGTGATGTTGCAATAGTAGTATAATGCTCACAGTGATGTTGCAATAGTCGTATAATGCACACAGTGATGTTGCAATAGTGTTATAATGCACACAGTGATGTTGCAATAGTGGTATAATGCACACAGTGATGTTACAATAGTGGTATAATGCTCACAGTGATGTTATAATAGTGGTATAATGCTCACAGTGATGGTGAAATAGTGGTATAATGCTCACAGTGATGTTACAATAGTGGTATAATGCACACAGTGATATTACAATTGTAGTATAATGCTCACAGTGATGTTACAATAGTAGTATAATCCTTACAGTGATGTTACAATAGTGGTATAATGCTCACAGTGATGTTACAACAGTGGTATAATGCACATAGTGATGTTACAATGGTGGTATAATACATATAGTGATGGTGTAATAGTGGTATAATGCTCACAGTGATGTTACAATTGTAGTATAATGCTCACAGTGATGTTACAATTGTAGTATAATGCTCAAAGTGATGTTGCAATAGTGGTAGTGGGAGGCCAAAATAGATCCTTGATGGACATTCTTATGACGTCTGGAGCCTAGGGCTCGGACCAGGTACCATGGAACGGGCTTGGTCTTTTGACATTGCGAGGTTGGTGGACATGGAGTTGCATGGAGGGCAGGTGGCCGGACCGGTGCACTGCCTGAGTGGACAACGAATCCCTGAGGCTGATGGAGTCAGTGGGCTTGGGGGTAGTCCTGGATGAAGGTGTGGCAGAACACAAGAGCAGTCTGTACTAAGGAGGAAGGAAGTCTGAGATTAGTCACCAGTTGTCAGACATTGGACCACTTTTGTTTGGTACTAAGCACTACATATTGGTCTCACCATATAAAACCTGCAGTTTTGGAGATCCTCTGACCCAATCATCTAAATATCACAAAATGTCCCTTGTCAGAGTCACTCAGAGCCTAACACTTGCCATTTTTACCTGTCCCCAACTTCAAGAACGACTGTTGACTCTTCGATAATAATATTCACGTCTCCTATCAGCGGTTTAAGTGTTGTGACTGATCGATGTAGACTAAATTGTTTGTTGGATATGTGAGGAACATAACGGGAAATGGAAATTGGCACAAGGCCAGCTCTGGGTGTCAGTGACTTCTGGGCCTTCATTAAAGATCTTGGCCAGCAAAATACAAAAAAGAAAAGCAGCAACAACACGCTTGTGGTAAAAAAAATTTCAAGCAACTTTGCAAGCATCACATTAAATTGGTCCTACTGTATTTGTGCACTGGGTGCAAGGTCAACTGCGGCTTTTTACCCAAAAATAAATGTTTTGCTCATGTTGTGGTCACATGAAAACTGTGTACTTATCTCTAGTTGCTGCTGATTCTCTGCCTTGTGTGACCAGATTACCGCTGACCATTAAGCAAAATGAATCTGTAAAATTGTCCACTCGGCTTCTTGATCAATGACACATTCCCTCACTTTGTCTTGTCTCTCTGTCCTTCTGTACATGTTTTTGTCCATCCATGGGCTCGGAGCTGTCAGCGTGACTACATCTACTCTGGCTGAGCAAATACTTCAGTTCCTGTTTTGAGAACCTTGAAACCACAAATGACCGACTTCTTACAGATAAATCTGAATTGTTTTCCAAAGGGAATAAGTAAAAATGTGCTTAAGGTGAAACTTTTTGTTCTATTTTGCATTAACTAGAAAAACAGTTATGCTGACTTCAGCAGGTGAAATGTGAGCACAGCGGGCGCAATTATCTGTTAGAAATTAGCAGATCTTTTCGTATTTGAACTTGCCAGATTCACCAAATATATCCAGACAATTTGATTTGCACCAAATTGAAAGTACTGTATTGCAAAGCCTTCAATTGCCCTAAAAAAACATATGTGTAAACTATATCCCATTAATTCAGAACCTTCGGAAAGATGTGACCAGATGGTCTTCAATGGCACTGTCTTGGTTAGGGAGATTAAACGCCATAAAAATGGTATCCCTTCCACGATTCTTATACTTATTTCGTTCCCTTCCTATCTCGATACCCTCCAAAGTCTTTCGTGATATACATAACATAATTTCGAAGTTCATATGGCAGGGAAAGAAACCGAGAATTAAGCAGAAAACAATGTTTATACATAGAAAAATGGGAGGATTATCCTTACCTAACTTTATAGCCTACTTTAAATCAGCCCAAATTGCTTAATTAACTAAAATTTGCTCAACTAATAACAAACCTAGATGGTTTGTTAAAACCCTACTCATTACCAGGCCTACTATGGACCATAGAGAAACTCTCACGTGACATTTCTATTAGAGCGCCTTTTGCCGCTCACTCATTAATTCTCTGGAGAAAAGAAAGATTCAAACATGGGCTCCAGTCTAAATTCGCCCCATTACAATATCTATTTAACAATCCAATGTTTTCGCCCGGTCTAGATCCCCGCCCTTACTCTTGGTGGATACTAAGTGGTATAATGACGTTAAAACATCTGTGTACCCCATTTAACATATTATTAACCATGCAAGACTTCATCCGAAAACATAACCCACCATTTGGAGAAGCCTTTCGTATGAATCAAATTTTCAATTTTGCCAAACAGAATCTATCGAACAGAACCCCCTTCTCTATATCAGGCTTTCAACAAAAATGTGTGAACGATCCCTTGGGTAGAGGGACAATTTCCTTATTATATTCTATACTTAATGCTATACAAGGCGAGGACAAAATAAAGTGTATGAAGCAGTGGGAGGAAGACCTGGGACTTGATATGACGCTAGAAGAGTGGCGTAGATGTTGTGATAATTTATCTAGGGGCAGCCATCAAGTCTCTCTGGTGGAATCATCCATTAAAGTTCTTCATTGAACCTATCTGGTCCCTACAAAACTTCATGTCATCTACCCCCATATATCTGGTATATGTTTTAGAGGCTGTAACATCCCAGGCGACATGAAGCATATATGGTGGAGCTGCCCAGTAGTCTAGGCTCTTTGGCAAGAAATAAAAATTACAGCTGAAAAAATGTTCAATAGAGTAATCCAACTTGACCCATCTGTTTTTTTATTAGGATCTAAGCACCCTGGATTTTCTAAAAATTTGCATAGACTGATGAGTTTACTGTGTATGGCAACTAAAATACATATAGCATCTAAGTGGAGAACCACGTCACTCTCTGTATCCTTAGTCAGGGATAGAATGAATGCAATTATGCTATACGAGCGTATTCAAGCTACTAGGACTGATAATTGGAATGCATTCTTTCAAATATGGACTCCCTGGCTGGATCTGGATCGTACCGTCTCACAAAACGATTTACCAACGATCACGACCAGCGACACGACCTGGCCGTGATCGTTGGTAAGTCGTTGTGTGGTCGCTGGGGAGCTGTCACACAGACAGCTCTCCAGCGACCAACGATGCCGAGGTCCCCGGGTAACCAGGGTAAACATTGGGTTACTAAGTCGTAAATGTAAAAAAAACCAAACACTACATACTCACATTCCGGTGTCCGTCAGGTCCCTTGCCGTCTGCTTCCCGCACTGACTGACTCCCGGCCG
This sequence comes from Ranitomeya variabilis, assembly GCF_051348905.1. Lineage (NCBI taxonomy): Eukaryota > Metazoa > Chordata > Amphibia > Anura > Dendrobatidae > Ranitomeya > Ranitomeya variabilis. The sequence goes on along the minus strand of NC_135234.1, from coordinate 32,456,406 downwards.
TAAAGTGAAAGCAGATCACAGCGGTGACGTCACCGCTGTGATCTGCTTTCACTTTACGGCCGGGAGTCAGTCAGTGCGGGAAGCAGACGGCTAGGGACCTGACGGACACCGGAATGTGAGTATGTACTGTTTTTTTTTTACATTTATGACGGTAACCAGGGTAAACATCGGGTTACTAAGCGCGGCCCTGCGCTTAGTAACCCGATGTTTACCCTGGTTACAAGCGAACGCATCGTTGGATCGGTGTCACACACACCGATCCAACGATGACAGCGGGAGATCCAGCGACGAAAGAAAGTTCCAAACGATCTGCTACGACGTACGATTCTCAGCAGGGTCCCTGATCGCTGCTGCGTGTCAGACAGCGATATCGTATGGATATCGCTGGAACGTCACGGATCGTACCGTCGTAGCGACAAAAGTGCCACTGTGAGACGGTACCCTAACGTTTGCCTGATTCAAGCTCTCACGCTATCACCATGAACTATTTCCCATACAAGAGAAAGACTTGGACAAACGTCCCCATTGATCAGTTTGCTCCATAATCTCTGTAACCAATCTCTCCTTTTGCAAGCAATTTATCGAGGTTATTCTGTACCTGTTTTATCGCTCATAAAACTATAAAGGTGATAAGTACAGGAGTGGATGAACGATTAGGGAATCTTAAAATTCAATATATTACTATGCTGTGGAATGGCAATACCCCCCCCACCTAGTGTTTTTTCCCCATTGTTACTGTCCTGTCTTTATATGTACAGATTTAGATCGTTTTACAAATTCTTCTTTGAATGTTTAAAGTATACTGACCTCCCCTGTGTGGGAAAGTTTTTCTTGATCTGTTAATTGTTAAAAAACTGAATAAAATTTATTGAAACAAACAAAAAAAACCTTATATGTACTGTATGTTTCTTCAGTGTTTTAAGATTTTCCCTGTCTCTTTTGCTAAAATGTGAGCTGTGATGTCGACCAACTAACCAGATTCACCAGAAAGTGGCTGCTGCTTTCCCTGCTTCTGCTTTTATACAGACTACAACAGTCCTTCCTGATTGGCTGTACTATACCTTGAGATATCGTAGCTGAAAGACTTTATGGGGAAGTCTTCCCAAAGTCATGTGATCCTTTGTTGGCTCATGAAATCTTCTTCAATGTGTGAAATGGCAGCAGCCATTTTAGGCGATTTAAGAATAACAAATCACAAATTGCTCAAATTCACCGAGTTTAGTTAATTCTTAAAAATGTTATAAAGCCCAGAGAGACAAAGACTAGTCCCTACTTCCTGTAAAGCTATAAAGACCCCTTCAAGTCCTGAAGAGAGACAAAGACACACCCTCTTTTCCTGTAAAAATGCAAAGATCCACCCTCACTTCCTGTAGAAAAACAAAGACAAGCCCTCACTTCCTGTAGAAAGACAAAGACAAGCCCTCACTTCCCGTAGAAAGACAAAGACAAGTCCTCACTTCCTGTAGAAAGACAAAGACAAGCCCTCACTTCCTGTAGAAAGACAAAGACAAGTCCTCACTTCCTGTAGAAAGACAAAGACAAGCCCTCACTTCCTGTAGAAAGACAAAGACAAGTCCTCACTTCCTGTAGAAAGACAAAGACAAGCCCTCACTTCCTGTAGAAAGACAAAGACAAGTCCTCACTTCCTGTAGAGAGATAAAGACCCACTCCCATGTCCTGTATTGAGACAAAGCCTCCCTACTTCCTGTAAAAAGACAAAAACTCCCCACCACTTCCTTGTAGACAAAGATGCATCTTCACTTCTTGTTGAAAGATAAAGACCTCCTACACTTCCTGTAGAGAGAAAAAGCCTCACCCTCACTTCCTGTAGAGAGATAAAAATTCTCCCTCACTTTTTTTAATAGATAAGAATAGAGACAAATCATTTCTAAATAAAGTGATTTACAGATTGTGTATATATATTACATCAACTATAAAATGAGATCACGTTGTCTCTTAATAATAATAATAATAATAATAATAATAATAATAATAATCTTTATTTTTAAATAGCGCTGAAATATTCCGCAGCTCTTTACATACATTATCATGGCTGTCCCCAATGGGGCTCACAATCTAAATTGCCTATCAGTATGTATTTATTCTGATAGTACAGGGACCAGATAAAAATCATTGACAAGATCAGGAAGCAAACAATCTAGTAGAAATCCTCAAGAAAACACAAGGTCAATTTCCTTCTGATTCCTTCACAATTTGTCTCTCACTGAGGTCTAACTTAAAGGGGGTGCGGTTTTGCTTCTTCAAAACAGTTGGGGGGAAGGTAATCTGATCACAGATATTGGTGGTATTTTAATAGGATATTCCACTAATGTCTGACAATTAAGGTACCTTCACACGAAACGATATCGCTAGCGATCCGTGACGTTGCAGCGTCCTCGCTAGCGATATCGTTTCGTTTGACACGCAGCAGCGATCAGGATCCTGCTGTGATGTCGCTGGTCGCTGAATAAAGTCCAGAACTTTATTTGGTCGTCCGATCGCCGTGTATCGTTGTGTTTGAAAGCAAAAGCAACGATACCAGCGATATTTTACACTGGTAACCAGGGTAAACATCGGGTTGCTAAGCGCAGGGCCGCGCTTAGTAACCCGATGTTTACCCTGGTTACCAGCGTAAAAGTAAAAAAAACAAACAGTACATACTCACCTGCGCGTCCCCCAGCGTCCGCTTCCTGACACTGACTGAGCTCCGGCCCTAAAGTGAAAGTGAAAGCACAGCGGTGACGTCACCGCTCTGCTGTTAGGGCCGGAGCTCAGTCAGTGTCAGGAAGCAGACGCTGGGGGACGTGCAGGTGAGCATGTACTGTTTGTTTTTTTTACTTTTACGCTGGTAACCAGGGTAAACATCGGGTTACATTTCTGATAGTACAGGGACCAGATAAAAATCATTGACAAGATCAGGAAGCAAACAATCTAGTAAAAATCCTCAAGAAAACACAAGGTCAATTTCCTTCTGATTCCTTCACAATTTGTCTCTCACTGAGGTCTAACTTAAAGGGGGTGCGGTTTTGCTTCTTCAAAACAGTTGGGGGGAAGGTAATCTGATCACAGATATTGGTGGTATTTTAATAGGATATTCCACTAATGTCTGACAATTAAGGTACCTTCACACGAAACGACATCGCTAGCGATCCGTGACGTTGCAGCGTCCTGGCTAGCGATATCGTTTCGTTTGACACGCAGCAGCGATCAGGATCCTGCTGTGATGTCGCTGGTCGCTGAATAAAGTCTAGAACTTTATTTGGTCGTCCGATCGCCGTGTATCGTTGTGTTTGAAAGCAAAAGCAACGATACCAGCGATATTTTACACTGGTAACCAGGGTAAACATCGGGTTGCTAAGCGCAGGGCCGCGCTTAGTAACCCGATGTTTACCCTGGTTACCAGCGTAAAAGTAAAAAAAACAAACAGTACATACTCACCTGCGCGTCCCCCAGCGTCCGCTTCCTGACACTGACTGAGCTCCGGCCCTAAAGTGAAAGTGAAAGCACAGCGGTGACGTCACCGCTCTGCTGTTAGGGCCGGAGCTCAGTCAGTGTCAGGAAGCAGACGCTGGGGGACGCGCAGGTGAGCATGTACTGTTTGTTTTTTTTACTTTTACGCTGGTAACCAGGGTAAACATCGGGTTACTATGCGCGGTCCTGCGCTTAGCAACCCGATGTTTACCCTGGTTACCCGGGGACCTCGGCATGGTTGGTCGCTGGAGAGCTGTCTGTGTGACAGCTCTCCAGCGATCAAACAGCGACGCTGCAGCGATCGGCATCGTTGTCGCTATCGCTGCAGCGTCGCTTCGTGTGAAGGTACCTTTAGGGATGAGTGAACGTACTCGGTGATACTCGGCTATCACTCGGGTATCTGGATGCTCGGCGCTCGACGAGCTTTGGCTGGTGCTTGGATTTGAAGGTCAAATCCTTGCCCCGCATATTTGGCACCTGTTACACAGCCTATAAGCATGAGGGGATTGCTTGCCAGTCACCACATCTTGGTAGTGGCATTACTGTGATCGGCTGGCTGCGTTACCTTATCAGAGGCTATAAAAGGCCCAGCGCTGCCGCACTTGGCTCACTAATGACATTGTGCAGCTCAGGGGCAGTTCTGACTGGAGGAAGAGAGCAGTTATCCAGGCCTGTGTGTGCACAGTTTAACTAATCAGAGTCCTCTAGTGTTGATACCGATGCTGATGCTAAACCATCATACTAACAGTTCTTCTAAGGTCTGATCTTTGTTGTTGCTGAGCTTTGTTGTTAGTATCAGATACATTCTTCATTTAGCCTAGGGACAGTGGTATAATGTAGCATTTAGGCAGGGCTTAGGGCTTTTAAATCTGTCGCTAAATATATAGCTGGCTCAGTTGACCACTTTTTTGGGGGGTGAAAAAATATACTATATTGTCATTTACAGAGTATTACGTGCTTTGTGTTACATTACGGTGGTATATAACAGTCCGAAAAAGCGTTTCAAAAATTTTTATGGATTGAATTTGTCATCCATAGAGTATTACGTGCTTTGTTTCACATTTTGGTCATGTATAACACTCCAAAAAAATAGTTACTTTTTTTTCTGGATTCAAGTTAGTCATCCTGATGTGCCTTGCGTTACATTTCGGTGGCATATAACACTCCATAAAAGTGTTCAAAAAGTTTTCTGGATTCAATTAGTCATAGAGTATTACATGCTTTGCGTTACATTTCGGTGGTATATAAACCTAAAAAAAATTTTTTTTCTAGATTGAATTAGTAGTCCATACAGTGTAAATTAATTAGTGGGCGACATAGATGGCAGAATCCTGCGAGACTCCAGAGGGAACAACCGGAGGAATATCAGAGTCAGACCAAGCTAGCTAGACAGCAGAGGTGGCAGGAGCCTGTGGTCTGGAATTGGTTGATTTCCTGAAACCACCAAGGCCCAAAGCCAGGCCGCAGCCTTCACCGCTGGGGTTATTGCAGACCGGAGAGCCAGGATCCATAACTGGTGAGTGGAATGCGGGGCCTAGGCTGGTCGAAAGAGAGAAGGAGGAGAGCCAGAACAGGGCTGGAGACATGCTAGCGGGCTCGGTAGCTGCAAGGTATCTTGAGTTGGCATTCTGGGAGGAGGTCATTACGTATGAACAGCAGCAGAAATGGGGTCCATAGAAGAGTTTGGGACCCGCCATCACATGTTGTTCTACCAGTGGGCTGTAGAGACTGAACAATTGTCTTGAAGGCTGCAAGAGCTGATGGCTTCATTCAGGGTCACATTCCTCAAAATGAAGAGGCAACATCACTGGTATGCGGTGGGTGTGATCTGAGAAGAAAGGGAGCAGGATGCCCTTTTTGCAGGATGAAAGGGCCTGTGAGAGGCTCCTCGAGTTGGCTTGAGATGGTGCTACAGAGAGATCATATTGTCCTTGGCGTTCCCCACCTCCTATATGCAGGAGCAGGCAGTGCAGGTAACACAGTGGGCTTTTGCCCATTTCTACAATGCCGGGGGATCCAGAACTTCCCAAAGCTGGGTCATCTACAGCCCAGGCACCTGGCAATCGAGCTCCAGGAAGCAGGTGGAGGCAGTCCCCCCGCCTCCCTAGGAAGGAGAAGAAGCGGACACCTGAAGAGGATTACTCTATTACCCTTCTTATAACATTTTCTTGGCTTTGCACTTTGTGCAATGTCTTCATAAGTGTAGGAGTAAATCAACTACACTTTGAAAATATTTGAATGAGGCCAGCGATTTGTTGCCTTCAAGGGTCTATAGATGGCTGGATTACCCTCCTTATAATTTTTTCTGGCTTTGCACTTTGTGAAAAGCCTTTATGAGTGTAGGAGTACGTCAACTACACTTTCAAAATATTTGAATGAGACGCGCCACAACTACAGTTTCTTAATTTTTGTATGAAGCACTCCATTACTTGTCTTCAAGGTTGTATGGATGACCCGTATTTTAATTTGTTCCTGGCTTTGCACTGCTTTTCTTTTATGAGTGTAGAAGTACCAAAACTGCGCTTTCTTCATTTATTTTATCAGTTGGTGCCTTCAAAGGTATATAGATGACCCTGCTTGTAATTTTTGGCAGGCTTTGCACTGTGCAGAACTTTTTTGAGTGAAGGAGTACCATGACTACACTTTGTTCACAATATTTGAATGAGGTCCCACATTGGGTGCATTCAAGGGTGTATGGATGACCCTGCTGTAATTTTTGGCAGTCTTTGCACTTTGTGCAAAGCCTCTATGAGTCTAGGAGTAACTACTGTACATGAAAATTTAAACATAATGTACTGTATATGAGGCTATCCTTTATGTCTAATACAGGGTGTACCTGAGTACCTCGTCCATCTTAATTTTTGGCAGTTCTTACTTCCTTCATAAATTCACGGAAATTACCATATAAAAATGTAATAAAAAATAAAAAATTATATTTTGGTTTACTTAAATTATTATTTTTTCAATCCTTTTCAAATGTTTCCTTATAAACAAGTAATTATACAGGAAAGAATGTTTCTTAACATTTCATTTCCTGTATACTCCAATTTATCATTGGTTCTGAATGTTTTATTGTCAGTCCTGACACCATTGTTCTCAGCAGTGATCTGGGAGTCAAAGATGTTTCCAGAGATCTTCCCCATCCTGTTCTCCTTCCATTCAGCATTCTCTCCATCCATTTCAACTTTTTCACTGCCCCCTAGTCTTCCTTGTAGGGTCTGCTGGAAAAATGCTCGTATTTCCCATTGACTCCCATTATGCTCGTTAGTCGAAAAGAGCATCTGAGCATTAGGAATTGCTCGGTTTGACTAACAAGCATCCGAGTATTTTAGCGCTCACTCAGCCCTATTGATCATCTTATGGACCCTTGCAAGAAATTAATGGCCATGTGTTAGGAATCTAGCGTATGTTGACTATATTGGCCATCCTTGTAAAAGTCAAGATGGGCAGACAGGAGACATTTTCCAGCTATCAGCAGGGTCGGACATCCCACAAATGAGACATGGTGGTTCTAACATATCGCCACCCCAATTTACCTGAAGGGATAGTTCTTTATTGTAATTTTTTAGGTTGGTTTAACACATTTTCATGGTCCAAGTACAGACTGCAATGCACAGACCAATGAGGGTCTTCTGTTCCGAACTCAACAGCCTCATAGACATATGGGTCAGGAGACCCTCAGGCAGTCTGTACATCATGGACAGTACTTGAAACCAGGATGTGTGAAACTGGCCTTACTGGAAGACATCTCAGTTTTTACCTTCTTTCTGGGTGACCTAAAACAACCTTCATATTTTGGGGCCGACGTAACAGCATGTGTGTTTTCTGTGCATGAATCATACAGGACTGTGATGTGGACGTCTTTGATATGTAATTAAACTATGCAAAACGACCTTAAATTGTACAGCTGCCCGGGGGCTCATCCTTTCGATGACTCTGACAAATTCGCTGGTTCTACAATGACTGTTTATTTCTGTTGTCCATGCTTAATTACCATAATTAATGGCGTATCATAAACTGAATTACAATTTTATGACCTCCCCGCTTCCTGATTTTAATTAATTTAACATTATTTTACATTAATCTTAATGCTTCACGCAAAGAAACTTGCTGTTAATAGAATTTATGAAGTTAAGAAACGGTTTTTGAAAGAATTTTTGCTTCTCAGAAATCCACACCAACAATTGTAATCATGTGGAACCAATTCTGAGATGTTTCAGTACATGGAGATGTGTGATGCTTCGAGGCCACAATATAGTTCCTGGGTCTTTGTGAAAACCAACCCAACCACTGATGATGGGCTAAAGGCTGTTGGGCTTCTGTTCTGCAAGGTTGAAACATCATTGATGGAACAGTCACCCACCACATTGTGTCCAGAGACTGCCGAATGCCGGTCAATCTACGAGATTGTGGAGTGTGAATTTTTGCAATTCATCAAAGTTGTCTTCACTTTTGAATTGCTATTTTTTTAGCCTGTCAAAGCTGTTTTTTTATGAATAAAAATTTAAAAAGACAGATATTTATATAAATAGATATGAGAGATTGGTATTAGATCAGCATTTACACTATTCTACCAAGCTTTACACCAGGCAAACAGACGGGTAATGTTCTCTTGGCAGTCACCAAACCAAGACTCCTCCATCAGACACCAGATAGAAAAGTGACACATCACTGCACAGAACACGTTTTCTCCAGAGTCCAGTGATGGCAACTTTACACCACTCCATCTGACACTCGACATTGTGCTGTATGGTATTGTATAACTGTAACTGTATTGTGATGTATGGCTGAATTCAGGATGCTCGGCCATGAAGCTCCATACGGGGGCGCAGTGTTTGTGCTGATGTTAATACAGGAGAAGGTCTGAACTCTGCAGTTATGGGGTCAGCAGAGCATTGGTAACTTTTTTGCTTTTTGCTCCTCAGCATTTGGCCCCCCACTCTGTAACGTTACGTGGTCTCCTCTCGTGGCTGAGTTGCTGCGCTTCCATCCACTTCTCAGTAATATCACTCACATGTGATGGGGAAGATTTAGAAGTGAAGAAATGTCATAAACAGACTTGTTACACCAGTAGAGCCTATTAAAGGACAGCGCTGGTATCAGTGAACTCTTTACCCCCACTTACCATTCTGTCACATGTTGGTAAAGGCAGACAGCAGGCAGAGAGGCCAGATGTTATACACCAGAACTCAATGGGAATGGGATTGAATGTTATACACCAGGGCAATGGGGCCGGATGTTATACACCGTGGCCAAAGGTCCAGATGTTACACCGCAGAGGTGAGGGGCTGGATGTTATACACAGGGGCAAAGGACCAGATATTATAACCAGGAAGCAATGGGACTGGATGTTATACACTGGGGCAATGGGGCCAGAAGTTATGCACCAGTAAACAATGGTGTCGGATGTTATACACCAGGGCTGGATTTTATACACCAGGGGTGAGAGGCTAGATGTTATATATGGGGGCAAAGGACCAGACGTTTTACACCTGGGGCCGGATGTTATACACCAGGGGAAATGGGGCCAGATGTTATACACAAGGGGAAATGGGGGCAGATGTTATACACTGGGGCAATGGGGCCAGCAGATATGCACCAGTAACCAATGGTGCCGGATGTTATACACCAGGGCTGGATGTTATACACCAGGGGTGAGAGGCTAGATGTTATATATGGGGGCAAAGGACCAAATGTTATACACATGGGGCCGGATGTTATACACTGGGGCAATGGGGCCAGAAGTTATACACCAGAAACCAATAAGGATGTTATACATCGGGGCTACGGGGATGGATGTTATACACCGGGTCGAGGGTCCAGATGTTATACACCAAGGGTGAAGGGCCAAAAGTTATATATGGGGCAAATGACCAGATGTTATACACCAGGAAGCAATGGGGCCGGATGTTACACACGGGGGAAATGGGACTAGAATATTATACACCAGGGGCGAGGGGCCATAGGTTATTCACTGTGGGTGAGAGGCTGGATTTTATACATTGGGGTGAGGGGCCAGATGTTATACACCAGGAATCAAAGGAGCCAGGTTTTAGACGCCAGAGCAATGGGGCTGGATGTTATACACCTGGGATGAGGGTCTGGATGTTATACACCAGGGGTGAGGGTCTCGATGTTATACACCAGGGGTAAGGGGCCAGATGTTATACACTGGGAATCAAAGGAGCCAGATTTTATACGCTGGGGCAATGCGGCCCAATATTATGTGCAGCGCCCCAGAGTCCTGGTCGTTGCAGTAATGTCGCTCTCCCACCAGGGGGAGTGATGTTACTGATGGTACTAAAGGAGTTCACCTGACCAGGTATCACAGTCACACACTACACTTCACACTCCAGTCCACCAGGGGGAGCAAAGGTTCGATTTACTAGGCCACTCCTCACACATGGGTAAAACTGGTGGATTGGATAGGAAGTTAGTCAGAAGCTGCCTGGGTTAGACCCAGAGAGGACCTGTCAGGCAGACAGGGGGAGAAGGAGGAACATCTGAGCTGCAGACAGAGGGTCCCTGTCAGGGGTGGGATCCTGACAGCGGCCAAGCACGAGATAGAACTTTATGGAGCTGCGCCTACACTTCATTGTGGCAGCATCCCAAGAAAGGACACGAAGCGAAGTATATTGTGGAGAGTGAGAAACCAAGTCACAGCACAAGGAGATAATACCGGGAGGAGTTCTGCCCCGAGATCAGCAGCCTCCTTCTGAGGAGCGTAGCCGGTGGCCGGAACACCGAGGGAGTAATTGGCTCTACGCATTACTTCAGAGACCGTCAGGACAGTCAATTCCAAGTTGGCTGCCCGACCTTAATACTTATGAAGACACGGAGGCAAATTGTGGGAGAGCAGCGTCTCTAGGGTCCCTATAAAATAGCTCCAGGCCTACCCCGTCATACGGGTTGTCCTATCCATACCATCTGGGGGACGGAGAGAGAACATCAGAAATATACACGAAAGTTGTGAGGACTATCCTGTGGTGCTCAGCAGGGAGGTACTACAACACACAGGCGCTAGTAGGAAGGCTACTGATTTCCACCTGGATAAGGGAACTCTGGATGTGCCTTCGGACCGGCCAGACTCTGCCTGCCCTATGAGCGGTACTCTGGACTGTGGACTCTGAAGTCTTCAGTAAAAGGTAAAGAGACTGCAACCTTTGTGTCCTCGTTATTCAATGCGCCTTACGACATCCACCATCACCATCTATACCACTGGGAAGCCCTGGGGACATACTTCACCTGTGGGAAGGTATACCATCTAGCTGCCATTCCATCACCCCAGCGGACCCCTAGCAGCGTCGGTCACCCTGACCGAATACCACAGGTGGCGTCACAAACACCGTACAAACAACTACACCTTTAAGTGGGCGCCCCTCAGAAGGGCCACGGACCGGGTCGGGCCACCGTGATATCCCCAGAACCGAGAGAGAGATAGACCCGGTACCGAGTACCCTATTGCCCTTGCACGTGGGGGCGCTCCATCTGCACTTGGGACGAGGATCCGGACGTTATAAACCAGGGGTGAGGGGCTGGATTTTATACATGGGGGGTGAAGGATCGAATATTATACCCCAGGAAGCAATGGGACTGGATGTTATACACCAGAGCGTCAGGACCAGATATTATACACCAGGATCAAAACCACTCATGTCAACTAAACCACTAAAATCTATATTACAGGTGGTATTTATATAGGAGGTAGTTCTCCTACAAAACTGTACAAGTGGTTCAATTAGCATATTAGGTTTGACAGATTTCCCTTAAAGGGACATACTATGCGGCAACTCTTAGTAATTTCCAAATGAAACTAACGCGTTGCTTTGCATGTCTTTTTGTGTCTTTGTACACTCGCTCTCGCTCAGTGACATTGGATGGAGACGTCTGAGAACAGTAATTATCAAGTCTTGTGACAGATTCTCACTGGGATTTGGGTCTGTACTGTTACTGGGCTGTTCACACACATGAATATAATTTGATCTAAATCATCCATTGTAGCTCTGGCAGGATGTTCAGAGTTGTGGTCCTGCTCGAAGGTGATCCTGCGTCCCAGTCTCAAATCTTTTACAGCCTCTAAAAGGTTTTCCTCAAGGATTGCCTTGTATTTATCTCAATCCATCTTCCTATCAACACTGATCTGCATCTGTGTCTCTGCTGAAGAAAAGCCTCCCTACCACATGATGTTGCCACCACCATGTGTGACGGTGGGGATGGTGTTTTCAAGGTGATGTGTAGTGTTGGCTTTCCACCACACATAGCGTTTTGCATGTAATCCAAAAATATCTAATTTGGTCTTATCTGACCAAAGCTCTTTCTTCCACATACTCACCTGTCCCCTGCTTGGCTTTCTGCAAACTGCAAACGGAACTCTTATGGCTTGCTTCCTGATATGTTCTTCTTCTTGCACTCTTCTTTAAAGGCCAGATTTGTTAAGTATACGACTAAGAGTTGTCTTGTGGACACATTCTCAAACCTGAGCTGGGGATCTCTACAGCTCCTCCAGAGTGACCATGGGCCTTTTGGCTGCTTTTCTCATTAGTGCTCTCCTTGATTGGGATGTTAGTTTTGGTGGACAGTCATATCTTGGTAGGTTTTGTAGTTGTGCCAAACTTCTTCAGTCTTCAGTTTGTTTTGGACAATAGATTAAACAGTGCTCCATGAGATGTTGAGAGATCAGGCTATCTTTTTGTAACCTAACTCTGCTTTACTCTTCTCCACGACTTTATCCCTGACCTGTCTGGTGTGTTCCTTGCTTTTCATGATGCTGTTTGATCCCTAATGTTCTTAAACAAACCTTAGGTCTTCACAGAACAACTGTGGTTATACTGAGAATAAGTTACACACAGGTGGACTCAATTTACTAATTGTGTGACTTATGGAGGCAATTGATCACTGTAGATTTTATTTAGGGGAATCAGACTACAGGAGGCTGAATACAAATGCACATCACAATTTTCAGAATTCTAGTTTTGCAAATATTTAGAAAACCATGCATTATTTTTTTTGCACTTCACAAATACTTGATACTTAGTGTTGATATATCACATAAAATTCCAATAAAATACATTTAGGTTTGTGGGTGTAATGTGAAAAAAAATGTGGAAAAGTTCACAGGGTATGAATACTTTTTTAAAGGCACTGTATCGATGTGCATATATATATATATATATATATATATATATATATATATATATATATATATATATATATATATACACTTGTAACTGCTGTACAGCTTTTTTTACACTCTACCATATATTGTGAACCATGTTTGTGAAAACTTATTTAGATCTTTTTTATGATGTGTTTTTTTTTCCCGTGACTCGGTTATTTTAAGTAAATGTTTGTTTTGCCGTAATGAGAGTCACCTAAGAAACCCCTTACATGAGAAAACTGTTTCCTTGAAGACGCGGTGCTGCCATCAGTCATTTTTCTCCGCGCGCAACAAAAAGATCAGAGTGTGATACTGAATGGCTGTTTTGTGCAGCAAGAAAACCAGGTGTCTCTTTTGGAAAGTCGGCATAAAAAAGTCAGTCAAATGCCAATCCTATCTGAAGATCGTTTGTTTCAAAGCGAGCCAAGGCCTGAGGCAAACAAATATATACTCTTTGTGTCAGCTTTTTTTTTTTTTTTCTCTTACCGCATAAATAATAAAACAAAATTTTCCCTTAGCTCGTCACACAATACCTTAGGTCAGTTTGGGAAAGTGTAAACTTTTCTAGATTTCGCAATACGGAAAGAAAATGATTGTCCGGTCACTCGGAAGCTTCTGTGGTCAACGTTCTGCAACTAAAACTACACTTTCATCTCCTGACCTGACGTCTACAAAGTACGAATGGCGTTTTAAAAATCCTGTTCACGATCCTCAGAGCAGGAAATTAACAATGCGCATGCGCCACAATTCGGTAATGTGGCGCATGCGGATTGTGAATTCTTTGTTAGGGGTCTCATTTGGAGCTGGACCCTTGGGAGCTCTAGATTACGCCCAGTGGACACTTCAGCCCTCATTAGCATATTTCAAAGAAGTTCTTAAACTAACTAATGTTCTTTTCTAATGTCTCGTTTCCACCTTTCTGGCCACCTGCCCCTTTTTTTACTCTGCATAGCAATGAAGCCATTGAGGAAAGTGGATGAGAAAATGGACCCAATAGTTTGTTATGGGCTTGTTCACATTCACCTTGTGCACCAGTTTCAAAGTCCACCTTGTGGACCTTTCAAAGAGCCTAATCAGAAATAGTGTTTTTAGATCCAGCTCACGGGTTTGCAGTAAACACTATTAGAAAAGCCTGGTGATAACTCATGCCATTTTGACACAAGTTGTCAACAGTTAAGTCACAAATATACTTATGCAGATGGTCTGGGTATATGGAAATCCAGCGCAAGGTAGGTCACAGCGCCACTGAGGTCACTTAAAGAAGCACTCGTCCTCCCATCAAAGTTTTTATTCTCTTAATATACTGGAATCATCATATTATACAGCACTGTGTACTTACAATTGCTCCTTTTGTCTTTCTACCAGCTAATTCTTCTCTTTTCCATTAGGTCTATGACATCACGGGATTAATTACTGACCAGCTGGTCAGTCTTCCCAGTATGAGTCACTGCAAAAAATCAATGGCAGAGGAGGAGAGTCAGCTGGGTCAGGAGCTGAAAAGGGGGATAAGTGCAAGGAAAAGAGACTTCCGGTTTCTACACAGAGCAGAGAAAGAGAAAAATTCGCTGGTAGAAAGGCAAAATGAGCAATTGTAAGTACACAGTGATATTTTATATAATGACTACAATATATTAAAAGAATAAAACTTTGATGGGAGGAGGACATCTTTAAGTTTAAAAAGTGGTTTATATAAGCTGCTGCTTGGAACAGTGACAAGTCTACTTTAAAGAGCACTGTTACCAACTCAAAATAGGCCAGTTTTTTATTTTATTATTTGATTTTATTCCTGCTGTATTATTTTCTATTTTTTTTAATTCCACCACACTATTTCAGAGCTATAGGTCTTTTTATTAAAACAAATCTTTCAGCAAGTTTTTGTTATATAATTTGACAGCAGCATGATGTAGGGGCTCAGACCCTGATTCCAGCGATGTATCACTTACTTTACTGGGTGCAGCGGTTGTGATAGAATCTCAGTTTTCTCTGTTGCAGATGTAGCATAGCTCAGAATGCTGTATAACCCCGCCCCTCCACAACACCGATTGGCTACTTTCTGTGTACAATGTATCAGTGGTGGGGGCGTGGTTGGTCCAGGAGACACGAGACACCTAGTCCTGTAGTGATAATATCCTGCTGATAAAACACTAATTTTATTAAAACAGCAAAAGACAACCTAATAAGTGACACATCGCTGGAATTTGGGTCTCTTCCCCTACATCATGGTGCTGTAGCAAAAACCTGTTGATATATTCCCTTTTAAGTGTGCACAATATGCTTAATTTTATTTTTTATGGTCTTTATCAAGGGAGTGTTACTCATGATTATATGGAGGTGCAGGAGCAAAAATGGCCACTTGGGACCTCGTGACAAGACCTCTTTAAAAAGCAAAATTGTAAGCCTACGAATGTTGAAATCTTGCCATGAACCTAATTGTGTGGGCAACTGAATAATTCCCTGTTATTAAAATAGACAATATCAAAGAGGAGACAATCATCGTCCCAGTCTCATCTTCATACAGCTCAAAATTGACCATCCGGAGTCTGAAGACCTGGTCTTCACCCAGAAATGAACCTCCATGGAAGGAGCTCTTGTCTGTCCGGGAGGCTTTGTGTTGCTGTTTGGCTCATTATAGTTTATTTTCTTATTCTAACACAGTCCAGAGTTCCTGGAAAAGCTTCTGTGAAAAGCCTGTAATGCTTTAATGTCTCTAATGTGGCGGAAAATGCCTCACTGGCTGTTAAACAGTTAATTACGTTAACCCTTTCCGTTGAGGTCGTTCCCAACACTTGTTGTTTATACAGTTTACCCACACAAAAAAAATCCCGCTGTCGGTAAATAGCTTGTGTACGGCACAAAAATACAGCTGTCCCAATGGGCGACGATCCCCGAAGCAGATGTCGCACTCGTCCTGGTCGCAAAATATTTGTGGTTGTTTTTGTGGAGATGCCATGTAGACCATATCCCATAAATGGTGGATGGGGACACAAGCAGCTGTCAGATACAACTGGATCAGGGGTCCCGGTAATGGCACATTTTTGGAGGGTGGATCAGACGCAGTTGATTTGCTGCTCGATTGACGTCTCCATCACTGTAGATTGCAGTGGTAAAAGTAGAAGCCTTCTTCCAAAGCGTCAGGTGGGCCATCCTGCTTTAGAGGGTCTATGCTGAGCGGGACGTCAGTCAAGGAGCGGGGTAACGATTACTGGGTACTCGTTGTGTACTGAGCTCTGATTCATCACAGTCCCTGCCCACCTGACTCCAGACAAGAGGCTGCACACGGAATATAACGTCATTTTCTTTTTGATTGTGAGGGTCCTCTCTCCTCCTGTCGGTGACTCCTTTCGTTCCAGATTATTGTACTTGTTTTTTTATTATCTATATGGTAAGGGTGGCTGTCAGGGTGCTCCCACACCTCCTGTGAGCATGTCACACTGTCGAGTGTTTGTAAGAAGAAGGAACGGACCGGGTCCGGGTCCGGAACTGTCGGGCTGTCTCCTCTGTTGTCTGAGGGAAAGGTTAGAGACCCGGACCGACCTTTGCATGACAGAGCAGGGGGCGTGGCTACTAAGAAAAAGCCTGAGCGCGCGTAAGCAGACATACTTGGCGGGAAGAGACAGCGTGTGGCAGGGACAAGAAAGTGCTCCGACAACTGAGCACCGAAATAGCGCAGGCCCGCACTCGTGCTTCCCTGCGGTAACTCACAAAGACTGTGACCAGTATCTTGCCGTGTGCCCGCTGGCTCCTGCGACGCGAGGTGCCTGATGCTTCGGGCTAGTGAGTAACACGCGCTCACCGCTTAGGAAAGACCGGGTGACTCACCGACAACTGTGCTCTCATCCCCGGTATACATCTGCCGAGCCACGTTAGGCTCCGTTAGTGTTGTCGACTGTACTGCACCCCGAGCAGCAAACCCCGAACCAAGGAACCCACTAAAGATGCTGAGGACAAGCCACTGCCGTCGGGATTCGACTCAAAGACACCTACAGAATGACCCTGGATCCATCCCGCGCTGACCGTGTTGGCGCCACCGTACCTATTGTGGAACCTTCAGTCAGGAAGCCGTCAGACTGATAAGTTAACTCTTGAGAACTGTTGTTATCTCTATTATATACTTTACCCCATCCCGTATCACAAACTGTTAAACCCCAGTTTTTTCCTACTTCCTCCCTGCATGGAGTATACCCCTGTTCCAGTAAACCAAGATAACTCTTGCTCTGTCTCCTGTCGGTTACTGCATCCCGCAACCTGCGTGGTTAACATGTGTGGTTAAACTATTTATCTACTGTATGATCCGGGAGTTTGAATCTCCCTTCCACCAACACCTCTTCCTCCAGCTGTGTGCACGCCTTCTTCTTCTAGGTTACCACCATGGTGGCAGGTAAATATAAGTTTCTTTTATGGCAGATTTCCTTTAAATTGTTATTTTTTTTTTTACTTTTTTATTGCAAACTACAGAAAGTTTGTAAATTTTGCTAATAAACTTAATTCGTAGTGATAGTTGAATAATTTTGTTCAATGACTGATAACACCTCTATATACAGCTGATAAGACAGGAGTCAACATTAATAATAGGAGAGTTCACAGCTCACCTCCTCCCCCTTCTGCAAAATGACTGATAATTCCTCTATATACAGCAGATAACACAGGATCCATTATTCACAATAGGTGATGTCACAGCTCACCTCCTCCTCCTGTACAATGACTGATAACACCTCCTCTATATACAGTAGATCACACAGGATCCACCATTCACAATAGGTGATGTCACAGCTCACCTCCTCCTGTACAATGACTGATGACACCTCTATATACAGTAGATAACACAGGATCCACCATTCACAATAGGTGATGTCACAGCTCACCTCCTCCTCCTGTACAATGACTGATGACACCTCTATATACAGTAGATAACACCTCCTCCTCCTGTACAATGACTGATGACACCTCTATATACAGTAGATAACACAGGATCCACCATTCACAATAGGTGATGTCACAGCTCACCTCCTCCTCCTGTACAATGACTGATAACACTTCTATATACAGAAGATAACACAGGATCCACCATTCACAATAGGTGATGTCATAGCTCACCTCCTCCTTCTCCTGTACAATGACTGATAACACCTCTATATACCGTAGAAAACACCGGATCCACCATTCACAATAGGTGATGTCATAGCTCACCTCCTCCTCCTCCTGTACAATGACTGATAACACCTCTATATACAGTAGATAACACAGGATCCACCATTCACAATAGGTGATGTCACAGCTCACCTCCCCCTCCTGTACAATGACTGATAACACTTCTATATACAGAAGATAACACAGGATCCACCATTCACAATAGGTGATGTCACAGCTCACCTCCTCCTTCTCCTGTACAATGACTGATAACACCTCTATATACAGTAGATAACACAGGATCCACCATTCACAATAGATGATGTCATAGCTCACCTCCTCCTTCTCCTGTACAATGACTGATAACACCTCTATATACAGCAGATAACACAGGATCCACCATTCTCAATAGGTGATGTCATAGCTCACCTCCTCCTCCTCCTGTACAATGACTGATAGCACCTCTATATACAGTAGATAACACAGGATCCACCATTCACAATAGGTGATGTCACAGCTCACCTCCTCCTCCTGTACAATGACTGATAACACCTCTATATACAGTAGATAACACAGGATCCACCATTCACAATAGGTGATGTCACAGCTCACCTCCTCCTCCTGTACAATGACTGATAACACCTCTATATACAGTAGATAACACAGGGTCCACCATTCACAATAGGTGATGTCACAGCTCACCTCCTCCTCCTGTACAATGACTGA
The DNA here is from genome assembly GCF_051348905.1 of Ranitomeya variabilis. Taxonomy (NCBI): domain Eukaryota; kingdom Metazoa; phylum Chordata; class Amphibia; order Anura; family Dendrobatidae; genus Ranitomeya; species Ranitomeya variabilis. Next base: position 32,437,925 of record NC_135234.1, on the reverse strand, counting down.
TAACACCTCTATATACAGTAGATAACACAGGATCCACCATTCACAATAGGTGATGTCACAGCTCACCTCCTCCTCCTGTACAATGACTGTTAACACCTCTATATACAGTAGATAACACAGGATCCACCATTCACAATAGGTGATGTCACAGCTCACCTCCTCCTCCTGTACAATGACTGATAACTCCTTTATATACAGTAGATAACACAGGATCCACCATTCACAATAGGTGATGTCACAGCTCACCTCCTCCTCCTGTACAATGACTGATAACACCTCTATATACAGTAGATAACACAGGATCCACCATTCACAATATGTGATGTCAGAGCTCACCTCCTACTCCTCCCTTCACAATTACCTTTTTCCATATGATCTCATGCCCTGGAAGCTTTCCTGTAGAAAGTCTATGAGTCAGAGAGTGTTTATTGCTTCTTATGCCATGTGGCTTCCTATGCAGGATGTATGAGTCTAGTATTAGTCTTAGTAGCCAGTGAAAATGTATTTATTTTTAAGTACAGATTGTGATATAAAAAATTGAAAAATATGAAAAAGTTTAAAAAGTGCATCCACAGGTCAACAAAAAAATTTTTTTTTTCTGGTGTCCAAAATATTTTAATGAATTTGGGGTATTTTTGGGGTGCTGATTCTGAATATGCTATCAGTTTTGCCAGATTGGCTCAAGTTTTTGAGATTTTTGGTATCTTATTTATAGCACTTGTTGGTAAATGCGACGCATCATCTCATTAATTTCTTTGGATTATTACTTGAACTGAGCAGTTCTCAATATAGTTTTGTGTTAATTAGTGTTCTAAAAGTTTGTTCATAGCTTGATTTTTGCACTAACTTTATGTTGTTGTCTGTTTTCCAGTGAAAAGCATGAACTCATCAAGAAGAAGTTGTCTTAACGATCCAGACTCATTCTGTTACATTTGTGGTGAATACACACTGCCAAAACATAGAAGAAACATAACAGACTTCGTAAAAAAAGTGTATTTTGCCTATTTTGGGGTTATGCTTGGGGACCAAGACATAGTGTGCAAAGCATGTATCGAATTATTACGAAAATGGAGCAAAGGACAAAGAAAAAGCTTCAAATTTGGTGTTCCAATGGTGTGGAGAGAGCAAAAAAATCATCATGATGACCGTTATTTCAATAAAGTTAATGCGCGTGTAGCAAATTACGTCTTTTTTTGACACATTTTACGAAAAATCTCAAAAACTTGAGCCAATCTGGCAAAACTGATGACATATTCAGAATCAGCACCCCAAAGTTACCCTAAATTCGATGAAATATCTTTGGCACCAAAAATGCTGTTGACCAGTGATAGGTCATTTTCTGTTGACTCTACCCCCTTACGTGAAACCTGACCTCCACTACAAGACACCTCTGCCTGCAGTGTGAACGTGTCGGACCAGACGCTGGACAGCAGGAGTGTTCCATGTAGTGTCTGACAATGAAGGTTCATGTAAGCTTCACCTTCCCTGTAGAATATTAAGTCATTTAATGAGTCTGTTATAATAAATCTCAGCTGCTGGCGAGTGAGAAGTGATCCTTCTTCATAGTCTACTCCATGAGGATACATCAGGATTGCCTGAATAATGGCCTCTCTCCATCCTATGTAAATGTTTACAGTGCGGTGAAATAATCCTCCTATAATAAATTATTAGATATGACGATCTGAAAAAAGAAAAGTAGACTTTCCCCAGCAGATACTGCTGGTGATCTCATAGGAAAATACTTATACATTCTGGTCTATGGGGTCCAGTATAATGTTACGATTGCTGTATTTCACAAGGAAAACACAAGAGAAGTCATTTTGCTTTTCTGTGAGAAGATGATTATTTCTTTTGTGCACTGAATCCTCAGTAAACCAGAACTTACAGATGTGTCCACCCTTACCTATTCTTGAAAGGATTCTGTTACACATTTTGTCCCTGGTATTCCAGGCTCCGCTTCCTTCCTCTGGGTCCACTGCTCTCTGTTGTGCTCCACTTAGGGTTTTGCTATTTTAGGCCAATTGTCACACACACACCTGTGTCTTGGGATTTAGACTCTAGATCTCTATGTTTGGTGCGTTCCACTTTCTGAGCATACCATGCCTTATTTGCGTCAATGCCTTTTGGGTTCCTCTTCATTGATTCTGCTGCTCCTGAGATTCCTGAGTGTGCCAATTCCCCACATACCCCCATGTGTTTGCTGCATTAATGCCTGGGGTCTGTGTTCCCACCCAGACCAAGGACTTAGAGGATCCACCTCACCTGGTGAGCCTGAAGACACCAACAAATTCAATACAATATTGTGATGTGCTAGTAAACTTCATGACAGGCTGCCATTCATATCATAACCACTGGGTGGCCACACTTAGAAACATACTGTATAGCATAAACATCTCCTGACAAAGTATCATAAAATAATTTTCTTTAAAACGCAGGTAATCTTGCACAACACATCGTGTGATAAGTTGGGCCAATAAAAAAAGGTAAGGACAGACAGATATGTATCAAGATTAGTGATTTTTTGTGCGTAAACAGATTATCCTTGGCTATGAAATTAATTACTTACCCTTAGGCCACGTTCACATGTTCAGTATTTGGTCAGTATTTTACATCAGTATTTGTAAGTCAAAACCAGGTATCATTGCTGGACTATTCAAAGGAGCGTAACATGCCAGACACATCCCGCATGGAGGCCCAGTCATTGGTGGTAAAGTGTAGTTGTTCTGTGGAACGAATCACCGATGCGTGCTGAAGATGAAAGTCTACAATAAAATCATAGAATCATAGAATTTTAGAGTTTGAAGAGACCTCCAGTGTCCTCGTGTCCAACCCCCTGTTGAATGGAGGATTCACTAAACCATCTCAGACAGATGTCTGTCCAGCTTCTGTGTGAAGACTTTCATTGGAGGAGAACTCACCACTTCTCGTGGCGGAGTGTTCCACTTATTGATCACCCTCACTGCCAAAAAGTTTTTTCTAATATCTTATCTGTCTTCTCCCTTTCATTTTCATCCCATTGCTTCTTGTGTTTCCATGTGCAAATGAGAATAATGATGATTCCTCTACACTGTGACAGCCATTCAGATATTTGTAGACAGCTATTAAGTCTCCTCTTAGCCTTCTTTTTTGCAAGCGAAACATTCCCAGATCCTTTAACCGTTCCTCGCAGGACATACTTTGCAGTTCGCTCACCGTCCTTTTCGCTCTTTTGAGAAATTGCTCCTGTTTTTCAATGTCTTTTTTAAAATGTGGTGCCCAGAACTGAACACAGTATTCCAGATGAGCCATGACCAAGGAGGAATAGAGGTGGATAATTACCTCACGTGATCTAGACTTTATGCTTCTCCTAATACATCCTAGAACTGTGGTTCCTTTTTTGCTGCTGCATCACACTGTTGACTCATGTGCAGCCTGTGATCTATTAGTAGACCCAAGTCTTTTTCACATGTGCTTTTGCTTAGTTCTATTCCTCCAATTTTGTAGATGTCATTTTTGTTTTTCTTGCTTAGGTGTAGAATCTTGCATTTCTCCCTGTTAAATACCATTCTATTAGTCGCTGTCCATTGTTCAAGCTTATCTAGATCCTTCTTAATCCTTTCTCTAGTGTTAGCTATTAGTGATGAGCAAGTGTACTCGTTGCTCGGGTGACCTCCGAGTATTTGTTGGTGTTCGGAGATTAACTTTTCATCGCGGCAGCTGAATGATTTACAGCTATTAGCCAGCTTGATTACATGTGGGGATTCCCTAGCGACCAGGCAGCCTCCACAAGTACTCAGCCTGGCTAATAGCTGTAAATCATTCAGCTGAGGAGATGAAAACTTAATCTCCGAACACTAACAAATACTTGGAGGTCACCGGAGCGTGCTCGGGAAAACCCGAGCAACGAGTATATTCGCTCATCACTATTAGCTATCCGTCCTAGCTTTGCATCGTCTGATAATTTGATTTGTTTACCTTCAGTTCCTTTATCTTGATCATTTATTAAATTGTTGAAAAACACTGGGGCCAGGACAGAGCATGTGGTGCTCCTCTTGAAACACTTTTCCAATTGGATGTGCAACCATTTTGTAACACCCCAGGTAACCGGTTGTTACAGTGATGTTGCCTTCCCTTCGGGGAGGGTGATGTCATGCCTGGAGACAAGGAGGATTCTCTTTAACTCCTTCACCCCCAAGGGTGGTTTGCACGTTAATGACCGGGCCAATTTTTACAATTCTGACCACTGTCCCTTTATGAGGCTATAACTCTGGAACGCTTTGACGGATCTTGACGATTCTGACATTGTTTTCTCGTGACATATTGTACTTCATGTTAGTGGTAAAATTTATTCGATATAACTTGCGTTTATTTGTGAAAAAAATGGAAATTTGGCGAAAATTTTGAAAATTTTGCAATTTTCCAACTTTGAATTTTTATGCCCTTAAATCACAGACATATGTCACGCAAAATACTTAATAAGTAACATTTCCCACATGTCTACTTTACATCAGTACAATTTTGGAACCAAAATTTTTTTTTGTGACGGAGTTATAAGGGTTAAAAGTTGACCAGCAATTTCTCATTTTTACAACACCATTTTTTTTTAGGGACCACATCTCATTTGAAGTCATTTTGAGGGGTCTATATGATAGAAAATACTCAAGTGTGACACCATTCTAAAAACTGCACCCCTCAAGGTGCTCAAAACCACATTCAAGAAGTTTATTAACCCTTCAGGTGTTTCACAGGAATTTTTGGAATGTTTAAATAAAAATGAACATTTAACTTTTTTTCACACAAAATTTATTTCAGCTCCAATTTGTTTTATTTTACCAAGGGTAACAGGAGAAAATGGACCCCCAAAGTTGTTGTACAATTTGTCCTGAGTACGCTGATACCCCATATGTGGGGGTAGACCACTGTTTGGGCGTATGGCAGAGCTCGGAAGGAAAGGAGCGCCATTTGACTTTTCAATGCAAAATTGACTGGAATTGAGATGGGACGCCATGTTGCGTTTGGAGAGCCCCTGATGTGCCTAAACACTGAAACCCCCTACAAGTGACACCATTTTGGAAAGTAGACCCCCTAAGGAACTTATCTTGATGTGTGGTGAGCACTTTGACCCACCAAGTGCTTCACAGAAGTTTATAATGCAGAGCCGTAAAAATAAAAAATCATATTTTTTCACAAAAATGATCTTTTTGCCCCCAATTTTTTATTTTCCCAAGGGTAAGAGAAGAAATTGGACCCCAAAAAATGTTGTGCAATTTGTCCTGAGTACGATGATACCCCATATGTGGGTGTAAACCATTGTTTGGGCGCATGGCAGAGCTTGGAAGGGAAGGAGCGCCATTTGACTTTTCAATGCAAAATTGACTGGAATTGAGATGGGACGCCATGTTGCGTTTGGAGAGCCCCTGATGTGCCTAAACACTGAAACCCCCTACAAGTGACACCATTTTGGAAAGTAGACCCCCTAAGGAACTTATCTTGATGTGTGGTGAGCACTTTGACCCACCAAGTGCTTCATAGAAGTTTATAATGCAGAGCCGTAAAAATAAAAAATCATATTTTTTCACAAAAATGATCTTTTCGCCCCCAATTTTTTATTTTCCCAAGGGTAAGAGAAGAAATTGGACCCCAAAAAATGTTGTGCAATTTGTCCTGAGTACGATGATACCCCATATGTGGGTGTAAACCATTGTTTGGGCGCATGGCAGAGCTTAGAAGGGAAGGAGCGCCATTTGACTTTTCAATGCAAAATTGACTGGAATTGAGATGGGACGCCATGTTGCGTTTGGAGAGCCCCTGATGTGCCTAAACACTGAAACCCCCTACAAGTGACACCATTTTGGAAAGTAGACCCCCTAAGGAACTTATCTTGATGTGTGGTGAGCACTTTGACCCACCAAGTGCTTCACAGAAGTTTATAATGCAGAGCCATAAAAATAAAAAATCATATTTTTTCACAAAAATGATCTTTTCGCCCCCAATTTTTTATTTTCCCAAGGGTAAGAGAAGAAATTGGACCCCAAAAAATGTTGTGCAATTTGTCCTGAGTACGATGATACCCCATATGTGGGTGTAAACCATTGTTTGGGCGCATGGCAGAGCTTGGAAGGGAAGGAGCGCCATTTGACTTTTCAATGCAAAATTGACTGGAATTGAGATGGGACGCCATGTTGCGTTTGGAGAGCCCCTGATGTGCCTAAACACTGAAACCCCCTACAAGTGACACCATTTTGGAAAGTAGACCCCCTAAGGAACTTATCTTGATGTGTGGTGAGCACTTTGACCCACCAAGTGCTTCACAGAAGTTTATAATGCAGAGCCGTAAAAATAAAAAATCATATTTTTTCACAAAAATGATCTTTTCGCCCCCAATTTTTTATTTTCCCAAGGGTAAGAGAAGAAATTGGACCCCAAAAAATGTTGTGCAATTTGTCCTGAGTACGATGATACCCCATATGTGGGTGTAAACCATTGTTTGGGCGCATGGCAGAGCTTAGAAGGGAAGGAGCGCCATTTGACTTTTCAATGCAAAATTGACTGGAATTGAGATGGGACGCCATGTTGCGTTTGGAGAGCCCCTGATGTGCCTAAACACTGAAACCCCCTACAAGTGACACCATTTTGGAAAGTAGACCCCCTAAGGAACTTATCTTGATGTGTGGTGAGCACTTTGACCCACCAAGTGCTTCACAGAAGTTTATAATGCAGAGCCGTAAAAATAAAAAATCATATTTTTTCACAAAAATGATCTTTTCGCCCCCAATTTTTTATTTTCCCAAGGGTAAGAGAAGAAATTGGACCCCAAAAAATGTTGGCCAATTTGTCCTGAGTACGCTGATACCCCATATGTGGGTGTAAACCATTGTTTGGGCGCATGGCAGAGCTTGGAAGGGAAGGAGCGCCATTTGACTTTTCAATGCAAAATTGACTGGAATTGAGATGGGACGCCATGTTGCGTTTGGAGAGCCCCTGATGTGCCTAAACATTGAAACTCCCTACAAGTGACACCATTTTGGAAAGTAGACCCCCTAAGGATCTTATCTAGATGTGTTTTGAGAGCTTTGAACCCCCAAGTGTTTCACTACAGATTATAACGCAGAGCCGTGAAAATAATTTTTATTTTTTTTCTCAAAAATGATTTTTTAGCACCCAGCTTTGTATTTTTACAAGGGTAACAGAATAAATTGGACCCCAAAATTTGTTTTCCAATTTGTCCTGAGTACGCTGATACCCCATATGTGGGGGGGAACCACCGTTTGGGCGCATGACAGAGCTCGGAAGGGAAGGAGCGCCATTTGGAATGCAGACTTAAATGGATTGGTCAGCAGCCGTCACGTTGCATTTGCAGAGCCCCTGATGTACCCAAACAGTACAAACCCCCCACAAGTGACCCCATATTGGAAACTAGACCTCCCAAGGAACTTATCTAGATGTGTTTTGAGAACTTTGAACCCCCAAGTGTTTCACTAAAGTTTATAGCGCAAAGCCGTGAAAATAAAAATTCTTTTTTTTTTTCACAAAAATGATTTTTTAGCCCCCAGTTTTGTATTTTTACAAGGGTAACAGGATAAATTAGACCCCAAAAGTTGTTGTCCAATTTGTCCTGAGTACGCTGATACCCCATATGTGGGGGGGAACCACTGTTTGGGTGCATGACAGAGCTCGGAAGGGAAGGAGCGCCATTTGGAATGCAGCCTTAAATGGATTGGTCTGCAGGCGTCACGTTGCATTTGCAGAGCCCCTGATGTACCCAAACAGTACAAACCCCCCACAAGTGACCCCATATTGGAAACTAGACCTCCCAAGGAACTTATCTAGATGTGTTGTGAGAACTTTGAACCCCCAAGTGTTTCACTACAGTTTATAACGCAGAGCCGTGAAAATAAAACATCTTTTTTTTCCCACAAAAATGATTTTTAGCCCCCCAAATTTTTATTTTCCTAAGGATAACAAGAGAACTTGGACCCCAGAAGTTGTTGTTCAATTTGTCCCGAGTACGCTGATAACACATATGTTGGGGTAAACCCCTTTTTGGGCGCACGGGAGAGCTCGGAAGGGAAGGAGCACTGTTTTACTTTTTCAACGCAGAATTGGCTGGAATTGAGATTGGACGCCATGTCGCGCTTGGAGAGCCCCTGATGTGCCTGGACAGTGGAAACTCCCCAATTCTACCTGAAACCCTAACCCAAACACACCCCTAACCCTAATCCCAACGGTAACCCTAACCACACCCCTAGCCCTGACACACCCATAATTCTAATCCCAACCCTAATCCAAACGTAAATGTAATCCAAACCCTAACCCTAACTTTACCTCCAACCCTAGCCCTAACCCTAACCCTACCCCTAACCCTAACCCTAAACGTGACTGAAATACGTGTCACTAAAATACGTGGCACTGAAATACGTGGCACTGAAATACGTGGCACTGAAATACGTGGCACTGAAATACGTGGCACTGAAATACGTGATACGTGGCACTTAAATACGTGGCACTGAAACACGTGGCACTGAAATACGTGATACGTGGCACTGAAATACGTGGCACTGAAATACGTGGCACTGAAATACGTGGCACTGAAATACGTGATACGTGGCACTTAAATACGTGGCACTGAAACACGTGGCACTGAAATACGTGATACGTGGCACTGAAATACGTGGCACTGAAATACGTGGCACTGAAATACGTGGCACTGAAATACGTGGCACTGAAATACGTGGCACTTAAATACGTGGCACTGAAATATGTGATACGTGGCACTGAAATACGTGGCACTGAAATACGTGGCACTGAAATACGTGGCACTGAAATACGTGGCACTGAAATACGTGGCACTTAAATACGTGGCACTGAAATATGTGATACGTGGCACTTAAATACGTGGCACTGAAATACGTGGCACTGAAATACGTGGCACTGAAATACGTGGCACTGAAATACGTGGCACTGAAATACGTGGCACTGAAATACGTGGTACTAAAATATGTGGCACTGAAATACGTGATACGTGGCACTGAAATACGTGGCACTGAAACACGTGGCACTGAAATACGTGATACGTGGCACTGAAATACGTGGCACTGAAATACGTGGCACTGAAATACGTGGCACTGAAATACGTGGCACTGAAATACGTGGCACTATGACTGTCAGAAAATGTTCATTAAACGGTTAGGGATGAGTTTAGGGGTAGGGTTAGGGTTTGGATCCCTTTATCACCTTGATGGTGGTGGGTGGCTTTTCAGTGTGTTTTCTGTTTTTTTTCGATAAAAATGCATGCGTTTTTAACGCAAACAAACGCATGTGCTTAAAAACGCAAGAAAATACTGCAGGTTGTATTTCTGAAAATGAACGCATGCAGAAAAAAACCGCATGCCTTTGAAAACGCGACCAAACGCGTACAAAAAAAACGCATGCGTTTTCAATGTCAAATATAGGGAAAAAACGCATGCGTTTTTTTGTGCAAAAAACGCTGCAGACAAAAACGCAAGTGTGAAACCAGCGACGCTTTTTATAGCAAAAAAGTTTTTGCGTCTCCACATTTTGAGACCTATAATTTTTCCACATTTTGCTCCACAGAGTCATGTGAGGTCTTGTTTTTTGCGGGACGAGTTGACGTTTTTATTGGTAACATTTTCGGACACGTGACCATTTTTGATCGCTTTTTATTCCGATTTTTGTGAGGCAGAATGACCAAAAACCTGCTATTCATGAATTTCTTTTGGGAGAGGCGTTTATACCGTTCCGCGTTTGGTAAAATTGATAAAGCAGTTTTATTCGTCGGGTCAGTACGATTACAGCGATATCTCATTTATATCATTTTTTTATGTTTTGGCGCTTTTATACGATAAAAACTAAAATATAGAAAAAATAATTATTTTGGTATCGCTTTATTCTCAGGACTATAACTTTTTTATTTTTTTGCTGATGATGCTGTATGGCAGCTTGTTTTTTGCGGGACAAGATGACGTTTTCAGCGGTACCATGGATATTTATATCAGTCTTTTTGATCGTGTGTTATTCCACTTTTTGTTCGGTGGTATGGTAATAAAGCGTTGTTTTTTGCCTCGTTTTTTTTTTCTTTTTCTTACGGTGTTTACTGAAGGGGTTAACTAGTGGGGCAGTTTTATAGGTTGGGTCGTTACGGACGCGGCGATACTAAATATGTGTACTTTTATTGTTTTGTTTTTTTTATTTAGATAAAGAAATGTATTTATGGGAATAATATATTTTTTTTTATTATTATTTATTTAGGAATTTTTTATTTATTTTTTTTACACATGTGGAAAATTTTTTTTTTTACTTTTTTACTTTGTCCCAGGGGGGGACATCACAGATCATTGATCTGGCAGTGTGCACAGCACTCTGCCAGATCGACGATCTGCTGTGCAGGGCTGCAGGCTTTCCAAGTGTCTGCTCTGAGCAGACACTCGGTAAGCCACCTCCTTCCCTGCAGGACCCGGATGCCGCGGCCATCTTGGATCCGGGACCTGCGGCGAGGAGGGAGGTAGGAGACCCTCAGAGCAACGCGATCACATCGCGTTGCTCCGGGGGTCTCAGGGAAGCCCGCAGGGAGCCCCCTCCCTGCGCGATGCTTCCCTATACCGCCGGTACACTGCGATCATGTTTGATCGCGGTGTGCCGGGGGTTAATGTGCCGGGGGCGGTCCGTGACCGCTCCTGGCACATAGTGCCGGATGTCAGCTGCGATATGCAGCTGACACCCGGCCGCGATCGGCCGCGCTCCCCCCGTGAGCGCCGCTGATCGATGATGACGTACTATCCCGTCGGCGGTCATACGGGCCCACCCCACCTCGACGGGATAGTACGTCTGATGTCAGGAAGGGGTTAACATCTACATGCAACAATTCTGAATCCAGGCAAGAAGAGGGAGCTCTGAACCCGGATTCAGGGGAGCTTCCTTAGATATATATATTCTGGTCTGGAGGAGGAGTTATTGAGTTGGTAGCAGACAGTGGAGCAGAGAGGAGAGAGCAGAGAGTGGGGCCGTGCAGCCACATGTGGTGCTACAGCTCCAGGACAGAAGAGAAACAGATGTGTTGCAGTGATAGCAAATGGCAGAGGGGAGAAGTAAAGGAGAACAAAGGAGCTGGATGGGAACTGTGACCAGGCACCCTCTGAGCTGAACGCAGGAACCGGACTTCACGTCCCACAGCAGAACCAGAATGACAGAAGACTGTAAGTCGTCTGTCCACACCCACACCCGAAGGTGCAGCAGTACATAGAGCCCGGGTGCAGCAGTACATAGAGCCCGGGTCATGACAGAGACCCTGTAAAAAGGCTCTCATTGCTCACCACACGGGGTACTGTCCCAGGACAGGAGAGGACTTTGTAAGGGAGCCACAGGCAGCAAGGCCCTCACATACGAGCGCGAGAAGGAAGGCTTACAAACCTCACCTGGGAGAGGGATCCACCACTGCCTCAAGGCTGACCGGACCTCGTCACCACCTGTTGCTGGTACCCTGGACTGAGACTCTCTATCATCAGTAAACCAGGTAAAGAGTCTACAACCCTGTGTCCTCAGTTTATTCTGGCACTACACCATTCTAGCCAAACACACAGGGAGCCCGTCACCTGTGGGAAGCGATACCATCTTTACTGTGGTACCATCACCCCCAGAGGACCCCTTTAAGCTGTGTCGGTCACCCTGACCGAGTACCACAGGTGGCGTCACAAACTTTTACCACTTTACAAATCCCTTTAAAGACTATCCCTTTTACTTGGGCACCCAGAGCCACGGACCAGGTTGCCGCCACAGTGACCTCCCCTTTAATAACGACCGGACCCGGTACCCAGTACCTCTAGGCCTTGGCAGGCGTCCCAATTTACTACCCCTCTTTGAGTATGATCACTAAGCCAGTTATGAATCGACCTAACCGTAGCCTTGTCAATCACATATTTGGTCATTTTTTTCAATAAGGATAGTATGAGATACTTTATCAAATGCTTTGCCAATGTTTAGATCTACTGTATCTACTGCATTTCCCTGATCCACCCAGTCAGTGATGCCATCATAGAAGGAAATTAGATTAGTCTGGCATGACTTGTTTGCTACAAACAAAAAGTACTTACATATATGCTGTTTAAAAATAATCTCTGGTATGTAATTTCCTGACTCCATCTTCTTTCCTTTTTCGAAGATTGGGACAACACAGCCTCCCCAGCATATGCAGGGTGGAGTTGCACCTTGTTGGTATATCGCATATGAGATGGTGAGCAGAATGAAAGAAGTGAGCAGATCGGGCACATCTGGGTAATTTTTGAGGATACTCTGCATTCAGAATATCCTCAAAAATTAAGTAAACATAATACCCAGATCTATTTTCCTCATACATGGAGCAGGTAACACTCCATACAGTGATATATCATACAGATCATGTCACAATGATGCAACATATAGATCAAGAGTGTCTCATAAGCATAAGTTAAAATCAACGTCCGTACTGCGTTGACCCAGGCTATACAACATTATATACTGCACCAGGGCTTGTACATAAAAAGAAGGCGGACAGCACTCGCTATATTGGGGCGCCCGTTCCAAATCCAAGGAACCCTCCTGAATAGTCCAAGCAATCAAAAAACTAGAGGAACAGCGCTCCATCCAGGTGTAGTAGAAAAGAAGACTTTATTCTGCCATAAAGTGAAGCAACGTTTCGACCATCACTAGGTCTTTGTCAAGCATAAAATACAGAGTCAAGGACCAGCTTTAATAGTGTGAATGCAACACAGTGCACCAATCACCTCTAAGCAACAGCCCACAATTAAAATACTCACAAAACATAACACATAACAGACATCAGATATATATACAATCAATATCTGACTTCTATCATATGCATATGATACAAGACATTTGAGCAAACGTATTCCATTGGTATCGACATATAATCCCGTGAGTAATCAAATTGGTATGATCCTAAGGAAACATTGGGCTCTTTTACAACGTGGTTTGCCATCTGTTCCTGCGTTTGAGTCACATCCTATGATGTCTTTCAGAAGGGGACGAAATTTGAGAGACAGGTTAGTTAAATCTGATGTTGGTACGTCAAAAATATATATTCAACGGACATTGAGCGCTGCTCAACATGGGAATTTCCCTTGTCTGGGCTGTGCTCGTGGCAATAATATGTTGAAAGGGGATTTTTTTCATCATCCTCATACTGGTAAGAAGATTTTCCTGAAAGAGAGAGACACCTGTGCATCCAGTTATGTAGTATACATGATTGTGTGCCCCTGTGGCTTGCCATATGTAGGGGAGACCACCATGGAAGTGAGGGCCCGTATTAGCAAACCTAAGAGCACGATCAGAACGGGACTCACTGAGTTACCAGTCCCGAAACACTTTGTTGAGAGCAGACATTCGGTAAACCAGTTAAGATTTAGGGTCATTGACAGTGTTCCGACACAAAGGAGAGGAGGTGACAGGCTACAGATGCTAAAAAAGAAGGAGTTGAGATGGATTTACACCCTGGGGTCTTTATGACCCAAGGGTCTAAATCTAGACTTTCATTTACAGGTGTGCTCCTCTTGAATTTTAACCTCCCACTCTCCTGATTTGTTTTTAATGTTTAATTTCTATTTTTCGGTTTTGTCATTGGCGATTTTTTCCTCAGATTTTTCAGATCTTTTTTTTGTGGTGAATATAATTTCTTTGATATTTTTTCTTTTTTTCTCTTTTTGTTTAGATATATGTTCGGACAGTCGGCGGACATAGGGAATGAAGTACTGGAAGAATATGGATAATAAGGAATTTACTATCAATATGGATGTATAATTATGAGTCCCCCTGCCCCCGACTGTCTATATATATATATTTAGAAATATCTTTTTTCTTTCTTTTTTTCCTTTTGTTTGATATATTTTTTGTTAAATAAAGATGGAGAGATGATGAGATTTGTGTCATGGATTTAAATTGGTAGAGATATGAATGGCTCCCCTCTTTCTTGTGGTCTCATGCCTTGGTCTGCTATGCTGGATCTTATGTGAATAGCTAGATCCCCCTCCTTTTTTTCCTATTGGCCTTAGCTGCGGCTTAACGGCGTCTCATAGGTGATTTGGTCTGACTACGGTCACGTGGTGGTGCTGACGTGTGACGCTGTTGGGCGGGGCTTCATTTCGGTCATGTGACGGTGCCGATGACGTTATGCGCCTGCGCTCTCGCGTGGTCCCGGCGTGGCGTGCGCTCCGGCTTTGTTCCCTGGTGAGAGGCGCTACTGGGTGACGTATGCGCGACTTAGGTATGACAGGGTGAGCTCTTTTGGTGGGTTGATAGGCGCTAAGTTGAGAGATGATGACTGATAGGGCGTTTGGCTCTTTAGCGCTTTTTTCTATAATAGATCTTATTGGTTTATTTGCTATGACACTTTGGGATAATTAACATATGAAGCCAGTGATTGGATGAAGGTCTCCATGGATACTAGGATGCATCTAGCTGATTTGTTAACAGAATAGTAAACATGACGTCTGTATTTTTGATATATGTGAAATTTTTAGATTACATGTATTGTAAATATGAATATGATAGAAGATATTGATTGTATATATCTGATGTCTGTTATGTGTCATGTTTTGTGAGTACTTTAATTGTGGGCTGTTGCTTAGAGGTGATTGGTGCACAGTGTTGCATTCACACTATTTAAGCTGGTCCTTGACTCTGTCCTTGACAAAGACCTAGTGATGGTCAAAACGTCGCTTCACTTTATGGCAGAATAATGTCTTCTTTTCTACTACAAATGGATGGAGCGCTGTTCCTCTACTTTTTTGATACTGCACCAGGGCTTGTCGCTGCTGCCACCGTTGCTGCAACATATGCAGAGTGGAATTCCACCGAGTCGGCACATCGCAAATAAAACGGCTAGGTAGAAAGACCTCTGTAGCGATGCAAGTCGATGACCCACGGGGCGTGATCGTCGGTAGTGAGCACACAACGACCGTGCTTTCTGCAGCAGCACAACAAGGTTGGGATAGCGGTGGAGAAATTGCTGAACCACCAGGTTGAGAACGTGAGCCATGCAAGGCATGTGTTTGTCGTTGCCCCGGCGTAGGGCTGCCATCAGGTTTGCACCGTCATCACAGACGGCCTTCCCTGGCTCCAGGTTCAGTGAAGACAGCCATTGCTCTAACTTGGTCTGGATTGCTGTCCTCAATTCTTCAGCTGTGTGACTGCAATCTCCAAGGTATATTAATTTAAACAGTGATTGAGTAGATCCCTGGCTGCGCAGTATGGAGATGGTGGGGATTCTCTCCGCACTGTTGAAATGCATGTCTCATTAACCCCTTAACCCCCGGAGCTTTTTTCGATTTTGCGTTTTCGTTTTTCGCTCCCCTCATTCCCAGAGCCATAACTTTTTTGATTTTCCCGTCACTATGGCTATGTGAGGGCTTATTTTTTGCGGGACGAGTTGTACTTTAGAACGACACCATTGGTTTTACCATGTCGTGTACTAGAAAACGGGAAAAAAATTCCAAGTGCGGTGAAATTGCAAAAATAGTGCAATCCCACACTTGTTTTTTGTTTGGCTTTTTTGATAAGTTCACTAAATGCTAAAACTGACCTGCCATTATGATTCTCCAGGTCATTACGAGTTCATAGACAACAAACATGTCTAGGTTATTTTTTATCTAAGTGGTGAAAAAAATTCCAAACTTAGCCAAAAAAAATAAACAATTGCGCAATTTTCCGAGACCTGTAGCGTCTCCATTTTTTGGGATCTCGGGTCGGGTGAGGGCTTATTTTTTTCACTTTTGATGCTTTTATTTATACCATTTTAGTGCAGATACCTTCTTTTGATCGCCCATTATTGCATTTTAATGCAATTCCGCGGCGACCAAAAAAATGTAATTCTGGTGTTTTAAATTTATTTCTTGCTACGCCGTTTAGTGATCATGTTAAAAAAATTTTTATTGATAGATCCTGCGATTCTGAATTCGGCGATACCAAATATGTGTATGTTTGATTTTTTTTATTGTTTTATTTTGAATGGGGCAAAAGGGGGATGATTTGAACTTTTATATATATTTTTTTCATATTTTTAAACATTTTATTTTACTTTTGCCATGCTTCAATAGCTGGCATAGCGTGATTGGCTCTGCTATATAGGAGTGATGCTCAGATTGCCCCTATGTAGCTGAATTACAGCATTGCTATGAGCGCCGACCACAGGGTGGTGTCATAGCAATCAATCATCAACAACCATAGAGGTCTTCATGAGACCTCTGGTTGTGATGGCAACTCACTGGCCCGCCTACTAGAATCACATGCAAGGGTTCATCCTGAAATGAAAGTCTTCCCCCCTGCAACATAAGTGACAGCCCCGGCAGTTCCGGAGCCGGCATGAGGAAGGTACCTCCGTTCTGGTTCTTCCTCTCCTTACACAACCCCAATCATAGAGTACACTGCAGCTCCCCTCATAGAGTATAATACAGCCCCCCTCATAGAGTATAATGTAGTCCCCTCATAGAGCATAATGGAACCCCTCTCAGAGTATAACGCAGTGCTCTCAGAGTATCATGCAGCCCCCTCTGAGTATAATACAGCCCCCCACACACAGTATATTGCAGCTCCCCCACACAGTATAATTCAGCCCACCAATAAACACACATAGTATAGTACAGACCCCTCACACATACCGTAAAATGCAGCCCCCACACACCCACACAGTATAATGCAGCCCCACACCCACACAGTATAATGCAGCCCCTTCAGATTATCATGGCAGTGCCCTCAGTGTATAATGCAACCCCCTAAGAGTATAGTGCAGCCTCACACACTCAGTATAATGCAGTCCTGACAGAGTATAAAGCAGCCCCCTCAGAGAATAATTCAGCCCCATACACAGTATAAAGCAACCCCTGCACACAGTTTAATGCAACCCCCTCCCACACACACACAGTATGGTGCAGTCCCACATACACAGTATAGTGCAGCCCCACACACAGTATAAAGCAGCCCCCTCCACACACAGTATAATGCAGCCCTAACAGAGTATAAAGGCATGTTGATCGTGCATATGCCAGTTCGTGCATATTGTAGTCAAAAATACTGTATTACAATTTTTGCCTCTACTGAGTCATTTTTTACAAAGTTGACAGATAATGTGAGTTGGCTCATCCTTTGTGGTCTCAAGAAAGGCCCAGGCTAGTCAACCCTTGCTGCCCCTGCGAACTGCAGACTCATCACAGTTGCTGGCCACAGCCAGAGTTTTTGCTGAGGATGTAGTGTTTGTTGCAGTTGCATCACTCCGTGTATGTGCAGCAAGCCGCAATGAAACTTCTTAGCCTTCTTCCCCCTCCGTCTCCTCTGCTGAGCTACTCACCTGTGTGCCTCTGGGTTCACACCAGGTGCAGGGCCAGTTTTAGACAATATGGGGCATTGGGCAAAAGTTTAAAGTAGGGCCCCAAATGCTCACATATTGCACCATCACACAAACATTTCTGTTGTAGTTACAAGTACAGGCCGCTAAACAAGCGGGATCGACAATAATGAAGTCATTCGACGCTTGTGTCCCATTCTGTTTAGGGTAGGTGCACATGTTTAGTAATTGGCAGCGCTTTGGAGGCAACATATACGGTATCTGCTGTGTCCAAAGTGCTGCAAGCTATTGAACGCAGGTGAATCCGCATATGTTCACTGAAGCGTGCGGAATCACCGTGTCCAATACACTGTACGGGTGATATTTATCTTGCAGAGGCTCACTGTATTGTGCTGCTGCAGTGCAGTATAGTGCAACCTCCACCAGGGGGTGTTGGTGAGGGAAGAGAGGCTGTACACACAGCGTAGCAACACTGAAATAGCAGCACAGTTGCCACAGGTAACGGAAGAGTAGTTAGACAAGCCAAGGTCATACACAGAGAGGTCAGCTCAGCACAGTACACAGGGGCAGTTAGAAGAATAGTCAGGGACAAGCAAGAAGTCAGAGCCTACCGGGAACGTGGTAACCAAAACGTGAGATGTAAGATGAAGTCGGGGTACAAACCAGAGTCGAAGCCAGTCGAGAAGCATGGTATCAGAAACGGAAAACAAGGGGCAAAGTCCAGAGGTCAGATCGAGTCATACACGGGTACAGGCGGTCAGAGGCACACAGATCACTAATACAGGTCAGAGGCTCAAGCCAGGAAGCAAGAACTATCACTAACACTGGTCAGCAGGCTGTGACGGAATGAAATAGCCGAGCTAGCTCCAGAACGAGGCGGAGAAGATTAACCCCTGCATGACCAGTCTCAAGAGAGTAAAGTAGAAAGTAAACTTCGGACTGGACCATGACACTCATGTCTCCGTAAGATAAATAGACATGCTGCAGTCTGAAGAGACGCGTCGCATGTTTGTCTCTGTGGTGAGCTGCGGGCCTCTGTGCATGCATAGTGGGCATGGAATTTCGGCGTGGTGTGCCACTATTTGCGACCCTCCACTGGCTGTGGACCCCTGGAGGAGTGGGGGCCCTAGGCGGCTGCCTGTTTTGCCAGACCCTAATGGTGGTCCTGACCAGATGGTATCTGCACTCTCATCATTATACTCTCTGTTCCTACAATCCTTGCCCTGAGAGTCACCTTCCTCCTCTTCCTGCCCTGACTCCACAGTACAATCCACATATGCTTCTGGCATCTGAGTCTCATCGGGATCACCTCCACCGCTAGAGGTTAATGTCTGGTGACGAGGGTTTGGATTCTGCTCAGACCCTACTTCGTCTGGCCCCGGAGCCAACAGGAAAAATTTGGGCATCGGTGCAGATTAGTGATGAGCGAACGTTCTCGCCGCTGCTCGTTACTCGCCCAAGTATCACGATACTTGGTGTACTCGGCGAGCACCGAGCATTTCCGGGATTATCCGGCGGTAACTGGTGTCTCCACCCAGAATTTTTGGCGGACTTTAGAGACCCAATCATGGTGCAGGCATTGTCTGCCAGGTCATGAAATGCCGCAGCCATCTTTGTTGTGGTCGTGCAGTGATTGACTGGGCCGCACAGCATCATCCCGAGTATAAGAGACCAGGCGCCACCCTGCTCGCCGCATTCTGTTCCTGTTTTAGCAAGAGTAGGGAGAGCTGGTGCTGAAATAGGATCAGAATCGTGGTTTTTTAGAGGTAGTGTAGGTCTGCAACTCTTACATCCACAACTCCTGAGAAACCAACAGTCCTTTTTAGGGCTAATTCGTGGGTCCTGATATTGCAGCACTAGGTAGGCAGGGCACAGCATATCCACATCAGTGCAAGGCCTACAGGCACTGTATGTGCATACATAGCTTCCCCTGCATCTCGCCCAAAGTTCCATAACTGTGTGCTGCTGCTGCAGCTTCTTTACTATATACCTAATTGGATTTTTTTTTTCAAAAAATTCACTCCCCCCCAAAAAAAAAATACAGTCTGTTCTGTCAGACTGAGGCCTGTTGAAAAATCATAGTTTGTCAGCCATACGTAGCATAGTTGTGTGTGCTAGCCTTGTGCCACATTTTTTTTTTGTGCTTTAAATTCACCGAAAAAGGCCTCCTATATGTGCATGCTCCAACTTTGGGCATTGTAGGCTGGTGGACCCCTTTTTTTGCTGTCTGAGACTCTAATTCTATACAGCACTATTTAGCTTCCAAAATTACAAAAAGGCCACATATTTGCCAGTGTAGTATTTCCGTGACAGCCCTAATATATCTGCGTGGTCCAAGTGTGGTCATTGAAGGCCGGAGGACCCCTTTTTTGCTGACTGTTTCTGTAATTATATACAGCACTATTTAGCCTAAAAAATATTAAAAGGCCACATATTTGCCAGTGTGGTATTTCTGTGAGAGCCTTTATATATCTCTGTGCTCCAAGTTTGGTCATTGTAGGCCGGTGGACCCCTTTTTTTGCTGTCTGAGACTCTAATTCTATACACCACTATTTAGCTTCCAAAATTACAAAAAGGCCACATATTTGCCAGTGTGGTATTTCCGTGACAGCCCTCATATATCTACGTGCTCCAAGTGTGGTCATTGTAGGCCAGAGGACCCCTTTTTTGCTGTCTGTTACTGTAATTATATACAGCACTATTTAGCCTAAAAAAAATATTAGAAGGCCACATACTGTATTTGCCTTTGTGGTATTTCCGTGAGAGCCCTCATATATCTGTGTGCTCCAAGTTTAGTCATTGTAGGCCGGAGAACCCCTTGTTTTGCTGTCTGTTACTGTAATTATATACAGCACTATTTAGCATAGAAAAGGGAACATATTTGCCAGTGTGGTATTTCCGTGAGAGCCCTCATATATCTGCGTGCTCCAAGTTTGGGCATTTTAGGCCGGAGGACCACTTTTGTTACTGTCTGTTACTCTACTTATATACAGCACTATTTAGCATAAATTAACTTCACAAAAAAGCCCCCAAAAATTGAATACAGTCTGATATGTCAGGCTGAGGCCTGTCTGGTGTTTGGGTTTGAAAAATCGTAGACTTGCAGGCATACTGATCAGATATTATTTCGCTACTAATAAAGACATTTGTGTTGAGCATTTGAAATAGTGCAGTAGTCCATTTAAAATGGGCAAGGCAAGGGGCAAAGGACGGGGAAGTGGACCTGATGCTGATGGTGCGTGCAGAGGAGGAGGCCGTGGACAAGGTGAAAGTGGGCAACAACAAAGACCCACATGTTCTCGCTCGACCTTCCTGTCCCAGTTTCTGGGGGACCGCAGCACACCACTATTGAAGCCAAAGCAGTGTGAAATGGTTTGGTGGTTGGATAGCGGATAATGCTTCCAGTCACTTAGCCATCACCACCACCATGTCTTCCACACGGTCAAGTCAGAGTAGCCATGAGTGTGGCCCGGATATTCCTCACCCTGATCTTCCTTCCTCCCACCATGCCGAGTGCCCTGAGACAACTGATCCCACACTTGGACACTCTGAAGAGCTGTTCAGTTTTCCATTTCAAGATTCCGAACTCTTGGTCTGTCAACTTTAAGTGGGGACAGATGAGATTGCATGTAGAGATGCCCAAAGCTTTCACCAGCCCTGGTCACACAAAGGCAATGGTGGGAAAGGGTTAGAAGAGGTGGACGATGATGAGACACAATTGCCAGAAAGTCAGGAGGAGGAGCAGGGTGCAGATGTGGAAGACGAGGTGGTGGATGACCGTGTGACTGAACCAACCTGGCAGGAGGACCTATCAGACCGAGGGCAGCAGCACACATGGGGAAGGAGGCATATCACCCCAACAGGCAGGAAGAAGCAGTGTGGTGGCCACAGACAGAAGGCGTGCATCCGTTCCCCATAACACCAACATGAGGGAAGTTGCCATTCCAACTGTTAGATCTTCCCGAGTCTGGTTATTTTTTAAAGACTCTGCCGATAACCCCAAACAGGCCATTTGCAGCACCTGCCATGCCCGCATCAGCAGGGGTAGCAAAACAACCAGTCTGACCACCACCAGCATGATCAGGCACATGTCAGCAAAGCACCCAACTTTGTGGGCCGAACCCCAGGCTCCAGGACCACTGTCTGCAGGTGACACCACTGCTTCTTCCACTGTTTTGCGTAGAAGCCAAGCCCTAGTCCACCATGCATGTGAAGATGCCTCTAGCCCTGCACCTGTTGTTGCCCACAGTCAAGCAGCACCATCATCAAGCCCGTCCACGTTTTTGTCCCAGCACAGCCTTCAGTTGTCTATACCCCAGTCTTTGTAATGCAAGCGGAAATACCCAGCCAACGGCCCACAGGCCACAGTCCTAAATTCTAATATTTCTCTTCTGCTTGCATTAGAAATGCTGCCTTTTAGGCTCGTTGAGATGGAAGCTTTCCGCAACCTGATGGTGGTGGCCGTCCCAAGGTACTCGGTCCTTAGTCGACACTATTTCTCCCTGTGTGCCATACGGGCATTACACCAGCATGTGTCCCACAACATTACCCGTGCCCTCAACAATGCTGTTACAGGGAAAGTCCACCTAACCACGGACACATGGACAAGTGCTTGTGGGCTGGGACGGTACATCTCACTGATGGCACACTAGGTTAACATAGTGGAAGTCGGGACCCAGTCGGACCTTGGGATGGAACACATCCTCCCCATGCCGAGGATTGCTGGCCCTACATCAATCAGGGTTGCCCCCACAGTCTACAGCTCCTGCACCTCCTCCTACTCTTCTTCATCCTCCATCTCTGAAATCAACACATCAGTCAGAAGCTGGAAGCACTGCAGCACTGCCTCAGCCAAGCGGCAATAGGCTATGCTGAAGCTAATCTGCACAGGTGACAAACTGCACAATGCAGAAGAGTTGTGGACAGTGCTGAGAGAGCAGTCAGATGGTTGTATGTGACAATGGCCGTAACATGATGGCGGCTCTGAGGCAAGGTGAGCTCACACACGTACCTTGCTTGGCCCATGTGCTTAACCTCATGGTTCAACGTTCTGAAAAGCTACCCAGAGCTGCCGGATCTGCTAGTGAAAGTACTCCGTCTGTCTGCCCATTTTAGAAAGTCAACTACAGCTTCAGCCACCCTTGCCGTGCTTCAGCAGCATTTGCAGCTTCCAGCTCACCGGCTGGTGTGTGATGTCCCCACGTGCTGGAACTCTACGATGAATATGTTGGAAAGGATTTGTGAGCAGAAGAGGGCAGTTGTTGACTACCAACATCAACAAGGCCATCGATATTCAGTTCAGACTCCACACATAAGACCTCGGGAGTGGACATGGATGTCTGACATATGTACCATCCTCCAAAACTTTGAGGACTGCAGTAAGATGGTGAGCGGCGATTATGCCATAATTAGCGTCACCATCCCGCATCTCAGCATTCTGAAAACCTCTCTGCTCACAATTAAAGAGGATGCATTGCAGGCAGAGAACGAGGACATGGAGCAAGGAACCATACAGGGGGATTACACTCAGCCCAGCCTCATGTCTTCTCAACGTGGATTGGTAGTCATTGAGGAGGAGGAAGAACAGGAGCTACTTTCATGCGCTATAGACGGTACTACAAGCACAGCTGTCATACCGTCTGTTCAGCGGGAATGGCCTGAGGACAGGAAAGAGGAGGATGAGGAGGAGGAGATCATGGTTAGTCGCCCTGTTGGTGAGGACATGGAAGTCTTGCCTGTTAGCAGGGCAACCATGGCTGACTTTATGTTGCGCTGCGTTTCACGTGACCCTCGCATTCTAAAAATTTTGAGTAACACTCATTACTGGTTGGTGACACGTCTAAACCCACTCTACAAGGAGAACTTTCAATCTCTTCTGCCAGAGGCAGAGAGGTGTACTAAAATGTTGCAGTACCAGAGGGCCCTTGTAGCGGAATTACTTAGAAAATTCCCATGTGAGAACACTGGCAGAAGACGTCAGAGTTTATTGCACAACCAAGGAGCTGGACACGTGGCATGAACTGGCTCTCTACATCTTGGAGGTCCTGGCCTGCCCTGCTGCTAGCGTTCTGTCAGAGAGGGTTTTTAGTGCCGCTGTTGGAATTATAACAGATAAGCACATCCGTCTGTCAACTGAAAATGCTGACAGGCTGACTTATAAAAATGAACAAGGGCTGGATTGGGAGAGACTTCTGTACAGCACCAAGTGAAAACAGTGAAACATAACCTCAAATACATTCTCTCTTTTGGGGAGGTGTATTCTCATGCACCTCTTCAAGACAAATGGGTATACGCTTCTAGATTTGGTCTGTTTGTTGTAATTCTCCTCCTTATCCTCAAACTCATCATTCTTAATCAGTAGAGCACCAGAGTGAACGGATTCCATGATGCCAAAGGCACAATTATTTTTTTGCAAGGGTGAAAATATTATGCCCGTAACTAATTGGAAACCAAAACAAATGTTACTCCCACAGGGGGAAATATCATAAAAAAGAGATGTAAGTCTATTTATCCCCTGTTTCTTATGTTTTCCATTTTCCCATTCTCTGGACAGTCCTGTTATGAGGTAGTGTATACCTCAACAATAGAAAATTATTCAAAGACTTTTAAATTATATTTTTATTTATAGCCCTGTCTCTGAGCTGTTGCTAGGGACAAACATATCTCGTTGGACACATTCTGGCTTCAAATCTATGAACCTGTGTTTGCCCCTCCCTTTTGCTATTTACTTTCATCGGTGGATTCACATTTTTTATTTCTTTGTTTAATTTCATTATGATTTAACTTTATGTCTCCTCATTGTCCACTAGATCACCAGACTTATCGGCCTCTGTACTGCTACAGTAAATTTTTTGGCAAGGGTGTCTCAGACGCCCATAGTATGTTTTTAATCAATGTATCCCCCTTGGGGAAATGTTTGTCAGCCCATGTGCACTTAGTGTTTTGGCATTACAAGTGTAGGAGACACAATCCTTTACATTGGGCCTAGGTTTGTAATGAGGCCTTCAGCAATGTCTCCTCATTCTCAACCACTAGATCACCAGGGTTCACGTGTTCTGTACTGCTACAGACAGTCAATTTTTTGGCAAGGGTGTCTCGGATGCCCATAGTATGTTTTTAATCAAGGTAACCCCCTTGGGGAAATGTTTGTCAGCCCATAGTGTTGTGAATTCTGCTCTTGGGCTCCCTCCGGTGGTTGTTGGTGGTAGTGCAGTTGTCTTGGGGTTGTAATCCTGGGCAGGTGTTTCTGCTGTTTGCAGCTCTATTAGGTATTTAGGTGTGCAGGATCCATGAGTCCTTGCCAGTTGTCCATTGTACTTGGAGGGATTGCATCTCTCTCTGGTTCCTCATGCCCTGCTGCCAATTCAGCTAAGATAAGTGTCTGGTTTTTTGTCTCTGTGCACACATTCAGTGTGCTTTGCAATTCAGTGCAATTCATTGTGTTTTTTGTCCAGCTTAGACTTTGTTTGGATTTTTCAGTCATGCTGGATTCTCAGGAAATGCAGATATACTTTCTATGTCTTTAGTTAGATGTAGAATATTTGTATTATCTGCTGTGGATATTTTTAGGATTTTTATACTGACCGCTTAGAATTCTGTCCTATCCTTTTCTATTTAGCTAGAAGTGCCTCTTTTGCTAAATCCTGTTTTTCTGCCTGCGTGTGTCTTTCCTCTTATACTCACAGTCAATATTTGTGGGGGGCTGCCTATCCTTTGGGGTTCTGCTCTGAGGCAAGATAGAATTCCCATTTCCATCTATAGGGGTATTTAGTCCTCCGGCTGTGTCGAGGTGTCTAGGACGTGTTAGGTACATCCCACGGCTACTTCTAGTTGCAGTGTTAGTTTAGGGTTTGCGGTCAGTACAGGTACCACCTACTCCTGAGAAAGTCTCTCATGCGGCTCCAAGGTCACCGGATCATAACAGTACAACTGGCCAACAATGAGTTAAATGCATCTCAGAAGAAGGGAAGAAAGAGACATTTTTTTTTCTGTAGCCTGCTTTGTCTTTTCTTCCCTCTTTTCCTCTGGGTGACTGAGGAGTCTTGTGCTAGCATGGATGTTCAGGGATTAGTTTCTCGTGTAGACCAGCTTGCTGCTAGGGTACAGGGTATTTCTGATTATATTGTTCAGACTCCGCTTTTAGAGCCTAGGATTCCTACTCCTGATTTGTTTTTTGGGGACAGGTCCAAATTTTTGAGTTTTAAAAACAACTGTAAACTGTTTTTTGCTCTGAAGCCTCGTTCCTCTGGTGATCCCATTCAGCAGGTTAAAATTGTCATCTCCCTGCTGCGTGGCGACCCTCAGGATTGGGCATTTTCCCTGGAATCTGGGAATCCGGCCTTGCTTAATGTAGACGCCTTTTTTTCAGGGTCTGAGTGATTCTATGTCTCTGGCCATTCAGGTTGATCGGCGCTTGCGGGAGCGCAGAACTGTGCGCGCTGTGGCGTTGTCCTCAGAGCAGATGCCTGAGCCTATGCAGTGTGATAGGATTCTGTCTAGAACGGAACAACAAGGATTCAGACGTCAGAATAGGTTGTGTTTTTATTGTGGCGATGCTTCTCATGTCATTTCAGTCTGCCCAAAGCGTACAAAGAGAATCGCTAGTTCAGTTACCATCGGAACTGTACAACCTAAATTTCTGTTATCTGTGACCTTGATCTGCTCATTGTCGTCATTTTCTGTCATGGCGTTTGTGGATTCAGGCGCCGCTTTGAACTTAATGGACTTTGAATTTGCCAGTCGTTGTGGTTTCCCCTTGCAGTCTTTGCAGAACCCTATTCCTTTAAGGGGCATTGATGCTACACCTTTGGCTAAAAATAAACCCCAGTTTTGGACACAGGTGACCATGTGCATGGCGCCAGCCCATCAGGAAGATTGTCGTTTTCTGGTGTTGCATAATTTGCATGATGTGCTGGGTTTTCCATGGTTGCAGATACATAATCCTGTGTTGGATTGGAAGTCTATGTCTGTGACTAGTTGGGGTTGTCAGGTGGTTCATAATGACCGTCCTGTGATGTCAATCTCCTCTTCCTCTTCTGAAGTTCCAGAGTTTTTGTCTGATTTTCAGGATGTATTCGATGAGCCCAAGTCCAGTTCCCTTCCACCGCATAGGGACTGTGATTGTGCTATTGACTTGATTCCAGGCTGTAAGTTTCCTAAGGGCCGACTTTTCAACCTGTCTGTGCCGGAACATACCGCCATGCGGAGTTATGTTAAGGAGTCTTTGGAGAAAGGGCATATTCGGCCATCTTCTTCACCGTTGGGAGCGGGATTTTTTTTTGTTGCTAAGAAGGATGGCTCCTTGAGACCCTGTATTGATTATCGCCTCTTGAATAAGATCACGGTCAAGTTTCAATACCCTTTACCTTTGCTTTCCGATTTGTTTGCCAGGATTAAGGGGGCTAGTTGGTTTACTAAAATTGACCTTCGGGGGGCATATAATCTTGTTTGTATTAAGCAGGGTGACGAATGGAAAACTGTGTTTAATATGCCCGAAGGCCATTTTGAATACCTTGTGATGCCATTCGGGCTCTCTAATGCTCCATCTGTTTTTCAGTCCTTCATGCATGATATCTTCCGGAATTATCTTGATAAATTCATGATTGTATATTTGGATGACATCTTAATTTTTTCCGATGATTGGGAGTCTCATGTGAAACAGGTCAGGATGGTATTTCAGATCCTTCGTGATAATGCTTTGTTTGTGAAGGGGTCTAAGTGTGTCTTTGGAGTGCAGAAGGTTTCTTTTTTGGGCTTCATTTTTTCTCCCTCATCTATAGAGATGGATCCGGTTAAGGTTCAGGCCATTCATGATTGGATTCAGCCCACATCCGTGAAGAGCCTTCAGAAATTTTTGGGCTTTGCTAATTTTTATCGCCGTTTCATTGCTAACTTCTCCAGTGTGGTTAAACCCCTGACCGATTTGATGAAGAAAGGCGCTGATGTAAGGAATTGGTCCTCTGCGGCTGTCTCTGCCTTTCAGGAGCTTAAACGCCGATTTACTTCTGCCCCGGTGTTGCGTCAGCCAGATGTTTCTCTTCCGTTTCAGGTTGAGGTTGACGCTTCTGAGATTGGGGCAGGGGCCGTTTTGTCTCAAAGGAATTCTGATGGTTCCTTGATGAAACCGTGTGCCTTCTTTTCCCGTAAGTTTTCGCCTGCTGAACGCAATTATGATGTCGGCAATCGGGAGTTGTTCGCTATGAAGTGGGCGTTTGAGGAATGGCGACATTGGCTTGAGGGAGCCAAGCACCGTATTGTGGTCTTGACCGATCATAAAAATCTGATTTACCTCAAATCTACCAAACGGCTGAATCCTAGACAGGCTCGATGGTCCCTGTTTTTCTCCTGTTTTGATTTTGTGGTCTCGTATCTTCCGGGTTCTAAGAATATTAAGGCTGATGCCCTCTCTAGGAGTTTTTTGCCTGATTCTCCTGAGGTACTTGAGCCGGTCGGCATTCTGAAGGAAGGGGTGGTCCTTTCTGCCATTTCCCCTGATTTGCTACGGGTTCTGCAGGAATTTCAGGCTGACAAACCTGACCGCTGTCGAGTGGGGAAACTGTTTGTTCCTGATAGATGGACTAGTAGAGTGATTTCTGAGGTTCATTGTTCTGTGTTGGCTGGCCATCCTGGTATTTTTGGTACCAGAGATTTGGTTGGTAGGTCCTTTTGGTGGCCTTCTTTGTCGCGTGATGTGCGTTTTTTTGTGCAGTCCTGTGGGACTTGTGCGCGGGCCAAGCCTTGTTGTTCCCGTGCTAGTGGGTTGCTTTTGCCTTTGCCGGTCCCTGAGAGGCCCTGGACGCATATTTCTATGGATTTTATTTCAGATCTTCCGGTTTCCCAGAGGATGTCGGTTATCTGGGTGGTTTGTGACCGGTTTTCTAATATGGTTCATTTGGTGCCTTTGCCTAAATTGCCTTCCTCTTCTGATTTGGTTCCGTTGTTTTTTCAGCATGTGGTTCGTTTGCATGGTATTCTGGAGAATATTGTGTCCGACAGAGGTTCCCAGTTTGTTTCTCGGTTTTGGCGGGCCTTTTGTGCTAGGCTGGGCATTGATTTGTCTTTTTCTTCCGCATTTCATCCTCAGACAAATGGCCAGACCGAGCGAACTAATCAGACTTTGGAAACTTATTTGAGATGCTTTGTGTCTGCTGATCAGGATGATTGGGTGGCTTTCTTGCCATTGGTCGAGTTCGCCCTTAATAATCGGGCTAGTTCGGCTACCTTGGTTTCGCCCTTCTTTTGTAATTTTGGTTTTCATCCTCGTTTTTCTTCGGGGCAAGTTGAACCTTCTGATTGTCCTGGTGTGGATTCTGTGGTTGACAGGTTGCAGCAGATTTGGGCTCATGTGGTGGACAATTTGGTGTTGTCTCAGGAGGAGGCTCAGCGTTTTGCTAACCGTCGTCGGTGTGTTGGTTCCCGGCTTCGGGTTGCGGATTTGGTCTGGTTGTCTTCCCGTCATGTTCCTATTAAGGTTTCTTCCCCTAAGTTTAAGCCTCGGTTTATTGGTCCTTATAGGATTTCTGAGATTATCAATCCGGTGTCTTTTCGTTTGGCCCTTCCGGCCTCTTTTGCCATCCATAATGTTTTCCATAGATCTTTATTGCGGAAATATGTGGTGCCCGTTGTTCCCTCTGTTGATCCTCCTGCTCCTGTGTTGGTTGATGGGGAGTTTGAGTATGTGGTTCAGAAGATTTTGGATTCTCGCTTTTCAAGGCGGAGTCTTCAGTACCTTGTCAAATGGAAGGGTTATGGCCAGGAGGATAATTCTTGGGTTTTTGCCTCTGATGTCCATGCTGCTGATTTGGCCCGTGCCTTTCATCTGGCTCGTCCTGATCGGCCTGGGGGCTCTGGTGAGGGTTCGGTGACCCCTCTTCAAGGGGGGGTACTGTTGTGAATTCTGCTCTTGGGCTCCCTCCGGTGGTTGTTGGTGGTAGTGCAGTTGTCTTGGGGTTGTAATCCTGGGCAGGTGTTTCTGCTGTTTGCAGCTCTATTAGGTATTTAGGTGTGCAGGATCCATGAGTCCTTTTGCCAGTTGTCCATTGTACTTGGAGGGATTGCATCTCTCTCTGGTTCCTCATGCCCTGCTGCCAATTCAGCTAAGATAAGTGTCTGTTTTTTTGTCTCTGTGCACACATTCAGTGTGCTTTGCAATTCAGTGCAATTCATTGTGTTTTTTGTCCAGCTTAGACTTTGTTTGGATTTTTCAGTCATGCTGGATTCTTAGGAGATGCAGATATACTTTCTATGTTTTTAGTTAGATGTAGAATATTTGTATTATCTGCTGTGGATATTTTTAGGATTTTTATATTGACCGCTTAGAATTCTGTCCTATCCTTTTCTATTTAGCTAGAAGTGCCTCTTTTGCTAAATCCTGTTTTTCTGCCTGCGTGTGTCTTTCCTCTTATACTCACAGTCAATATTTGTGGGGGGCTGCCTATCCTTTGGGGTTCTGCTCTGAGGCAAGATAGAATTCCCATTTCCATCTATAGGGGTATTTAGTCCTCCGGCTGTGTCGAGGTGTCTAGGACGTGTTAGGTACATCCCACGGCTACTTCTAGTTGCGGTGTTAGTTTAGGGTTTGTGGTCAGTACAGGTACCACCTACTCCTGAGAAAGTCTCTCATGCGGCTCCAAGGTCACCGGATCATAACACCATAGACACTTAATGTATGGGCATTACAAGTGTAGGAGACACAATCCTGTACATTGGGCCTAGGTTTTAATGAGGCCTTCAGCGATGTCTCCTCATTCTCCACCACTAGATCACCAGGGTTCACGTGTTCTGTGCTGCTACAGTCAGTTTTTTGGCAAGGGTGTCTCGGATGCCCATAGTATGTTTTTAATCAATGTATCCCCCTTGAGGAAATGTTTGTCAGCCTATAGGCACTTAGTGTTTCGGCATTACAAGTGTAGGAGACACAATCCTTTACATTGGGCCTAGGTTTGTAATGAGGCCTTCAGCAATGTCTCCTCATTCTCAACCACTAGATCACCAGGGTTCACGTGTTCTGTGCTGCTGTAAGGAGGTTGCTTTCCCTGCTCCTTGCCTGGAACCACTTAGCCAGACAGCTGGGTTGTTGGGGGGGAGACTTTCTGCCCTGGACAGAGGGGACAGGTTGACTGCTGGGAAAAGAGAGGGGAGTGGTCAGAAAAGTGCGGGAGAGAGAGCGCGCCAGAGATGGGACAGCGTGCCAGAGAGAAAGCAGGCTGCAGCGCCGCGCTCCCCATGACAGAGTGCTCCCCGTGAGGGCACTGAGGCTGAGATCCCCACCAGAGTGACGGCTGGATGTGAGGGTGTAGATTTGGAAGCCTCCAGAATCAGAGACAGTGACTGTGCAGCCCTGGTGACCGCAGTGACAAGCAAAGAATCCCTGGTGACTGCAGTGACAAGCAAAGAATCCCTGAGTGTGATAAGTAACTACCCAGAGTGTGTGTGACAGCGTTAATACAGGGAGACTGTCAGCCTGGTGCATAGAGGCTCTTGCAGAAGCGACGAGACTGTGCTATTTCCTGGTTTCACTTTCACTTTGCGAAGAACAGATTGCAGAGAGACTTAACCCCGGACCTTCCAGGAGACACAGAAGAGACTTCAGGATCCCAAGCCCTGCTGGTGACTGTATCCACATTGGGAAAAGGACCCTCCAGTCAGGACCTCCCTGGGCTGATAAGTTACAAGAACACTCGTTAACCCTTTGATTCCGCTTAACTGTTTACTGTTTTACTTGACTATTAACCCCGTTTACTCCCTGCGAGGAGAATTTTACCCCTGTTAATAAATCCCCTTCAACAGTTGGTCTGTCTGTTCCGTGGTGACATACGCAACCCTGCACTCTATTACACTTGGCGTAGTCGGCAGGATGTCACACGGTAGCACGGGAGGGGCAGACCAAGCAGTTGAGGGAGGCCCCAGGTCTAGCATCTCCCTGGGAGCCATGTTAGCTAACCTACCAAAATTTTCAGGGAGTAATGTCATGTTGTGGGGTTGGACGGAGCGCATCCGAGGGATGATGCGGATACATCCTATGACACCGGCACTGCAGGCGGAAATAGTTGTGATAGCCCTAGAGGGGGATGCACGGGACTCTGTTATGCTAAGACCCCCCCAGGCGAGAGATACCCTGGACAAAGTATTACGTATACTTGAGGAGACGCATGGGGACCCCACTGACGTAGGGGAGCTGCGCATGCGACTGTTCCGCTGGGTACAAAGAGAGGGGGAGACCGTGATGCAATACATGAACGCACTGCAGGAGCTTCATACTGCCATTATACGGAAGGACGGCATAGGTGTGGGGTCAATTGACGTTGTACCGCGAGACCAACTGGTGACAGGCTTGCGAGATGTATTGATGAAACAGGCCCTGCGAGAGCGCATGCATGTAAAGCTAGATATGACTTTCTCTGAGGTCGGGAGTGAGGCACGCACACGCGAGCAAGAGCAAGGGGTGGTAGTGCCAGTGGGAAAGGTATGGAGCAGGGAGGTAACAGCCCCTCAATGGGTAGAAGACTTGAAGAAGGAGCTTAAGCGAGTCCGTGAGGAGGTGGCTGAATATAAGAAGATCCCTGCTGCAGAAACCGCCCTCCAAAGTGAGACTAGTGCCGTTCGGCGAAGAAGACTGCCTAGATGCTACAACTGCGGAGCATCCAGTCAAAATGAAGAGGAGGTAATGTGGACCCGGGATTCCCAGCTGAAGATAAGAAGAATCTGGGAGGAGATTGAGAGTCTGGGGAAAGCCCTTACTGCTGTTTTGGGGACCAGCGGCATATCCCGAGGTAACGTGCGGAAGCCGCCAGAAAGAGATATAGGAGAGGTACGCCACATAAAGAAGGCTTCGGTGGCGGCCCCAGAGTGTAACTCCGTATCCTGGGATGAAGAGCAACCGCAGATGAGAGATGTCCCCTGCCGAGGTCGACGATCCAAACTGAAGCGCCCTCCAGACAGACGCAGACGTGAGTGCTGGACGTGCAGAAAGGTGGGACACATGTCCAGAAATTGCCCTACCCGAGAAGAGCGGTGGCAGAGATCCGCTCACCCCTCTGAGGGTCCTGCTAACTGGAGGGAATGTCGCCCCTGGAGGGAATGGTACGGCAGGAAGAGAAGAGTTCCACCTAGGACAAGACAGTACCACAATGTCGGACGCCAAGGAGAGGTGGAGAAGGTGTCAAGCATCTCTGGTGAGACTCAGACCGGCAGGAAGAAAGTGACATTCTCTCGAGAAGACCACCAAAGTGCTTTACTACCCTGTCTAGCACGAGTTCCTGAAGAAGGAGAGAAAGTGCCAAGTGTTCCTGCGACACTCGTTTTCAATGTCCGAGCCGATGAGGAGGAGGAACCACTGATGTCGTCCCCTGAGGTGAAGAATGTGCTGGCTGTCAGCTCACCAGTTCCTGATCGGACAAGGGAAATGGAGCAGCTGTGTGAGACAGGGCGTGTGGCTGAGAATACCTGGGAAGTGATGCCCGCAGAGCCCGGCGCAGATGACAAAGAGTCCGGCCTGCATGGTCTTAATTCATCTGACTCAAGGTTTGACAAGAATGCTCCTGTCAAAGAGAGGGGGAGCTATGAAGAAGAATTGCGTGTACTAAGCCCCCAAACTGAGGAGCCTGAACAAGAAGTCCCTAAAGTTTCCGATAACGACAAGGAGGAGGATGAATCATCTACGCAGACATCTGCTAGCGGCAAAGCTAAGAAGAAGAAGAAGAAAAAGAAGAAGACAGCAGTTGTTGATGACATAGAGAAAGCATATCTCAACCTGACTGATGAGCAGCTCCTAAACCATTTAGTCTTGGAGTATCTACAAGAAGAAAGGCAGAAGGAGATGCGAGAATCGCAGGTATCTGACTCCCCTCCGAAGAACAAAGAGAAGCACGAAGAGTCCTCGCCCGTGGAATGGCAAGCTTTAAGAGAGGGGGAATGTAAGGAGGTTGCTTTCCCTGCTCCTTGCCTGGAACCACTTAGCCAGACAGCTGGGTTGTTGGGGGGAAGACTTTCTGCCCTGGACAGAGGGGACAGGTTGACTGCTGGGAAAAGAGAGGGGAGTGGTCAGAAAAGTGCGGGAGAGAGAGCGCGCCAGAGAGGGGACAGCGTGCCAGAGAGAAAGCAGGCTGCAGCGCCGCGCTCCCCATGACAGAGTGCTCCCCGTGAGGGCACTGAGGCTGAGATCCCCACCAGAGTGACGGCTGGATGTGAGGGTGTAGATTTGGAAGCCTCCAGAATCAGAGACAGTGACTGTGCAGCCCTGGTGACCGCAGTGACAAGCAAAGAATCCCTGGTGACCGCAGTGACAAGCAAAGAATCCCTGAGTGTGATAAGTAACTACCCAGAGTGTGTGTGACAGCGTTAATACAGGGAGACTGTCAGCCTGGTGCACAGAGGCTCTTGCAGCAACCACGGAGACTGTGCTATTTCCTGGTTTCACTTTCACTTTGCGAAGAACAGATTGCAGAGAGACTTAACCCCGGACCTTCCAGGAGACACAGAAGAGACTTCAGGATCCCAAGCCCTGCTGGTGACTGTATCCACATTGGGAAAAGGACCCTCCAGTCAGGACCTCCCTGGGCTGATAAGTTACAAGAACACTCGTTAACCCTTTGATTCCACTTAACTGTTTACTGTTTTACTTGACTATTAACCCCGTTTACTCCCTGCGAGGAGAATTTTACCCCTGTTAATAAATCCCCTTCAACAGTTGGTCTGTCTGTTCCGTGGTGACATACGCAACCCTGCACTCTATTACACTGCTACTGACAGTCAATTTTTGGCAAGGGTGTCTCGGATGCCCATAGCATGTTTTTAATCAATGCATCCCCCTTGGGGAAATGTTTGTCAGCCCATAGGCACTTAGTGTATTGGCATTACAAGTGTAGGAGACACAATCCTTTACAGTGGGCCTAGGTTTTAATGAGGCCTTCAGCAATGTGTCCTCATTCTCAACCACTAGATCACCAGGGTTCATGTGTTCTGTGCTGCTACAGTCAATTTTTTGGCAAGGGTGTCTCGGATGCCCATAGTATGTTTTTAATCAATGTATCCCCCTTGAGGAAATGTTTGTCAGCCTATAGGCACTTAGTGTTTCGGCATTACAAGTGTAGGAGACACAATCCTTTACATTGGGCCTAGGTTTGTAATGAGGCCTTCAGCAATGTCTCCTCATTCTCAACCACTAGATCACCAGGGTTCACGTGTTCTGTGCTGCTACTGACAGTCAATTTTTGGCAAGGGTGTCTCGGATGCCCATAGCATGTTTTTAATCAATGTATCCCCCTTGGGGAAATGTTTGTCAGCCCATAGGCACTTAGTGTATTGGCATTACAAGTGTAGGAGACACAATCCTTTACAGTGGGCCTAGGTTTTAATGAGGCCTTCAGCAATGTGTCCTCATTCTCCAACACTAGATCACCAGAGTTCAGGTGTTCTGTGCTGCTACAGACAGTCAGTTTTTTGGCAAGGGTGTCTCGGAAGCCCATTGTATGTTTTTAATCAATGTATCCCCCTTGGGGAAATGTTTGTCAGCCCATAGGCACTTAGTGTATGGGCATTACAAGTGTAGGAGACATGATTCTTTACATTGGGCCTAGGTTTTATTGAGGCCTTCAGCAATGTCTCCTCATTCTCCACCACTAGGTCACCAGGGTTCACGTGTTCTGTGCTGCTACAGGCAGTCAATTTTTTGGCAAGTGTGTCTATGATCCACATGAAATATTTTTTTAAAAATTTACCCCCCATGAGCAAATGCTTGTCAGGCCAGGCACTCCATTACAAGTCTCAGAGACCCACACCCCTACATTGGGCCAACTTCTTAACTCTGTCTCCTGCAATGTCTCTTCTTTACCTGCCACTAGATGACCAGGGTGAACGTTCTCTGTATGGTGAATGTTGGGCAAGGGGGCTGTGATGGCACTATTTTATTTAGTAAAAAAAGGACCCCACTTTGGGGAATTGGGCATTACATTACATTGGGCCTACTTCTTAACTCTGTCTTGTGCAATGTGTCCTTTACATGCCACTAGATCACAAGGGTGAACGTGCTCTGTACGTTGAATTTTGGGCAAGGGGCTGTGATGGCACTATTTTATTTAGTAAAAAAAAGACCCCACTTTGGGGAATTGGGCATTACATTACATTGGGCTTACTTCTTAACTCTGTCTCCTGCAATGTGTCCTTCACCTGCCACTAGATTACCAGGGTGAACGTGCTCTGTACGTTGAATTTTGGGCAAGGGGCTGTGATGGCAATATATTGTTATATTATTTAGTAAAAAAAGGTATTGTGGTGCGTCGTAATTCTTGGCAGCCCATCCACTCACAGCATAGGCTACAACAGCTTAGGAGACCCACTGTTTAATAATGACCCTTTAAGAAGATTAATGCTGCCTGATGCACCAGTAAAAATAGGCTCTGTGACTTTAAGAGTCCCTCCTTCATAAATGAAACAAGATGGGTCTGCTTATGTGTCACACACCACATGGACAGCTAGGGGTGTTAAATGTTACAATGACATTTCCCAGCGAATGCATTTGTAATGGATGAAAGCAATGTTAAAGTTGAAAAATGCTTCAAAAATGCTGCGTCTGAGCTAAGCCTAAGTGGGGGAGGAAATTTTCGGTCTGGGGTTAATTATTTGGCCTTACAGGCAAGTCATTAAACCTGCAAAGGATGTACCTTGACATATTTCCCAGCAAAATCCGTTTTGGTTTCGTTTTAGTGTGCATAAATCTTGGAAAAAAAGGTTTACAGCTGTGAAATAGGAGTCAGGAATGCTTCCAGGGGCAATCCCCATGATGTCCCTGTGTCATTTGAGCAGTGTGTTAGACATTTTTAAACCTTAAGAGGAACCTCGGGGGGATTGCGGTAAAAATACTCAGGTCTCCCATAGACTTACATTGGGCTCGTTGCTTGGGTCGAGTATCCGAGTATACCAATCTGCTTGACCCGAGCAAAAAGCACCCGAGCATTTTAGTGCTCGCTCATCACTAGTGGAGATGCTGTCCTTCTTTGGATTCTGCGGATCTTTGGAGCTGACCTCTGATGCCCATGGAATAGAATGTATGAACAGCTCTGCAGAGTGGCCCATCTGTGCTTCCCTACAGTCAATTGGGTAGTTGTAAATTTGTCACATGGGGGAAACTAGGGCGATTGGGGTGCCACCTCTGAGAATTGTACTGTGTGTGATGTTAAGATGGAGGAAGAGGGGGAGAGGCTACTTGATGCAGGTCTTGCCATCCATTGGAGCATGTGCTCTTTCTGACTCTCATCTACAAGGCGTACTGCTGTGCGGCTGCCAAAGAAAGGGAGTGGAGTAACCCGTCCAGTAACAGATGTTGTAAGTTGTCTTTGGATAGGTGAAAACGGTGTTTGTTCAGTATAGCTTTAAGTAACATTACTACCTACTCACGTACATGTCGAACACAAAGCCTATTCCCACTTTCACCAAGACCTCGCTTTTTCCAACTCATGTTATATGTACCTTTCCCCTCTTTTAACCCGCTGTTTCACAACTTTAGGCCCAGACCTGTCAGTCACCTGTCACTAAATGAACAATCAGAATGTATTTTTTGTGTGCGTGAACAACACTATTAGCCCTAGCGATTTTGATTATTAAATGTGGCCTCCTTGATAAAGCAAAAATATGAGCACAAAATTATTAGATACTGAAATGTGGCCTGCTTTCTGGAGCACGGTATAAGAAAAAACAATTTAGATTTTCAAATGTTGACTCCTCGACGGAGCAAAAATGTGACCACAAAATTATGATATAGTGATATGTGGCCTTGTTTCAGGACCACGGTATTAGCACAAAGAATTTATATTTTCAAATGTAGACTCCTGCCTAGCCCAAAACATTACCAGCACAAAATAGTTTTTTGCAGAAATGTGGCCTTGTTTCAGGACCACGGTATTAGCACAAAGAATTTATATTTTCAAATGTGGACTCCTGTCTAGGCCAAAATATTACCAGCACAAAATATTTTTTATGCAGGAATGTGGCATGCTTTCTGGAGCATGCTATTAGAACAAACAATTTAAATTCTCAAATGTGGACTCATGGATGAAGCAAAAATATGAGCACAAAATTATTACATACTGAAATGTGGCCTGCTTTCTGGAGCGCGGTATTAGAACAAACAATTTAGATTTTCAACACCTGGCTCAAGCACAATATTAGCAGCACAAAATAGTTAAATGATGAAATGTTCCATGATGTCTCTGGACCACAAAATGAGAAAAAACGATTGATCTGCTAGAAGCTCTGGTGTGGTGGCAAGTGGGGTAATAGTTGTGGGGTTGATGTCAGCTTTGTAATGTCAGCTGAAATCAAGTCCACAGGTTAGTAATTGAGAGGCGTCTATAAGACATCTATCCATTACTAACCCCATAGTCAGATTGTAATAAAGAAGACACAGCCAGAATAAACTCCTATATATGAAAAAAAAGCGCAGACTTCTTTATTTGAATTAATTATTATTATGTATGAATTATATTATTATATGAATTAGTTGAATCAAAATGTTACTGATTATTTTCAAAAATTAAAAAATAGCACTTTAGCTATGTCTGGATTTCATGGCTGAGCGGAATTCATAGTCGACGAACTCTCGTGACTTCACTGAAGTCAGCTCTGGCTGCGTGAGAACATTCTCATGTGCGCTGACATCGGTGAGGTCACCGGAGTTCATTGAGGTCACCGGAGTTCATTGACTGTGAACTCCACTCAACTTATTGATGTAACCGCTCGGCGCTGCAGCTGAGTTGTCACTTCTAGGTTTTGACATTGAGAAACGCACATCATGACATCGCAGTCAGTCTGTGTAGGCAATTTCAAAGATGCAAGATGCCAGCAGACTCTAAAGATGGCCCAGTAAGAACTACATCATTGACCGGACCGAAAAACACAGGTAAGGGCAGTCGGTTGAGAATTAATTTAAAAAAAGACCTTTTCCAGTTCTTTTCAGCCTTTGGTTTGCTGAATTTATGTAAATCAAATTGCTAAATATTCATAATCTGGCTGATACAAAATTTTGGGGAATTTAATTCACCTCTAAGCAATTTGCTTGTTTTCGACTTTTCACTGTAAGGCTTTGTTCCCATCTGCATTGGAGACTGCTAGACTTCTATGGTGTTAGTTAGAGTTACAGAACCCGTGATCTGTGAACCATTGGAGATCATGTTGTTGTGTCTGTAACATAGGTGCAAAAATGCACCTTTATTACGCCAGTCTGAAAGTGGCATTAATAACATTACTAAATAGCATGGACTCAAATGTCCAACTTCCTGAGATCTATCTTCAGTCATTACAAGGGCTAGCACTCTACTAATATGACTCATCATGATGGACTTCAGACATTTGTACAGTGTGCGCAATAAGAACAAAAAAAGTTTACTGTAACCAAAACAAATATCCTTTGATAGGAATGATGAAGTTGTCTGTCCCATCTTCTATTTGGTTAAAGGAGCATTATACATCACAAGAAACATGCATTGTGAAGTTTTCAGATTTCTTCCCGGAATATAGTGTAAACCGATACACTGTCTGGAGCCTCAAGCATAGACCAAACCAAGCTCTTTCCCGGTTGGGAAAAACTGTTGCCAAGATGACCACAAATTTCAGTAAGCCTCAGGTTTGAAGAGACCAAAATAATATAAATGTATCTGTACATCTTCTAAAGAATCTCTTGAAGACTTTGGAGGTCTCACAAGTGGTCAGCCTAAATGGATCTGGGAAAAGTTCACAAAACTACTTTTATTCCACCTCGAGACAAAAAAAAACCAATGCCTTGACCACCAGGAATAATATGAACTACTGTCATTTTCTATTTCGTGAGTAGGAAGGAGAGCTGATGGCACCAACTTACAATTGGAAACATTCTATAATTCTAAATGTTGTAATGAACAATTTTATATTCTAAAATGTGATACATGTCTAAAAGAAGACAACGGACCTCCTCAATTTTTCTGGGGGGGTTACAAGTAATTACTTGGGGTGTGTAAAAGTGCAATGGATAATATGAAACCTGGCCATAGTATCAGTATGAAGAGATTGTGTTTAAAAAATGGACATTCTCAGGCGCAGTCTAAAGATGAGAGGAACGATCTGCGGAGGATTGAGTTTGAGTTGAATTTGCTGAAATTCTCTGCTCCATGCAAATTCAAACACTTTGAGATTCGATTTTCAAGGATTGCAAAAACAAAAACAAGACATGACCGGGGCACCATTTATTTCCTTGCAACTATGATATTACATGGTCGATCTCAGTTTATTGAGCGTATTCTCATAGCTTGCATGTTGGTGGCCAGGACTTGGGTTGTCAGAGGTCAGCAGGGCATTTTTTTTGTGGCAGAGTTGGATTTCACCTCCAGATTGACCAGGTAACTGGATAATACAGATAATACAGATCACGTTTTACAGATTTCACTCTCCTCTATCCCCTCTCCACCCTTGCTCTGTCTCTCTTTTGCTCTCTCTTTCACTCTTGCTCTTTCTCACTCGCTCTATCTCACTCTTTCTTGCTTGCTATCTGTAGCTCTCTCGCTCTGTCTCTCCTCTATCTCCTCTCTCTCACTCTCTCTCGGTCTCACGCTCCATGTTTCTGTGGGTTTCCTCCGGGTTCTCCAGTTTCCTCCCACATTCCAAAGACATACTGATAGGGAATCTAGATTGTGAGCCCCATCGGGGACAGCGATGAAGATCTGTGCAAACTGTAAAGCGCTGCGGAATATGTTAGCGTTATATAAAAATAAAGATTATTATGAGTATTATACATGTATTTTCTGAGCAATTAGAAGATTTCCATTATTGCACTTTGAAGCAAATTTATTTAAGGCAAACTGAATATTTGGGCAAAATTTGGTAAACCGGCAAAGTCGAATTTCAAATTATCTGCTTGTCTTTAGCGCAGTCCTTTATATGCTTTGGAGCAGGGCATGGCAGTCACAAGGGCATGGCATTTGGAGTCACAAGTTGGAAGCAGATCTTACTTACCAATGGGGCATCACGGAGGCCAGGTGCCTTGAATGCAAGCACAATATCATGAATTATGGAGAATATAAAACCAATTTTCTCTTCTTTTCTGGTTTACCATAAATTACTGCAATTTGAAAATGTTCAAAGTGCTACTTAGATATTCTCATTGTAATAATCCATACCTCCTTGAAGGAATTAAGGGTTCACTGCCCGGTCTAGTCTCCCAAACCAAATCCATCACTCACCCAGAGCGTCTTACCTCCTCGTTGGTTAAAAATGACTTCAAAGATTTCATAATTTTAACCAAACAATAATACTAAGTAAAAGAAAAAATATTGGCAATTTTTTTTAACTTTTAAAGGAAAAGCATTAATAATTTGTAGCCACAACTGTAGGAGATTATTCAATGGAGTAGAGTAGAAGAATGTGCAAAGATGAAAGTGAGAAAGGAGTCAGATTATTGTAAAAAAAAAAAAAGATAATGAGGACTATAAGAAGCGGCATAAGAAGCGGCATGCCCTTTGATACATAAGTGAATATTCTTATTATAACAGATATGAAATCTACACATGAAGGTAATGCAAACTGTGCTGAAAACTGTGATGTTGTATGAACACGTGCCAAGCACCATTCAACCATTAGCGGAGGTTGTAGTGTTCCGGTAATGTGATATAGTGATGTTCACTAAATTGCAAATAAAAAGAAACCATGTGAAAATCTTTACTTTATCTTCAGTACAAAAAAGAATTTCAGCAAGTCAGTATTTAGAAGAAAATTTCATAGATTTGGTTTCTTAGAAGGTTAAAAAATCTTAAAGTTCAAATAAAAAAAAATGATCCAGCTCACTCCTTCCAAAATTAATCCAGTCAGTAAGGAAGTCTGGAAAGCAGACCACTGCATCGCGCTGTAGGTAGATATGTCCAACAAGGGTGAAGGATCCAGCTTCCAGTATATAAGAACGCTACAGTGTTCGAAACACATTGTTTTTTTATGGAGGGTATTTGTTTTCCACTTTTTTTCACTTTTTCATGGATTAAATAAAATTCAATGTTTTTATATATATACTAGAAGTTGAATCCTTTACCTTTTTTAGACGTGTAACATTTTACCCATCAAGGACTTACTTTAGAGTGACTCTTCAAAGATCTCTTTCCAGCTTGTGCTGTGTACATCAGGAATAGGGGTGTTCGTAATCATCTCACCACTAAAATTAGGGAATAAGAATCTCAGCTTCACCTCCCTCCTACCCCTTCCCCTTATATGATTACTACTTCTTATGTTATAAAGCATGTTCACTACATTTTCAAATAGATGTTAACAGGTTGTTTTATGATTTTTCTATAATCAATATTTAATTATCCCTCTAATGTCCTAAAAAATGAATTGGATAGCTCTATTGTACCTAAAAAGTAGTAATCGGGAAGGTACAAATATTAGATCCCACAACTAGTAATCCTTACAATTACGGTAACCAACAAATTGTGGCATGAGGTACCTCTTGTACAAAAAAATATTTAAATGTCTTGCCCCACAAACAAAGTTCATTTTAATCAATAGATCTTGGAACAATAATAAGTTCTACCATTGGATTATTAAAAATAAAAATGTTCCTGTGCTGAGGTAATCATATAAATCTCTCCCTGCTGTGTACTGTGTAATGTCTTTGTCTTTACTGTGCAGTTACATGGTCTGATTATATCACATCTCCTGGGCAGGGGAGGAAGGAAAAGAGTATACACACATTACAGCATGGGATCACAGCTGCTGGTTTCTGTGGGGTAAAACATTGCCCTGCCTGTTTTTAAACAGCCAGGAGCTGTGGAAAGATCAGACCATATTCCTACACAATCAAATACAGACATTACACAGTACATAACAGTACGTAGCATGTATAAGATTATCTCAGCACAGGAACATTTTTTAACACATTATATATAAGTGTTTTCTTATTCCACCATCTAACTAAAGACATGGAATGTATATCTGCATCTCCTGAGAATCCAACTTGACTGAAATATCCAAACACAGTCTAAGCTGGACAAGAAAAAAACATTGAATAGTACTGAATTGTAAAGCACACAGCATGTGTGCTGCAGAAACAAAACCAGACACTTATCTTAGCTGATTTGGCAGTAGGGCAGGAGGAACCAGACAGAGATGCAAAACCTCCAAGAACAATGGACAACTGGCAAGGGCTAATGAATCCTGCACACCTAAATATCCCAGTCAGAGCTGCAATCAGCAGGGACACCTGCCCAGGATTGCAACCCAGGGACAACTGCATTACTACCAACAACCACCGGAGGGAACCCAAGAGCAGAATTCACAACAGCCTCCCCTCTAACTCTCTTACACCACTCCAGTCTGTCCTCATCTCGGCTAATCCACCTCTCTCCTCGCTACTACCCTGTTTCTCCCCTCTGCAAATCCCTCCACTGGCTCCCAATTCCCCAACGAATCCAGCTCAAACTACTAACACTGATCTACAAAGCCATCCACAACCTGTCCCCTCCCTATATCTCTGAACTAATCTCCCAATATCTTCCCTCACGTAATCTTCGATCTTCCCAAGACCTCCTAATCTCCACACTTATTTGTTCCTCTGTTGTGAATTCCGTTCTGGAGCTCCCTCCTGTGGTTGCTAATGGTATTTTTGCGAGTTCTGCCCTTGGGCTCCCTCTGGTGGTTTCGAGTGGAACTGCTGCTCCTTTAGGTAGCTGTAGCAGCTGCCTCCACTGATCGCCTTGCCTGGGTTTGTTATTTAAACCTGCTCTGGGCTTTAGTTCATGCCAGCTGTCAATGTTCTTGGTTGGATTTGGTTCTCTCCTTGGATTTCTCATATGGCCTGTCCTTGTCAGCAAAATATAAGTTTTTGCTAGTTCTTGTTTGTCCATTTGTTTGGACTCTATTGCTCTGCAAATATGTCTCTTTTTGTCCAGCTTGTCACTATGTCATATTCAGGCTAGCTGGAAGCTCTGGGGAAGCAGATTTTCCCCTCCACACCGTGAGTCGGTGTGGAGTTCATTTTTGTAAACTCTGCGTGGATTTTGTA
Organism: Ranitomeya variabilis; assembly: GCF_051348905.1. Lineage (NCBI taxonomy): Eukaryota > Metazoa > Chordata > Amphibia > Anura > Dendrobatidae > Ranitomeya > Ranitomeya variabilis. Next base: position 32,394,588 of record NC_135234.1, on the reverse strand, counting down.
GTTTTTAATACTGACCTCACAGTATCCTTTTCTCTCTGTCTATCAAGTTTAGTATTGGCCTCCTTTGCTGAAATCTGATTTCATTTCTGTGTACGTCATTTCCCTCTCCACTCACAGTCAATATTTGTGGGGGCTGTCTTTCCTTTGGGGGTTTTCTCTGAGGCAAGATAGCTTTCTCTTTCCTACTTTAGGGGTAGTTAGCTCTTAGGCTGTGACGAGGTGTCTAGGGAGAGTCAGGAACATCCCACGGCTATTACTAGTGTTGTTGTTAGGATTAGGAACTGCGGTCAGTAGAGATACCACCTCCTCAGAGCTCGTCCCATGTTGCGTTTTAGCCACCAGGTCATATCAGTGTGGCCTCTTAACCACCAGGTCATAACATTCCTCACACAACCGCCTCCAAGATTTCTCCCGAATATCCCCCGTCCTCTGGAATTCCACGCCTCAACATATCCGATTATCCACCACCCTCGGATCCTTCAGACGGAATCTGAAAACCCATCTGTTCAGGAAAGCCTACAGCCTGCAATAACCATTCTGCCATCTCACCACCACCCGAGCTGCCGCCTCACCACCACCTGAGCTGCCGCCTCACCACCACCCGAGCTGCCGTCTCACCACCACCAGAGCTGCCGCCTCACCACAACCAGAGCTGCCGCCTCACCACAACCAGAGCTGCCGCCTCACCACAACCAGAGCTGCCTTACCCCCGACCTTCTCTCTCTTCCCCATTACCCCGTTGAATGAAAGTCCACAAGGACAGGGTCCTCTCCCCTCTGTACCAGTCTGTCACTGTTAATTTGTTTACTGTAAACGATATCTATAACTCTGTATGTAACCCCTTTCTCCTGTACAGCACCATGGAATTAGTGGTGCTATATAAAAAAATAATAATAATAATAAAAATAATAATAAAAAATAATAATAATCCCTGTATAGGCCTTAAAGGGTGAAAACTGGGATTTCTCTGGTATCTGCTTGATGGAGTGGCTCATGTCAAGTCTGTCCAAGGTAGTCTTTTTGAGTCTGCTAGGTTCCATCCATATTAAAAGGTACATCTTGATGATGGGTTTTGTGCGCTTTGATCAAAAAAACGCTAACTAACTACCTTTAGGTTTTTAACATTTGCAGAAATGTAGGAGTTCATGTATTCGTTAGTCGCAGTGTGCTGACGCATCCTGTATGTATGTTTAAGGTCTGGAAATCCTGCTATCCACTGCCAGTTATAATCGAACTAGCTCCAGAGAACTTCTGCATGCCTTGCTTATAGTCCCAGTGGAAATCCCTGATTATGACCTCAGCTCATTTATTAACCACTCTTTTGCAGAACGATTTTGTCCTTTCACCGACCTCCTGATCGGCTACTGGTGCATTCTCTTGCCTCTGGTTCGCTACTCCAGCCAGCAATTCTTCTGTGAAAGCAATCCAGTGGACCTTATTATAAGACCAGATCCCTGTATAGGTGTTAAAAAGTGAAGGCTTGGGTTCCTCTGGTATCTGCTAGATGGAGTGGCTGGTGCCACGTTGGTCCCGAGGAGGCCTTTTTGAGACTGTGGGCATCTGACAGACGTTACAGGGACACTGTTGTCATGTCAGTTCTTTAGAAACTTTTGTATCTGCAGAGTAGATGTCTTCTTTACCAAGCTTGCCTACCCTGATATAAATCTTGTCAACTAAACTATGAAATATCCAACTTTTAAAGCATCTTCGGCCATCATAAGGGTCACCATAATGGTGAATCAAATATTAGAACCTCAATAACTGTGAAGCCACATTAGACTTCTTAGCAGACCTGAATGGACCTTATGAAGGGATACATGATTGTATTGGCAAAAATTACTTGAAAGCATAATTCTAGAAGCAAGAAAGAAAAGTCATAAATCAACGCAGTTGAAACAGTGATCTTGAGATTCGACGTTGGGTTCTCGGAGTTCTTGTTTTACAGCAAGCTCCTTTGACCTTTTTGCTTAGAACACACGGTTTTGCCTCTTTAAAACCTGCCAAAATCAGAAATCCACTTTTATTAGGACTTTCTGCCAGCTCCTCTGATCCTGTTGGGAGGCCCCTTTGGTGAGTCTAGTGTCGGTTCTTCAGGGTCTGGATGTATCATTATGTGTTTGATGTTGTTGAGCTCATCTCATTCTTGACCTTCCCTTCTCTCTTGTGTTTTGGAAGTGTAACATTCTTCACATCTATCCTCTTCTGATTTTCCCGGAGATCTGGAATGGTATCAGGTTAGTAGACATAACATTATGTTGTGCTAGCACATAGTCTAGTCTTTTCACTTATTAGACCTATTTTGCTGCCAGTGAATTGTTCTAAAATGATGTTATTTTTGGTAAAGTCAAAGCTTATTAGGTTCATAAAATTAAAGGGAACCTATCAGGTGAAGTTCTGCTCCATTACTTTCTCCTAGCACTGATAATAAAAAAAATACTGTTTGAAGCCAAGAAAGAGGAAACACGTGCTTAGAAGTCATGTTTGTCCCACCCTAATCCATCATGCCTGATTGACATCCCTGAAAACAGGGTGCATATTTCTACATTGTGGTTTGTGACATTGAGGTCTGCTTCTGGCACATGGGCAATAAAGCTGCGCTTGCACTGGATCCAGACTTCTAAAGCTCCTGCGTTGATTTCAGAAAGTCTTGGGATGATATGTGTTCTCTGGGAAATCCTTGTGAATGACTCCAACAGGATTTGTGCTTTACACTTCAGCTACTTTCTTCATAATCAATGATGCAGCTCTAATTTTGCATAATTATATCGGCTTGGAGAAAATGGCAATCATCATATTAAGATGCCTGAAAAGTCAAATACAAGAGCAATAATAATAATAATCATAGTAAAGATAGTATATTAATAGTTACCACTTTATAAAAATCCATATTGCATGAGACGCATATGACTGAATGGGAAAATGCTAAGACTAACGCTCAATTCATACATTTGCTGATTTGGGCTAAAATTTGATCTGGAAGAAACACTTTATGATGCAAGTCGAAAACATGCAGTTATTTCCAGCTCACTGACTCATCATTATTAATATCTGACCACAAGTTGGAACAAGACAGGAGACAAATAAGTCAGAACATTATATAGTCAACTGATTCTGTTACCTTTGGGCCTTCAAACACATTTGCAAGTTACAAAACTCCAACTTTTTGTTGCTTGCGAAAAAGAGAGCGGGATTTATGATTCATTAGTCTAATTGTTATTGCTGATTTCTACAGCGTTGTTATATTGCATTTATATTTCTTACTGACGTAGCAGTTATGTTGTGAGAAATTGGAGCATCATTGCATACTGCTGGATAGGTAAGAAGTAGTGATGATCGAGCACTAAAATGCTCAAGTGCTTGGCACTCGAATCGAGCAGGTCGGATGTTCAGGCGGGCTCAACTCGACTACCGAATATACAGTAATGGAAGTCAATGGGAAACTCAAACATTTTTCCAGAAAACCCTAACTGGAGGGCCGGGGGCAGGAAAATCACTAAAATAGATGGAAACAGAGTTCAAATGGAATGGGAACAGCATGGGAAAGATTCCTGGACCCATCTCTGAGAATGATGTTGTCAGAGTATTACTTCACTTTTAAGGACTGACTGTCACGATTCACACCGTGACTGTCAAGATCCCTTAGCCGCTGCCCACAATATGTCACGGATTGGGGTGACTTTAGACCAACAGACGGCTATCACATGTGCAGGGGGCTTATCCTAGTTATCCCTCCACTGCCACAATTGTTGTGAATTTGGATTCTGGGCTCCCCCGGTGGCTACTGGTGGAATTGAACTTGTGACATCATCTTCCCTGTTCACCTGTTCTGATTAGATCTGGGTGTCGCTATATAACCTGGCTTCTCTGTTAGATGCTTGCCGGTCAACAATGTTATCAGAAGCCTCTCTGTGCTTGTTCCTGCTCCCAGACATCTACTAGATAAGTTGGACATTCGTCCATGTTTTGTTTTTGTATTTTGGTTCCAGTTCACAGCTGCAGTTTCGTTACTGTGTCTGGAAAGCTCTTGTTGATCAGGAATTGCCACTCTGGTATTATGAGTTAATGCCAGAGTCCTAAAGTAATTTCTGGATGTGTTTTGTTAGGGTTTTCTACTGACCATGAAAGTATGCTTTCTGTCTTCTGCTATCTAGAAAGCGGACCTCAAATTTGCTAAAACTATTTTCCTGCTGCGTTTGTTGTTTCATCTCATATCACCGCCAATATATGTGGGGGGCTTCTGTCTCCTTTTGGGCATTTCTCTAGAGGTGAGTCAGGTCTTATATTTCCCTCTGCTAGCATTATTTAGTTCTCCGGCCGGCGCTGGGCATATAGGGATAAAAAGTAGGACATGCTACCTGGCTACTTCTAGATGATGCGGTAGGTTTAGTTCATGGTCAGTACAGTTACATCTTCCAAGAGCTTGTTCCTATAGAGGCTTATGCTAGTTCTCTGGCCATGGAGATCATGACAGTTTGACCGGCCCACTAAAGGGTTAAAATCCTTGGCTGAGAAAGGAGAGAAATAAGAAGTCTGCTGAGAGTTTTTTTTTTTTTTTTCCTCTGTGCTCTTAATTGGATCACTTGCCAGTCTGTCTATGCTGCAGTCTTTCTTTTTTTTCTCTCTCCTTATAATCTTTGAATGGCTTTGTGTTCACCTGTTAATAATGGATCTTCAGAGTGTAACTGCAGGTTTGAATAATCTCACCACGAAAGTACAAAATTTGCAAGATTTTATTATTCATGCTCCGGTATCTGAGCCGAGAATTCCTTTGCCGGAATTCTTCTCAGGGAATAGATCTAGCTTTCAGAATTTTAGAAATAATTGTAAGCTATTTTTGTCCCTGAAATCTCGTTCTGCTGGAGACTCTGCACAGCAGGTTGGGATTGTGATTTCCTTGCTCCGCGGCGACCCTCAAGACTGGGCTTTTGCATTGGCACCAGGGGATCCTGCGTTGCGCAATGTGGATGCGTTTTTTTTGGCCTTGGGCTTGCTGTATGAGGAACCTCATTTGGAACTTCAGGCAGAAAAAACTTTGATGTCCCTATCGCAGGGGCAAGATGAAGCTGAAATTTACTGCCAAAGATTCCGTAAATGGTCTGTGCTTACTCAGTGGAATGAGTGTGCCTTGGCGGCTACTTTCAGAGAGGGTCTCTCTGATGCCATTAAGGATGTTATGGTGGGGTTCCCTGTGCCTGCAGGTCTGAATGAGTCCATGACAATGGCCATTCAGATCGATAGGCGTCTGCGGGAGCGCAAACCTGTGCACCATCTGGCGGTATCCACTGAGAAGACGCCAGAAAGCATGCAGTGTGATAGAATTCTGTCCAGAAGCGAGCGGCAGAATTTTAGACGGAAAAATGGGTTGTGTTTCTATTGTGGGGATTCTACTCATGTTATATCAGCGTGCTCTAAGCGTACTAAAAAGCTTGATAAATCCGTTTCCATTGGCACTTTACAGTCTAAATTTATTTTGTCTGTGACCCTGATTTGCTCTTTGTCATCTATTACTACTGACGCCTATATCGACTCTGGCGCCGCTTTGAGTCTTATGGATTGGTCCTTTGCCAATCGTTGTGGGTATGATTTAGAGCCTTTGGAAACTCTTATTCCTCTGAAGGGGATTGACTCCACCCCATTGGCTAATAATAAACCGCAATACTGGACACAAGTGACTATGTGTATTAATCCGGATCACCAGGAGACTATTCGTTTTCTAGTGCTGTATAATCTACATGAGGATTTGGTGCTGGGATTGCCATGGCTGCAGTCTCACAACCCAGTCCTTGACTGGAGAGCTATGTCTGTGTTGAGCTGGGGATGTAAGGGGACTCATGGGGACGTACCTTTGGTGTCCATTTCATCATCTATTCCCTCTGAAATCCCTGAGTTCCTGTCTGATTATCGTGACGTCTTTGAAGAACCCAAGCTGGGTTCACTACCTCCGCACCGTGAGTGCGATTGTGCTATAGATTTAATTCCGGGTAGTAAATACCCAAAGGGTCGTTTATTTAATCTGTCTGTGCCTGAACATACTGCTATGCGAGAATATATAAAGGAGTCCTTGGAAAAGGGACATATTCGTCCATCGTCATCTCCCTTAGGAGCCGGTTTTTTCTTTGTGTCAAAGAAAGACGGCTCTTTGAGACCATGTATTGATTATCGGCTTTTGAATAAAATCACGGTTAAATATCAATACCCATTGCCGTTGCTGACTGATTTGTTTGCTCGCATAAAGGGGGCCAAGTGGTTCTCTAAGATTGATCTCCGTGGGGCGTATAATTTGGTGCGGATCAGGCAGGGGGATGAGTGGAAAACCGCATTTAATACGCCCGAGGGCCACTTTGAGTATTTGGTGATGCCTTTTGGTCTTTCTAATGCCCCTTCAGTCTTCCAGTCCTTTATGCATGATATTTTCCGCGATTTTTTGGATAAATTTATGATAGTGTATCTGGATGATATTCTGATTTTTTCGGATGACTGGGACTCTCATGTCCGGCAAGTTAAGAGGGTTTTTCAGGTTTTGCGGTCTAATTCTCTGTGTGTCAAGGGTTCTAAGTGCGTTTTTGGGGTTCAGAGAATTTCCTTTTTGGGATATATTTTTTCTCCCTCTTCCATTGAGATGGATCCTGTCAAGGTTCAAGCTATTTGTGATTGGACGCAGCCCTCTTCTCTTAAAAGTCTTCAGAAATTTTTGGGCTTTGCCAACTTTTATCGTCGATTTATTTCTGGTTTTTCGGATGTCGTTAAGCCATTGACCGATTTGACTAGACAGGGTGCTGATGTTGCTAATTGGTCCCCTGATGCTGTGGAGGCCTTTCAGGAGCTTAAGCGCCGTTTTTCTTCTGCCCCTGTGTTGCGTCAGCCTGATGTGACTCTTCCTTTTCAGGTTGAGGTCGACGCTTCTGAGATCGGAGCTGGGGCAGTGTTGTCGCAGAAAAGTTCTGACTGCGCCGTGATGAGGCCTTGTGCCTTCTTTTCCCGTAAATTTTCGCCCGCTGAGCGGAATTATGATGTTGGGAATCGGGAGCTTTTGGCCATGAAGTGGGCGCTTGAGGAGTGGCGCCATTGGCTCGAGGGGGCCAGACATCAGGTGGTGGTATTGACTGACCACAAAAATTTGATTTATCTTGAGACCGCCAGGCGCCTGAATCCTAGACAGGCGCGCTGGTCATTATTTTTTTCTCGGTTTAATTTTGTGGTATCGTACCTACCAGGTTCTAAGAATGTTAAGGCGGATGCCCTTTCTAGGAGTTTTGAGCCTGATTCACCTGGCAACTCTGACCCCACAGGTATTCTTAAGGAGGGAGTTATCTTGTCAGCTGTTTCTCCAGACCTGCGGCGGGCCTTGCAGGAGTTTCAGGCGGATAGACCGGATCGTTGTCCGCCTGATAGGCTGTTTGTTCCTGATGATTGGACCAGTAAAGTCATCTCTGAGGTGCATTCTTCTGCGTTGGCAGGTCATCCTGGAATTTTTGGTACCAGGGATTTGGTGGCAAGATCCTTCTGGTGGCCTTCCCTGTCACGAGATGTGCGAGGCTTTGTGCAGTCTTGTGACGTTTGTGCTCGGGCCAAGCCTTGTTGTTCTCGGGCTAGTGGATTATTGTTGCCCTTGCCTATTCCTAAGAGGCCTTGGACACACATCTCGATGGATTTTATTTCAGATCTGCCTGTTTCTCAGAAGATGTCTGTCATCTGGGTGGTGTGTGACCGTTTTTCTAAGATGGTTCATTTGGTTCCCCTGCCCAAATTGCCTTCTTCTTCCGAGTTGGTGCCCCTGTTTTTTCAAAATGTTGTTCGTTTGCATGGTATTCCTGAGAATATCGTTTCTGACAGAGGAACCCAATTTGTGTCTAGATTTTGGCGGGCATTTTGTGCTAGGATGGGCATAGATTTGTCTTTTTCGTCTGCTTTTCACCCTCAGACTAATGGCCAGACCGAGCGGACTAATCAGACCCTGGAGACATATCTGAGGTGTTTTGTGTCTGCTGACCAGGATGATTGGGTTGCTTTTTTGCCATTGGCGGAGTTCGCCCTCAATAATCGGGCCAGCTCTGCCACCTTGGTTTCCCCGTTTTTCTGTAATTCGGGGTTCCATCCTCGATTTTCCTCCGGTCAGATGGAATCCTCGGATTGTCCTGGAGTGGATGCGGTGGTGGAGAGATTGCATCATATCTGGGGGCAGGTGATGGACAATTTAAAGTTGTCCCAGGAGAAGTCTCAGCTTTTTGCCAACCGTCACCGTCGTGTTGGTCCTCGGCTTTGTGTTGGAGATTTGGTGTGGTTGTCTTCTCGTTTTGTCCCTATGAGGGTCTCATCTCCTAAGTTTAAGCCTCGGTTCATCGGTCCGTATAAAATATTGGAGATTCTTAACCCTGTTTCCTTCCGTTTGGACCTCCCTGCATCCTTTTCTATTCATAACGTTTTTCATCGGTCGTTATTGCGCAGGTATGAGGCACCGGTTGTGCCTTCCGTTGAGCCTCCTGCTCCGGTGTTGGTTGAGGGTGAGTTGGAGTACGTTGTGGAAAAAATCCTAGACTCCCGTGTTTCCAGACGGAGACTCCAGTATCTGGTCAAGTGGAAGGGATACGGCCAGGAGGATAATTCTTGGGTCACTGCATCTGATGTTCATGCCTCTGATCTGGTTCGTGCCTTTCATAGGGCCCATCCTGATCGCCCTGGTGGTTCTGGTGAGGGTTCGGTGCCCCCTCCTTGAGGGGGGGGTACTGTTGTGAATTTGGATTCTGGGCTCCCCCGGTGGCTACTGGTGGAATTGAACTTGTGACATCATCTTCCCTGTTCACCTGTTCTGATTAGATCTGGGTGTCGCTATATAACCTGGCTTCTCTGTTAGATGCTTGCCGGTCAACAATGTTATCAGAAGCCTCTCTGTGCTTGTTCCTGCTCCCAGACATCTACTAGATAAGTTGGACATTCGTCCATGTTTTGTTTTTGTATTTTGGTTCCAGTTCACAGCTGCAGTTTCGTTACTGTGTCTGGAAAGCTCTTGTTGATCAGGAATTGCCACTCTGGTATTATGAGTTAATGCCAGAGTCCTAAAGTAATTTCTGGATGTGTTTTGTTAGGGTTTTCTACTGACCATGAAAGTATGCTTTCTGTCTTCTGCTATCTAGAAAGCGGACCTCAAATTTGCTAAAACTATTTTCCTGCTGCGTTTGTTGTTTCATCTCATATCACCGCCAATATATGTGGGGGGCTTCTGTCTCCTTTTGGGCATTTCTCTAGAGGTGAGTCAGGTCTTATATTTCCCTCTGCTAGCATTATTTAGTTCTCCGGCCGGCGCTGGGCATATAGGGATAAAAAGTAGGACATGCTACCTGGCTACTTCTAGATGATGCGGTAGGTTTAGTTCATGGTCAGTACAGTTACATCTTCCAAGAGCTTGTTCCTATAGAGGCTTATGCTAGTTCTCTGGCCATGGAGATCATGACACACAATGTGATGAAAAAAACACACACGAGGCTATTGACCTCTTAGTTTACAGCAGGGGCTTATTTTAGGTATCTCACTGCTCTTCAATATACCATGAACTGCAGGGATTTGTGTATATCCCGCTTACAGTTCCACTTAAACCTTGCAGCTCTCTGGCGCCCCCCTTTCTGTCAGGTCAGATTAGGTACTGCACCTAGGGTGATTAGTCGCCAGAAACGCTGCCTGCTATGTACTGGCTATTGGGCGCGCTGCAGCGACGCGATAACTACTCCCACTCAGGCAGGAACAATAATTATCAAGCCGCAGTCGCTGAAACAACACCCAAAAGCCTGCACACGGTCGCTGCCACCAGTTCCGATTAAATGGGTCCGAAGCTAACCCCAAACAGTAGCGTAATTTCCCTTCAAGAGACAGGGTACGTTTTTAGAGCATAAAGAACGAACTAGTATTAAATATTATACTCCAGAAAGGTTAGGCAGTGCTTTATCAAAATATTTTACAAAGATGTTACAAATGAGACAATTGCAAATATGTACAAGGTAATTATAACATAAAGAGGATTAAAGGAGAAAAGATAACTCACATGTTCTTAGTTCATATCAGTTCAGGCAAAAACTATGCTGGTGGGCGGAGCTCCCAAAAATCCCAATGCATGAGGTACAGCTCTTCAGGTCAGACCCACATGTTCTTCCAGCAACAGACTGACTGCTGGAGTCCGGCCAAAACAGTTATAGCTTAGCTTGGTGACATCACCAAAAAGGCTGGCTATCCCAGACCCTCCTCTCTCTACATTCTGACTAAGTATAAGCTAAATCTTTCTAAGTCTTGTAATTCCGCTACTGCACATATCATAGTTGTAATAAACCCAGCATTCATCTCAGATTACCGTGGGCTTTCTAATGAGATCAAATATGTCCTATTATTTACAGAGCAATCCCTACTTCTTCACCCGATGGAGTTAGACGCCCGTGTCTAGAGTGATGCGTAGATCCACCGATGGAGAATAAGAAGATATATCTACCATTTTCCTATCTTACATCGTCTGCCTAATATCTTACAAAAATGGAACAAAGGACTTGCAAGATTCTAGAAGTTTCTAATCCAGTTAAAGCTGAGCACTTTCTACTACAGGAAATGCCGGTCGTAAATACCTTTCGTCAATAAAACTCTCTTCCCCCATGTACATTGACAAGGCAGCTCTTGGCTGAGTGAAAGGGAAGGGGTTTTTTTTAGCCCACAGCTTGCTAGCAACAGAACTAAACTTATATGATATTTCATACCATATCGTGACACTGACAATAAAATATCCAAAGATAAAATGGATTTTACAGGAAAAAATGTTAGGAAACATTCTTTCCTGTATAATGACTTCTATATAAGGTAAAATTAAAAAGAGAATAAAAAACTCGCCTCCACCGCTTAATAGCCGGGCCATCTCTCGACGTATTTGCTTGTCGCGTATTAGGGGTCACTGTGGTGAAAAGAAGGAGGATCAGAGTGAGGATTATGTGGTCCAGTCTCTTGGCTAGTGACACTGGATTGTGTGGAAGACATGGTGGTGCTGGGAAACATACTGGAAACACTATCTACCATCCAACCGATCACTTGTTCGCACTATTCTGGCTTCAAGAGTGGTGTCCCATGCCCCCCTGCAAAGTGGAACAGGAAGCTAGATCTCGTGGACGAGCCTTGGCCTTTGCGTGCGCCATCAGCAGCACATCCACTTCCCCATCCCTTACAGCACGCCTTTTGCATTTTAAATTAGGCACTGTATTTACGCCTGCAAACATTCTGAGATTAAAAGGGAAAACAAAATATTTAGCTCTGAAAAGGACTTTGTTTAACGGTGCAGCAGCGGTATACAAGTACTGCAATAGCAAGATTAAACTCTGCCTAGTTGCCTCTAATGAAAAACTATCCCTCCACTGAATGCAGGTAACTGCGGTTTTAATACAGACAGGAAAATATTTAGCCCTGACTGTTGTTTTAATGGTGCAGCAGCGGTATACAAGTACTGCAATAGCAATATTAAACCCTGACTGTATTCTTGCTCTAAAATACGCTCTCCCTCTGATAACAACTCACCCTGAACTGCTTCCTGAACACATTGTACCGAGCATCACATTATCGGGCCTTATAAAAGACTCCATGAAGCGATGCAGCCGACCAGTCACAGTAATGCCAGTCTCCAACATGCACCAAACATGCGGGACGAGGCTCGAGCATGGAACTCGAGCACCAGCGATACTCTATCGAGTAACGACCGTGCCAAGCACCCGATGCTCGATCAGGTAACGAGCAGTGGCAAGCGCGCTAGCTGAAAGCTAGTAACAAGCAAGTGCTGCTATTTGCTTATTACCAGTTATCAGAGTAAGGAGACTCGTTAGGAGATGAACTATGAACATTTTTGCACTGAATACTTATTTGTTTCTTAGCATTTTAAATTTAAAAAATGTGAATCTTTCTAAAAAGCCTTTATTTAAAATGTCCTACCATTTTGCTGCTGTAGAATCTGTGCAACTCCTGTACATAGCAAGCTGTACTGCCGCCTCTTACATAGAGTCAACAGCGCACAGCTCTTAGCTATTTCTCTGCTCATGTATGGTGGAGGCTCAACTCCTGGAGAACAAAAGGATTGACAGTCCCAAATCAGACATGCCAGATGCTTAACTCCATTGACAATCAATTTTGTTGGGCCCCCATACAAATTATGGCTGAACACGTTTATATGCTCTAATGTGTATTGTGGTTTATGTGTTCAAAAACTAGTTGCATCATTCCCAAGAAGACGCATGGCTGTTCTAGCTCAAAAGGGGCTTCTACTCAATACTAAGCAAAGGGGCTGAATACTTCCCAAGCACCCTCAGATGTCCTCCGAGTATTTTTTAGTGCTCGGAGATTTATTTTTTTTGCCGCAGCTGGATGATTTATAGCTACTAGCCTGCTTGATTACATGTGGGGATTCCCTAGCAACCAGGCAACCCCCACATGTACTTATGCTGGCTAAAAGCTGTAAATCATTCAGCTGAGGCGATGAAAACTAAATCTCCGAGCACTAAAAAATACTCGGAGGACACCCGAGCGTGCTCGGGAAATCTCGAATAACGAGTATATTCGCTCATCACTAGTCGCCATCCTAAATCACACTAAAATGGCTGAATTCCCTGGCTCCTCTTTTATAAAGGCTATGATAGATCCCCCTAATTGCTTGCACTATGCCATGTGATATGATAGCTGTACCGCATTATGGGGAAGCCCCTAAGGTCATGTCAGTCTTCTGTTCAATTTTCGACACTGTGTAAAATGGATGGGGGCATATTTTTGGCAATTCACTTGAATCGAATAGCAAATTCTTCAAATTCTGCTAGACCTGCAAATTTCATAAAATTATACAAGAATTTGCTTCGGGTTGAATCGATTTGCTGTTCTGTAGTCTCTTTATAAATTGGTTCTTTAAATTGGACAATCCCTGTTTGGTAGAACAATCCATGGCGATAAGCTGATCATAAAGAGTCTCGATCAGTGATCTGCTTTAATCTGGGGAAAACCTAGTAGTAACTGGTCAATTTCCCTGCTGTGCCACCACTGGCAAAAACTTAGTATTACTCAGTGCCCATTTAAATCAACATACATCGTTTTCACAGTACTTTTCCTGCAGAATTTTCGTTAAATTACCATATTTGGATTATTTTACTTCAATAAAAAAGTCTTATTAATGGTTTATTCTAGAAATGGAATAACGTAGTTGGTAAAACGAATACATGCCTCATAAATTATAGGCTAATATGCTGTTGTCTTTTTGGGGCTCTCATTTTCTTAACCGTTTTTAATTACAGTCTGTTCCCATTATATTCATGGCATTGGGTTTTTTTCTGCATGTATCAGATCAAAAAGATTTCCAGTAAGAATATCCAAAAAAAAAAAATACGAGCCATTTATAATTTTTGGCACTAATTGTATGGTGGAGAAAATATCTTTCCTGCTGTTAATTCATCCCATGTGTCCGGGAGAATGGTACGTGTTCCGATCTGGCTCCTTCAGCTATTAGTACTAGCTAGAGATTTTCATTGCAGGATGCAGCGGGGTGTTCATCCCGTCTATATCCAAAATATGTCCTGGATTATTTAAGGAACGTAGTCTAGATGCAGCTGAAGATTTTCTCTGTTAGATATAATACTATGAAGCTTGTGCTTTGGAGACATCCCCCAGCCGGGCAGAGCACAAGGCTTCATTCCGGTAAGTGCTTAGGAGCCAAAACTGTTCATTTTCCACTGTGGGCAATTGGCCACGTCTATGAGGTTTTGATTAAGGGGCTGTAGAGTTGGAATAAGTCCGACGCTGTATACGGAATGTGGAGTACAGCTGGGATGTATCTACTCTAAACAAAAATGGTGTCATTATCTGAGGAACCTACCTGGGTGAGACCCAGGGGTGTGTCCTACTCCTATTGATCACTCTAAGGCAGTGTTCCCCAACTCCGGTCCTCAAGAGCCACCAACGGGTCATGTTTTCAGGATTTCCTTAGTATTGCCCAGGTGATAATTGCATCACCTTCACAGGCAATAATTCCATCACCTGTGAAATACTAAGGAAATCCTGAAAACATGACCTGTTGGTGGCTCTTGAGGACCGGAGTTGGGGAACACTGCTCTAGGGAGTAGCGTGATCTCAGTTTGGCAAAACGTCAGATTATGGCATACAGATCTGCTCACAAAACTGGAGCAAATAGATTCTCCGGACGCTCTTCCAGAGGCCACTTCAGCAGTCCACATCTGCTAGACCAAAGCCCTACGAATCTCCTCATACCTGCTTCGCTCTTCGGTTACTCTTCTTATTAGTAGGCTCGGCACCATATCATCATAGTGTAATGCAGCCATGACATCACGCCGGGTTTACTAATCAGAAGAGGTGCAAATCCAAGCAGGTAGGAGACGGTACGTAGGGCAGTGGTCTGGACTACAAGGGTACTGCAAATGTTTTTGCTCAACTCTATTGCTCAGCATTTAAAGGGGTTGTCCACTACTAGACAACCCCGTATTAATGTGCCTAGACAGGTGAAAAAAAACAAACAATTGGTACTCCTATTCTGCACAGACATGACTTGGTCTTGAGTCTCAACGCTGTTCTGTAAGTGCTACAACCGATCAGTAACTGCTAATTATTTTCATGGTGCCACCGCCGGATGTTGATCCTGGCAAACCAGCAGAGGATGCAGCACTGAATATGGAAGTGCAACATTGATCTTCCTAGGGCAGCATCATTTTTTTTATGTTTTTACTTCCCTAGATCCATTAATAAGGGGTTGACATCAGTTGTCTTAAAGAAGTTGTCCCAAAAAAACCCTATTTACATAATAAGTGATAAATGTATGATCTCTATTGATCTTACCTCCACTGATCAAAAGTTCTAAAATCCCCTGTGTGAGTGAAGCATTATTGAACATGCGTTTAGACTACTAAATTCAACGCGAATAGAACCTGAAGACCATTAATGGTGGTCCCACATGCTCACTAACACTTCATTCACAGGGGACTCTCAGCTACCTGTTCTTGTATTGGTCGGATTCTCAGCAGGAAGACCTCAGCGATCATACATTAGCCAGGACTAGTGGGACAGGGAATCTATTCTTCCAGACTACCCTTGACCACGGGTGCTCTAATCATGCCCCCTCAGCGTGATTCACGTCTTCTCCATTCACCTTCTGTCCTCCATCTTAGCTTCAATGCAGACTTCTAAGGTAATATTCCTATTCCTGGGGAGGAGACCTTCCTACAATATCTGGTTCAGTGATTTCTTCATATCGGTATCTTTTTGTCTCTCTTTTGATTTGTTGATCCAGAGCTTTACGTTCTCCCCACCTTTTCGAGTTCAGAAATGTTATTGCTTCCACTGTGACTCCGTTCTCATTTTCATGTAACTCATACTATTCTAAGCTTAGGGTCCCACATCAAGCATTTGCTCTTCACACTGTGGTTGACTCGCCTGTTAATCCCACTCCTCAAAACACTGTGTGAATTTTTATTAAAAAATTGATTTTGCTTTTCCCAAAAGTGTCGGTCTTCATTTGCTTCTGGTGGGTCGTCATAAATTCCTGTGTAATTCGTCTCCGTCCTGCGTTTACGACATCTGCCACTACAGTTAGCAGAGACGGGCTTTACCTGACGGCATAATCCTCGTCTTACGCACAGTCAATTTACCCATCAATCAGCTCTGCCGGCGACACTTAACACCCTGCGAAATATTGCGAGTAGTATCCTGGAAACAAATTAAAACTGTTCCCACTTCCTAAACTCCTATAATATATTTCGACACCTTCTTGGTAATTTCATCGATCCTAATGTTTCACACCCTTTTCAATTAGACGGCAACAGAATAATCCCAGAGAGCGTTTGCCCCGGCTCATACAGCATCAAATGGGATATAAATTGAAATCCCATTTCAACAAGTTATAGAAAACTGGTATTTAATATCCACATTTTGGCACCGATCTTCCCCCCCAACCCGCCCCCTGCAATCATGTTCAGCCTGGTGAGTCATTATGAGGAGGTGGAGTGGTGACATCAGACAAGAGGGGAAACACATGGTCAAGTTAAGGTTCCATCGCGGGATTTAGGAATCAGTTTAATAAAAATATCCAGACGAGGGGATTACGACTGTTGGCAGATGCAGAGTGTTTGCCTGTCTTAGATGTAGGATTCTGAAGACAAACACCATTCTTTATATGTTTTTGGCAATGCTAATGCTTCTGTGTCTTTGGCTGGCCAGGTTAGACATGATTAATACCAAGAATTTGGCTTTTTTTCACACTTTTTTTTATAGTGTTAATTCATTTATTATTAAGTCGTAAGTAACTCATTAAAGACATTTTTGGAGAAATTGCATATTAGATATTTGAGAAAAGAACAAGGGAAATGGATGGAGCTCACCACACTGCAAAGTAATAGATGTCCGACATGGAAATGCATGTGGTGGATGCCGCTTCTGCTGGTGAGGCACAGCCGTAGGACGAAGGAAGGAATCCGGCACAACCGTCCAACGTAAGATACAGTTTATTCCCAAACCATAAAAAACAGAGGTCCAAGGAAACCATACTAAAAACTGACGCATTTCTGGGGCTACATAGGTGCCCTTTGTCATAGGAAACGCATCAGGTTTTAATATGGACCTCTGTTTTTGATGGTTTGGGAATAAACTGGATTTTTCGCTGGGTGGTTGTGCTGGATTCCTTCCTTTCTCCTCCTGCATATTAGATAATCAGTTGTGGCTGCCCAAGATCACTGAATGTTAATTAATGGTGCTGTTGATGCGATCCCGAGACCAACGGCAATATCAGGGGGCTGTATTACATAGCCCTACTCAAATGCCAAATTGGTGCTAGTCCCGATCCTGGAAGTTTAACCCTCTACATGGTGTGGTCAATAGCAAGTCTGGCATCTAGGTGATTAGCCAGAGGGAGGAGGCTCCCTCTGTCATTTATCATCCCACAGTGAGGTGATGCCGATGCTAACAATGTACTCATGGCTGCCATCTCACTTCTCTTAATTGACCCTTGCATCTCATGGGCCCTTATTAAAAATCTACAACAGTGCCTCCACCTATCACAGGTCATTCATAGTACTAGTCTTCCAATATGGTCAAAGAGAACTTTTGGGCCCGCTTACGGACTAGTACCTGGGTGCAACTGCAACCACTGCACCCACTATAGTAAGGCATACATTCATTATACACAGGAATACAGAAGCGATCGAGATTACTGAAGTTCAAGTCCTGTAGAGCAACTAGGATAAAAGTAAACAAAAATAAAATAAAAAGTTTCAAAATACAACAAAATAAAATAAAAAGACCTAAATAAAATGTTTTATCATATTGAAATATAAAAAAGAAATACAAGTCATTGGTATGGCTGCAACTGTCAAGACTAACTATTCAATTTAAATAAAAAAAATTAAAAAAGATCTTGAGGATTGTTGGATTTTGTTCATTTTCTCAGCAGAAATAAAAAGATAAAAAGTGATCAAAAAGTCACGCACCCAAATGGAACCCATAAAAACGTAAATTCAAACAACATAAAAATAAACCCGCAAGCACCTTTTGTAAGTGGAAAAAAAAAAAAAAAAATTGTAGCTCTCAGAGAATAGCGACATAAAAAGCAAAAGATTTCTTCTACAAAAAAGAAAATGTTTTCTTTTTCTACGGTAGTACAACGAGAAAACTATATAAGTTTGGTTTCGCTGCACTCATAACGACTTTCACAGTAAAGACAACACGTGACATATGATGCGCCATGAACACCACAACATTTATAATGCAAGATACATGGTTGGAATTTTTTTCTTTGCCCAATCCGCCCCAAAAAGAGTTAGTAGACGTTTATGTAGAAGTTATATGTACCCCAAAAGGTGCTACTAAAAAATATAATGCATGCTTGTTAAAAACAAGCCCTCACACAGCAAAAAAATAAAAAATAATGGCTTCATGAATGTGGAGCGCCCGCTATGACCATGGGATACTTAGTATCGGGCCGGTTCTGTTCCTAAAGGGGTGGTCACGGTGGCAGTGACCCGGTCTGTGGCCCTGAGCGTCCAGTTAAAGGGGATTAATGGAAATGGGAATAAAGTCTAATGTAGCAATGTTTGTGACGCCACCTGTGGTATTCGGCCAGGGATGGCCAAAGCTGCTAAAAGGGTCTACTGGGGCTGATGGAGTTGCAGCAGAGTTGACATAGCTCCCACAGGTGGAGCTTAGTCCCCAGGGCTCCCAGTGTGGGTGGTAAGAGGGATGGTAGATGTTGAGGTGCAGGAAATAATTAGAAGACACAGGATTTGCAGTCTCTTTACCTTTTACTGATGAAATTGCAGTCCAAGGCACAGGTTGCAGGTGAACTTGAAGTCCGGGCAGCCTGGAAGCGGTTCGGAATCTCTCTAGCCAGGTTGGGTTGGAAGTCTTCCTTTCTGCGCTGAATTCTCTTTTCCTTGCTGCCTTAGGCTTCATACAAGGTCCTCTCTCAGTCCGTTCCTCAGGTGGGACTCTACCTGTATGGCAGGCAACTCGAGCCTTTTTACAGGTGTCTCGCTGTGACTCCGGGTACAATAAAATGAATAAAAGAATGTGATACTTAGAATAAAGCTTTTGATTTCTGTCTAAACTTTGATGTAGCAAATGACTAGATTGCTAGAAATACAGTCAATTCCCATAAAGGTGGTGGCCACAGAAAAATTCTCCCTCCTTATCCCTTCTAACTGATTCTTCAATGTATATCGGACTGATGGAAATAGATAGGACCTCATCCACGGGCTAGGTGATTGTCACCAGAGTCTTCAAGCTTATTAAAATGGTCTTCAGCACTGATCTTCCTCCTATGAAATGTGCTCTTCTGGTGGAAGACTCACAAACAAAAGATGCCTCGTTCTTTGTGATCACGTGAATTATTACACCTCTTGACCTGGTTTTGTAGACCAACTACACTCGGAGATTATATCAGTTTGGTTTCATTCACTCTCTACACACATTATTTGATGGTAAATCGAAGTCCAAGTTCTTCAGAAAAAAACCTTTTCTAGCTTGATGAGCATGAACAACATCTGGAGGTCCTGCTTTATCAAGGAACGGTATGCGTTGGTTGACCAGCCTGTCTGGGGAAGACTAGTCTTCAATAGAAATCTACTGTATAAAAACCTGAAAAATTGATTGATTCAAAGTTTTAATTATCAATTCTGTTTCATGAGGTGAAGATACGACATGGCGGATCAACACGAGACTTTTGGCCTGTGCACTTCTGAACTGTCAGTCCTAGACCTCAGAGATTTTTGGCCTGTGTTTTCAACCACTTTCCTGCAAATCCTGGATAGAGTATCAGAGGAAATCAAAAGCAAAGCATACAAAAGAAAATACGCAAGTAAATATGAGTATTGGCTCCTATCTCCTACTTCCTTTGGCATATCTTCATGTGCAATGCTATATTTAGCAAGATTGAGAAAATACTCTTCAATATTGGAGTCAGCTGGCCAAAAACTGCTAAGCTTTCTAATCATGATCTGAACTTGTTTTTCTTTGGTAACATGTTCTGTGGCATTTACATTTACAAGTACAAATATCTGGTTTCAAGAAAGGTTTGCAAGATGTAGAAATTAAGGTGTTGATTTTTTGGAAATTCAAACCGACCTTCATATTTCTTGACTGTATATTTAGCCTACATGGGATTTGTGAAGATAAACCCTGGATACTATCATATCTGATCTATTACCTGATTTATTGATACATACTGTAGACTTAGAGCCCTATAGACACGCCATGTAAGATGAGACTACATGACAACTTTGTCTTTGACATCTGTTGGTAAGTGATGGAAATGTGATGGGATTCTGGCCTATTCAGGTAAGATGTGGTTGAAAAGATGATTTCTGTGAAAGGTCTATTCCCTACATGGGAGCAGGGGCGCCGCTATCATGAGGCAAGTTGAGCCCTTTGCTTCAGGCAGCAGTCCTCACTGAAAGACAGGGGGCGGCAGAGTGGCAGTCCGAACACGTGGTGCCGACTCTCCATAATCCCTGACATTTGCTGAGTGTCACTAGTGCGGTGCGCCGTTAGGTTAGTCACAACCCATGGTGTGCAATATCAGCCGGTCATCCCTGCACCCGCAGAGCAGCACACCACGTATTGGCTGCTCTGTGCGCACAGGACCTGTGATGAGGTCACATGAGGGGAGGAGTCAGGGGTCACATGATCGGGACCTCCCTGGATTGCAGGACCCTGCTGTGCTGGTTGCCATGGTAAGCTGCCTTACGTGTGGGGTCGGGAGAAGTTTACAGTGTGGATGTAGCAGAGCCGTGTGTGTACGAGGTGTACGGAGCGGAGCTGAATGTGTACGAGGTGTACGGAGCGGAGCCGTGTGTGTATGAGGTGTATGGAGCGGAGCTGAATGTGTACGAGGTGTACGGAGTGGAGCCATGTGTGTAAGAGGTGTACAGAGCGGAGCCGTGTGTGTGCGAGGTGTACGGAATGGAGCCATGTGTGTACGAGGTGTACGGAGCAGAGCCATGTATGCAAGGTGTATGGAGCGGAGCCACGTGTGTACGAGGTGTACGGAACGGAGCCGCGTGTGTATGAGGTGTACTGAGCAGAGCCAGGTATGTACAAGGTGTACGGAGCAGAGCCGTGTGTGCAAGGTGTACGGAGGGAAGCTGCGTGTGTACGAGATATATGGAGCGGAGCTGCATGTGTACGGAGCAGAGCCGGGTGTGTGAGGTGTATGGAGCAGAGCCGTGTGTGCAAGGTGTATGGAGCGCAGCTGCATGTGTAGGAGTAACTATGTGTGGCCATTATGCAGTATGGAGCATTATGTGCGGCCAATATACAGTATTGAGCATCTTGTGTGGCCATTATACAGTATGGAGCATCATGTGTGGCCATTATACAGTGTGGAGCATCATGTGTGGCCATTATACAGTATTGAGCATCATGTATGGCCATTATACAGTATGGAGCATCATGTGCGGCCATTATACAGTATGGAGCATCATGTGTGGCCATTATACAGTATGGAGCATCATGTCTGGCCATTATACAGTATTGAGCATCATGTGTGGCCATTAAACAGTATGGAGCATCATGTGAGGCCATTATACAGAATAGAGCATCATGTGTGGCCATTATACAGTATGGAGCATCATGTGTGGCCATTAAACAGTATGGAGCATCATGTGCAGCCATTATACAGTATGGAGCATCATGTACGGTCATTATACAGTATGGAGCATCATGTGTGGCCATTATACAGTATTGAGCATCATGTGTGGCCATTATACAGTATGGAGCAATATATGGGGCATGTTATTCTGTATGGAGCGCTGTGCGGTACCCACAATACTGTATGGAGGACTATGTCGTGCCCATAATACTGTATGGAGGACTATACTGTCTGATTTATGACCTATTGTAGAATGTACAATAGTTATCACTCATGTAATGTATGGGGGGACTGCATATGAGATGGGAGCCCTCTAGGGGGGCTGTACTGTATACGTATGTGTTTGGGGGGGCGCCGTTTTGAAGTTTGCCTCAGGCAGCAGTGTGGCTAGGTTCACCCCTGCATGGGAGGACAAGTGATCACACTATTACACACATATACATGAAATAACTAATAGGAACAGGGGAGATGGGGCGTAATGGTGCCTGTCACACTCTCTGGCTAGTGGAGTCAGAGATCCCGCAGACATCTGCGTCGATTTCAGTGGAATGTGTATCCTCAGACCCTCCTCCACCAGTAACGGAGGGCAAAGAGGACACTGCTCACCATGGAAGCAGGGACAGATGAGAGGAATTGTTTGTTTGATTTTTTTTAAATGAGTTTGAGAAGAGTGACCGGATGGGGGCCATTATTACAGGATGGGGGTCAGGATGAAGGACATTATTACAGGAAGGGGCCAAGATGTGTGAAATTATTACAGCATGGGGTCAGGATAGAGGACATTATTACAGGAAAAGGCAATGATGAGGGACATCATTACTGAATAAGGGCCAGGATGGGGAACATTATTACAGGATGGGGCCAGGATGTTGGACATTATTACATGAAAGGGGCTAGGATGGGGGATATTATTACAGGAAGGGGCCTGGGACGGAAAACAATATTACAGGAAGGGGGCCAAGACAAGTGACAATATTACAGGATGAGGGACATAATTACAGGTAAGAACCAGGATGGAGGAGAATATTACTGGATGGAGACAATGATGGGAGAAAATATTACTGGATGGGTGCCAGGGCAAGGGAAGTATTTTGGTGTGTTCTGGGACATAGTGCGCCGGCGCATGCACACTAATGCTTTTCGGCTTTGCCTGCAGTTGGGCAAAGCATACTGCGCGTGCGCAAGGCAAGATTGCCTTGCGCAGGCGTGTTCTACAGAGGAAAGCGAATCAACTTCAAGCCAATATTGCGGCCAGCGTGCAGCCAGCAGGAAAGGAAGGGGTGAATAAAACACCCGAAAACACCGCCCATCGGACCGAATAAAGGTCCCGCCAAATTCAGGTGACAGGTTCCCTTTAATTTTGGAAACATTGCAATTATTTGCAATTTTGGCCAGTATTAGATAGGAAGCGACCAATATTCATTGGGATCAGTGTGACAGTACTTTCTGGCTGAACATTACTGCGCCTGTTGGTTGTAGTAAGTTCTTTCCTGAGAACCTTTTATGCTGCTTCAAAGTGTCTCAAAAAGAAAAATACCCTCAGGAGGAGTAACTGGATCTTCTGGTTTAGAGTAATTCCACTGAATCTACTGAAACTGCCCTCACTAAAGTCTCTAATGACCTACTAACAGCTAAATCTAATGGTCACTACTCCATGCTAATTCTCTTGGATCTTTCCGCAGCATTCGACACTGTGGATCATCAGCTCCTCCTCACTATGCTCCGCTCCATCGGCCTCAAGGACACCGTTCTCTCCTGGTTCTCCTCCTATCTCTGACCGATCCTTCACTTTTTTTTTGCTGGTTCCTCCTCCTCTCACCTTCTCCTTACTGTTGGGGTTCCTCAAGGATCAGTCCTAGGCCCCCTCTTCTTCTCTTTGTATACTGCCCCTATTGGACAAACAATCAGTAGATTTGGTTTCCAGTACCATCTCTATGCTGACCACACCCAATTATACACTTCTTCTCCTGTTATCACGCTGACCTTTCTAGAAAACACCAGTGATTGTCTTACCACTGTCTCTAACATCATGTCCTCCCTCTATCTGAAACTGAACCTGTCAAAAACTGAACTCCTCGTGTTCTCTCCCTCTACTAACCTACCTTTGCCTGACATTGCCATCTCTGTGTGCGGTTCCACCATTACTCCAAAGCAACATGCCCGCTGTCTTGGGGTCATCCTTGATTCCGAGCTTTCATTCACCCCCCACATCCGATCACTGGCTCGCTCTTCTTATCTGCATCTCAAAAACATTTCTAGAATTCGCCCTTTTCTTACTTTCGACTCTGCAAAAACTCTTACTGTTTCACTTATTCATTCTCGTCTGGACTATTGTAACTCTCTACTAATCGGCCTCCCTCTTATCAAACTCTCCCCGCTCTAATCTGTCCTGAATGCTGCTGCCAGGATCATATTCCTCACCAACCGTTACACCGATGCCTCTACCTTGTGCCAGTCATTACACTGGCTACCCATCCACTCCAGAATCCAGTACAAAACTACTACCCTCATCCACAAAGCACTCCATGGCTCAGCACCACCCTACATCTCCTCTCTGGTCTCAGTCTACCTCCCTACCCGTGCCCTCCGCTCCGCTAATGACCTCAGGTTAGCATCCTCAATAATCAGAACCTCCCACTCCCGTCTCCAAGACTTTACACGTGCTGCGCCAATTCTTTGGAATGCACTACCCAGGTTAATATGATTAATCCCCAATCTCCACAGTTTTAAGCGTGCCCTAAAAACTCATTTGTTCAGACTGGCCTACCGCCTCAACGCATTAACCTAACTATCCCTGTGTGGCCTATTAAAAATAGAAAAAAAAAAAAAACATAATCAGGTTCCTCTCATCATGTTCTCATACACTTTATGCAGTTAATAGCCCTCTGTGTCTGTACTGCTACATACTTAGGCAGTTAACTGGTTCATGCAGCTTTACATGAACACCCGAGCCTTACACTATGGCTGGTCCAAATAACTAAAGCAATTGTTACCATCCACCTCTCGTGTCTCCCCTTTTCCTCATAGTTTGTAAGCTTGCGAGCAGGGCCCTCACTCCTCTTGGTATCTATTTTGAACTGCGATTTCTGTTATGCTGTAATGTCTATTGTCTGTACAAGTCCCCTCTATAAGTTGTAAAGCGCTGCGGAATATGTTGGCGCTATATAAATAAAAATTATTATTAAAAATTATTATTATAATCCTGAAAGACCATTGGCCCTAATTCTAAATGTCTCCCTCATACACAGTTCCCTTCTCTGTTTCATTTGGATGAAAGTTTTGTCCTTTCTTTTCTGCCCCCACTTGCTGATTTATTGGTTTCCCTCCTTGTGGAGCCCCACAAATGCACCAAACAAAATAGGACTGATCCACCAACACTATTTTTCCTCTGAAAATGTTTCCGTCCATGACGGTAAAAACCTTGACCTCTATTCATGACTGTAGACCTCAAAGTAAAAGATATCCAAGGCACTGGATATCTTCCTCAATAAATGTGTCTATTAATTCAGCACCTAGAAAAAATTTTGATATTTCGGCACCAAAGGCCTTTATCAAGAGAAATGGAGAAATTACTTATATCTGGTGTCTTGGGTAATTTTTACTTATGGATATTTGGCAATACCATGGAGAGTTGCCCCAAGAAAGCACGGATCTGAGGAGGGGTGCACGGGACTCCACTATGAATCTGAGGAGGGGTGCACAGGACTCCACTATGGATCTGAGGAGGGGTGCACAGGACTCCACTATGGATATGAGGAGGGGCGCAGAGGGGTGCACAGGACTCCACTATGGATCTGAGGAGGGGTGCACAGGACTCCACTATGGATATAAGGAGGGGTGCACGGGACTCCACTATGGATCTGAGGAGGGGTGCACGGGACTCCACTATGAATCTGAGGAGGGGTGCACAGGACTCCACTATGGATCTGAGGAGGGGTGCACAGGACTCCACTATGGATATGAGGAGGGGCGCAGAGGGGTGCACAGGACTCCACTATGGATCTGAGGAGGGGTGCACAGGACTCCACTATGGATCTGAGGAGGGGTGCACAGGACTCCACTATGAATCTGAGGAGGGGTGCACAGGACTCCACTATGGATATGAGGAGGGGCGCAGAGGGGTGCACAGGACTCCACTATGGATCTGAGGAGGGGTGCACAGGACTCCACTATGGATATAAGGAGGGGTGCACGGGACTCCACTATGGATCTGAGGAGGTGTGCAGAGGGGTAAACAGGACTCCACTATGGATCTGAGGAGGAGTGCACGGGACTCCACTATGGATCTGAGGAGGAGTGCACGGGACTCCACTATGGATCTGAGGAGGGGTGAATGGGACTCCACTATGGATCTGAGGAGGGGTGCACAGGACTCCACTATGGGTATGAGGAGGGGTGCACGGGACTCCACTATGGATCTGAGAAGGGGTGCATGGGACTCCACTATGGATCTGAGGAGGAGTGCACGGGACTCCACTAT
Organism: Ranitomeya variabilis; assembly: GCF_051348905.1. NCBI lineage: Eukaryota > Metazoa > Chordata > Amphibia > Anura > Dendrobatidae > Ranitomeya > Ranitomeya variabilis. Next base: position 32,368,972 of record NC_135234.1, on the reverse strand, counting down.
GGATCTGAGGAGGTGTGCAGAGGAGTGCACAGGACTCCACTATGGATCTGAGGAGGAGTGCACGGGACTCCACTATGGATCTGAGGAGGAGTGCACGGGACTCCACTATGGATCTGAGGAGGGGTGAATGGGACTCCACTATGGATCTGAGAAGGGGTGCATGGGACTCCACTATGGATCTGAGGAGGGGTGCATGGGACTCCACTATGGATCTGAGGAGGGGTGCATGGGACTACACTATGGATCTGAGGAGGGGTACACGGAACTCCACTATGGATCTGAGGAGGGGTGCACGGGACTCCAATAATGAATCGTAAGTGTAGACCTCATTTGACTAGCCATTCAGTAGGCGCAGTCTTATAGAAAAGAAGCCCTTACTCAAGGCTTAACTTAAGGTGGACCACCACATCTGGTCCATCTTCCCGAAACGTGATAGTAGACGCTCCTTGTGGATAATTAATACAGACCTTAACTTTTGACTTGGCTCCGCTTCATACAAAATCACAAATTTCAGCCCATTTTTCATTGCCATCATGTGTATCTTTCTAATAGGAATATTCAGTTATATATCAAAGGGCATTCTGCTTCTTATATTCCCTATTATCTTTTTTACAATAATCTCATTCCTTTCTTGTTTTCATCTGTGCATATTCTTCTAATATACTTCATTAAGTAATTTCTTAAAGTTAAAAAACATTGATGTTCTAATGTTCTTCCTGAAAAACTAAGAAAAATTATTCAAACTGTTTGGGGTTTGGTGTAAACATTTGTTATTTTCTTTTTTATTCAAGATGTAATTGTAATGAACCAGGAGGTCATCATTGAATATTGATAAAGGCTAGACAATGACTTTGAGATTGATCTGCTCTTGAGATATGGAGATTCCCAGAAAAAATCTTTGGGTGGCAAAACAAAGAAAGGCCAAGACAGCTTGGGTAATTAAAGGAGCATTGCCACCCCCTTAGGCACCCTCCACATTTCCTGATATTTCCAGTACAGGAAAAACCAGTACTGATGCTATCCGTGTCCTTGTGTTACATACGTGTGAAATATGTGTGACATCCATGTGCGGTGCCCCAAGGTCCTGGTCGTCGCAGTGGTATTGCTTTGCTCCAGGGAAGAGTGATGCTACGTTTGGAGGCAAGAACGGATAACTGCATCCAGGTATCACAAGCATGCAACACATTCACACTCCAGGCCACCAGGGGGAGCTCCTGCTCCTCTTTATTAGGTCACTCCCCATATATATATAACTGGTAGTCTGTAAGGAAAGTCAGTTAGTTCCAGACCGGAGTCTGAGGAGGACAGAAGGTTAACGGAGCTGTGCATGCCCTCAGAGCTGCAGCTCCCAGAAAGAGACATTGAAAGGCAGAATTGTATTGCAGCGAGCATGAAGGAAGTCGAAGCAAAGGAGAGGATACCAGAAGGGGACCAGCTCCGCTCAGGTTGCCTCCTTCTGAGGCGCAGAATCCCGGTAGCCAGAACACCAAGGGAGTAAGGACCTCTACGCCTTATTTCAGAGACCAGCAGGACAGCTAATTGCAGGTTACCTGTCCGCACCTACACCCAGGAGGCACGGTGACACCTACAGAGCCAGGTTATCTAAGAGACCCTATAAACAGGCTCAAGTCACCAGTCATACGGGTTTTGTCCTATCCTAAATGGGGGACAGAGAGAGCACATCTGTGAGACCCTTATGTGAAGCCATAGGCAGTAAAGGACTACACCACCGCAGCGCAAGGGAAGGCTACTGATTTCCACCTGGACAAGGGGACTCTGGACTTGCCTCCAAACCGGCCGGACTCTGCCTGCCCTGTGATCTGGTGCCCTGGACTGTGGATGCTGAAGTCTTCAGTAAAGGTAAAGAGACTGCAACCTTGTGTCCTCGTTCTTCTCTGCGCCACTCACCATTCACCATCTACACACCGGGAAGTCCTGGGGACATACTTCACCTGTGGGAAGGTATACCATCTAGCTGCCATAACATCACCCCAACGGACCCCTTAAAGCAGCGTCGGTCACCCTGACCAAATACCACAGGTGGCGTCACGAACATAAACTTTATCCCTTTAAAGACCTTTCCCTTATATACGGACATCCCAGGACCACGGACCGGGTCAGCCACCGTGACATCCCCCAGTGAACATTGGACCCGGTACCGAGTACCCCACGGCCCTTGGGGGGTGATCCACATGTGCTATCAGTGTTCCGCATCAGTGTGACATGTACCAGTGCTTGGGAACAGCGCTAACTGTACTGCTTTTCATGTGAGAAGCCACCGGGTCCTGCCTGTCTGACTAGCCTATAGTGCGGGCTCAGTCCCTGGGCTATTAAAAGATTGTTGTTCTCAGAAAAGTGGCAGCATTTCAGAGTCAAGCATACATGGCAGACATTGAAACCGTTAAAAATCGCATAAAAAATTGCAGTTCAAGCAAATATGCACTAAAGTACTGCACACATAAAAACAAAAATGCAACAAAAAATGCAATAAACAGTAATCCACATTTTGGTGTTAACACCAGAGGGGTGCATGGGGAAGAAACACAAGCTTTCCGCACATTGGAACATGGCCTTTTGGTTTCACCCGTATGTCCATCATCATCTTCTCTAAGTCTGGCCTCTTTTTCTGCAGGTTTTTGGCAACTTGGCTTTCGTTTGTGTTGATTGTTTATTTTGTGGTTTGTATGTGAGAAGCTGTTTATTTGTTGCTGTCTCCATTTGTTGGTGTCTCCATCCTTTCCTGGCGTGAATCTTATGGGAGATTTTACATTAAGGTCAGATTTGTGAGTGAATGAGCTTCAATTTGGATTTCCATGGAGCAGTGTTGTACTTCACTGGTTGGGACCAAAGGTATCTTACGGGTCCATCTTTTACATTAGGTCCCTGCATATTGCTAGCTGGACTTACCTTACACCACAACATTCTTATTTTGCACATTAGAAGAAATACATTCATTAACTTTTATTTTTGTGAACTGATGCACTATGTGAATCATAGCGTGTGAGTCCTGCTTCTCCGACCATTCATAGAGAAAGCCTGTGTGTCCTGCTTCTCCAAAAACTCATAGAGAAAGCCTGTGAGTCCTGCTTCTCTGACCACTCATAGAGAAAGCCTGTGAGTCCTGCTTCTCCGACCACTCATAGAGAAAGTCTGTGAGTCCTGCTTCTTCGACCACTCATAGAGAAAGTCTGTTAGTCCTGCTTCTTCAACCACTCATAGAGAAAGCCTGTGAGTCCTGCTTCTCCGACCACTCATAGAGAAAGCATGTGAGTCCAGCTTCTCTGACCCCTCATAGAGAAAGCCTGTGAGTCCTGCTTCTTCGACTACTCATAGAGAAAGCCTGTGAGTCCTGCTTCTTCGACCACTCATAGAGAAAGCCTGTGAGTCCTGCTTCTTTGACCACTCATAGAGAAAGCCTGTGAGTCCTGCTTCTCCGACCACTCATAGAGAAAGTCTGTGAGCCCTGCTTCTCCGACCACTCATAGAGAAAGCTTGTGAGTCCTGCTTCTCCGACCACTCGTAGAGAAAGCCTATGAGTCCTGCTTCTCTGACCACTCATAGAGAAAGCCTGTGAGTCCAGCTTCTCCAACCACTCATAGAGAAAGTCTGTGAGTCCTGCTTCTTCGACCACTCATAGAGAAAGCCTGTGAGTCTTGCTTCTCCGACCACGCATAGAGAAAGCCTGTGAGTCCTGCTTAGCCAACCACTCATAGAGAAAGCCTGTGAGTCCTGCTTCTCTGATCACTCATAGAAAGAGCCTGTGAGTGTTGCTTCTCTGACCACTCATAGAGAAAACCTGTGAGTCCTGTTTCCCCACCTACTTGTAGAGAAACCATGTGGGTTTTGCTTCCTCTGACCACACATAGAGAAAGCCTGTGAGACTTTTTCTCTTTAAAAGAGAAAACAGAAGTTTGACAATAAATGGCTTCACCCAACCACTGACCATGAGTGGAGAAAAAGTTTTGGTGTTATCATTCATATTCTCTGAAAAAAAGGCCAAGAAAGCAAAAATTCTGCCGGGGTATGTAAACTTTTGAGCACAACTGTATGTGCAATGTATGGCAATATTAAATGGGTGTGTATGAGGAAGCAGGTTCAAAAAAATCTGTTCTGTGGCCCAAAGCACTTCATCTCTGCCCCTGTCTGTGCTGTAACATTACTGATAAGTGGTGTCTGCAGCGGATTGTTTATTGTGGCTCTGCGAATGGAGGATCATGTTTTCCAGGTGTAAGGAAGACGCTGTGTGTTTCCTCTGCTTGTTTATTTGGCAAGTGCCTGCTGCTCCGGTTTACGAATGCTTCTGTTCCTGTCTGTGCTGTATATTTCTGTCCTACTTGGGATATTTAAGGTGAACAATCAGAACCACATTTCTGCCTGCTCCGACTCCGCTTTGATCTATTAAGCAAATCAGCGACAAATCGGCTGCAGACCAGGTCTGGATTCAAACCAGGTCAGGGGGAGGTGATGAAATGGCAGGTCTCACATCTTTAATCAAAATAAAGATATTAATTCCTACTGACTCCCGGCCAATCATTACAGGACATATGTACATATTTGGCCTAACTTAAACTGCAAACATTTTGGAATATCATGGGCACTGTATGTGTCTCTTTGATACTCTTCCAAAGCATAGGAAATGTATCCAAGTTCTTTAGGAAGAATTACAGAAAGCGGCAAAGGAAAAGCACAGGCTGTACCTATTTACATTATATGTCAGTCCCGGCAGTGATCGAGTCTCCGCGGGAATCATCTGAAGCCTAATTGCCTTTCATCCTGGTTTCTAATGGGAATCAGATCTGAGAAATTCTAATTACAGGATAAATAATATCAGTTTCGATACATTGGCGGGATCTTGTAATAATTGTTATGGGGTAAAGTTTGGCAAATTGTTTTAAACAACTCAGCCCAAAATATGGATGATTTATACATGACTGAGCCCCACAACCTTATAAAACCAGGAGCACAGCTAAGATATCCCAGGTATTTATTTTTCTTACTTGTGTAGCGCCATCATACTCCGTAGTGCTTTACAGACAACATCACTGTCCCCATTGGGGCTCACAATCTAGATTCTTTATCAGTTTGTCTCTGGAGTGTGGGAGGAAACTGGAGAACCCGGAGGAAACCCACAAACTCCTTGTAGATGTTGTCCTTGGTGGGATTTGAACCCAGGACTCCAGTGCTGCAGAGCACCAGTGCTAACCACTGAGCCACCGTGCAGGGGCGGAAGCATAAGTGGCTGCCTAGGGATCTACTGAGGGGAGAGGAATAATTTGACCATTAACCATTCACGACATGCGGCGCAAGTCAGTGTATGGAGTGGGCTCGAGTCCGCCCCAGACTCGTATCTCAAAAAGGAGGACAAATGGAGTTTTAAAAAAAAAATATGTGCAAAAATCTTTGTTGACACAATAATGAACATACAAAAAGATAAAAACACGTGCTATAAAGGACACCACAAAAAGTGCTGGCGTTTAGTACAAAGTACAGCTCAATTCACAGTAGCAAACTTAGTAATGGTAAGATGAGGACTTGCTGGTTGAGCTCAGAGAGTCACATTACAATGCCCCCTGCTGTAAGCAAAAAGTGCCATCAGTCATTATACTATTCCTACGTCTATACTAAAGCCCAGGGTTGCATGGTTTGTGGTCAAGAGCCCAAGGTCCAAAACCAATCTGACATTACAATCATCAAAGGTTGCCCAAATTCATTTGCATGATGCACAGTCAGAAAATCATCTTACCCGGTACTAAAACCCCAGCACCCAAACCCCGATGCGCGTTTCGCTGTCCGTTGACTCTGCTTCCTCAAAGGGGAGTACTCGGCAGGTGAAGGCTGTGTATTACAGCGAGGACCTTTTGCTATCAATTGATTGTTAACCTGTTAAAAATTGTTCACCTGTTAAATACCACTGACTGCGGCACTTAACACGCACTGACGTGCCCGTGCGTCATTACCTCATCCCAACAGCGCGCAACATGATTGCTGGTCGCCGATGTGTTGTCATGACGCTAATGACCCCACACCTGTCATTACAGAGCTCCTTTGAAATTCTGCCTGTGGCCGGGCTTCAAAGCAGACCATGATTTCTGCTATACAATGCTGTGGCATCGCTGCATATAACACATATGATCGCATCTTAAAACCCCCTAGGGAGGTTAACTAAATCAGTCAAAAGTAAAAAAAAAGGTAGAATTTTTTTTTAACAAAATCTAAAAGTTCAAGTTATCACTCTTTCCTCCATTGAAGATAAATATATATATATATATATATATATATATCTACTATACAATTGTCTAAGGGTCACTTCCGTCTTTCTGTCTGTCCTTCTGTCTGTCCTTCTGTCACGGATATTCATTGGTTGCGGCCTCTGTCTGTCATGGAATCCCGCGTTGCTGATTGGTCTCGCCAGCTGCCTGTCATGGCTGCCGCGACCAATCAGCGACGGCCACAGTCCGATTAGTCCCTCCCTACTCCCCTGCAGTCAGTGCCCGGCGCCTGCTCCATACTCCCCGCAGTCACCGCTCACACAGGGTTAATGCCAGCGGTAACGGACTGCATTATGCCACGAGTAACTCACTCCATTACCGCCGCTATTAACCCTGTGTGACCAAGTTTTTACTATTGATGCTGCCTATGCAGCGTCAATAGTAAAAACATCTAATGTTAAAAATAATTAAAAAAATAAAAAATCATTATATACTCACCTTCTGTTGCCTTTCCCGCTCCTCGCGACGCTCCGGTGACTGCTCCATGCAAGAGGCAGGTTCCGGTGGCAAGGATGGTCTGCAAGAAGGACCTGCCATGAAATCACGGTCATGTGACCTTGACGTCATCACAGGTCCTGCGTGCCTGTGCGAGAAGGACCTGCATGACGTCACGGTCATGTGAGCGCGACACGGTCATGTGACCGCAACATCATCACAGGTCCTGCGCGCCTGCGCGAGAAGGACCTGCCATGACGTCATGGTCATGTGACTGCGACACGGTCATGTGACCGCGACGTCATCACAGGGCCTGCGCGAGAAGGAGGCGACAGAACTACAAGGGGCCCTCGGAAGGTAAGTATATGTTTATTTTTTATTTTTTAACCTGTGACATACGTGGCTGGGCAATATACTACGTAGCTGGGCAATATACTACGTGACTATCCAATATACTACGTGGCTGTGCAATATACTACGTGGCTCTGTGCTATATACTACGTCGCTGTGCAATATACTACGTGGCTCTGTGCTGTATACTATGTCACTGGGCAATATACTACGTAACTGGGCAATATACTACGTGGCTGGGCAATATACTACGTAACTGGGCAATATACTACGTGGCTGGGCAATATACTACGTGGCTCTGTGCTGTATACTACGTCACTGGGCAATATACTACGTAACTGGGCAATATACTACGTAACTGGGCAATATACTACGTGGCTGGGCAATATACTACGTGGCTCTGTGCTGTATACTACGTCGCTGTGCAATATACTATGTCACTGGGCAATATATTATGTCGCTGTGCAATATACTACGTGGCTGGGCAATATATCACGTGGGCTGGGCAATATACTACGTGGGCTGTGCAATATACTATGTGGACATGCATATTCTAGAAAACCCGATACGTTAGAACCAGGCCACCATCTAGTATATATATATATATATATATATATATATATATATATATATATATATATATATATATATATATATATATACAGTTGTGGCCAAAAGTATTCACACCCCTGCAATTCTGTCAGATAATACTCAGTTTGTTCCTGAAAATGATTGCAAACACAAATTCTTTGTTATTATTATCTTCATTTAATTTGTCTTAAATGAAAAAAACACAAAAAGAATTGTCCTAAAGCCAAATTGGATATAATTCCACACCAAACATAAAAAAGGGGGTGGACAAAAGTATTGGCACTGTTCGAAAAATCATGTGATGCTTCTCTAATTTGCGTAAATAACAGCACCTGTAACTTACCTGTGGCACCTAACAGGTGTTGGCAATAACTAAATCACACTTGCAGCCAGTTCACATGGATTAAAGTTGACTCAACCTCTGTCCTGTGTCCTTGTGTGCACCACATTGAGCATGGAGAAAAGAAAGAAGACCAAAGATCTGTCTGAGGACTTGAGAAACCAAATTATGAGGAGGCATGAGCAATCTCAAGGCTACAAGTCCATCTCCAAAGACCTGAATGTTCCTGTGTCTACCGTGCGCAGTGTCATCAAGAAGTTTAAAGCCCATGGCACTGTGGCTAACCTCCCTAGATGTGGACGGAAAAGAAAAATTGACAAGAGATTTCAATGCAAGATTGTGCGGATGTTGGATAAAGAACCTCGACTAACATCCAAACAAGTTCAAGCTGCCCTGCAGTCCGAGGGTACAACAGTGTCAACCCGTACTATCCGTCGGTGTCTGAATGAAAAGGGACTGTATGGTAGGAGACCCAGGAAGACCCAACTTCTTACCCCGAGACATAAAAAAGCCAGGCTGGAGTTTGCCAAAACTTACCTGAAAAAGCCTAAAACATCTTGGAAGAATGTTCTCTGGTCAGATGAGACAAAAGTAGAGCTTTTTGAGCAAAGGCATCAACATAGAGTTTACAGGAGAAAAAAACAGGCATTCAAAGAAAAGAACACGGTCCCTACAGTCAAACATGGCGGAGATTCCCTGATGTTTTGGGGTTGCTTTGCTGCCTCTGGCACTGGACTGCTTGACCGTGTGCATGGCATTATGAAGTCTGAAGACTACCAACAAATTTTGCAGCATAATGTAGGGCCCAGTGTGAGAAAGCTGGGTCTCCCTCAGAGGTCATGGGTCTTCCAGCCGGACAATGACCCAAAACAAACTTCAAAAAGCACTAGAAAATGGTTTGAGAGAAAGCACTGGAGACTTCTAAGGTGGCCAGCAATGAGTCCAGACCTGAATCCCATAGAACACCTGTGGAGAGATCTGAAAATGGCAGTTTGGAGAAGGCACCCTTCAAATATCAGGGACTTGGAGCAGTTTGCCAAAGAAGAATGGTCTAAAATTCCAGCAGAGCATTGTAAGAAACTCATTGATGGTTACCGGAAGCGGTTGGTCGCAGTTATTTTGGCTTAAGGTTGTGCAACCATGTATTAGGCTGAGGGTGCCAATACTTTTGTCCGGCCCATTTTTGGAGTTTTGTGTGAAATGATCAATGTTTTGCTTTTTGCTTCATTCTCTTTTGTGTTTTTTCATTGAAGACAAATTAAATGAAGATAATAATACCGAAGAATTTGTGATTGCAATCATTTTCAGGAAGAACTGAGTATTATCTGACAGAATTGCAGGGGTGTGAATACTTTTGGCCACAACTGTATGTATATATATATATATATATATATATATATATATATATATATATATATATATATATATATATAAAATATACACATATGTGGTTTAAAAATAAAAAAAAGTCTGATATGTCAAAATATAAAAACAATTAACCCGATTGGTAATCACAGAAAATGGCAGAAATTCAAGAATGCCGAAATTGCGTTTTTTTTGGTCACAACAATTCCACATGCATCCCAAAATGGTGGCAATTACAACATTGTCTTGCCTTGCAAAAACTAAGCTAAGCTATCACATTGCACTAGAACTAAACATGTTACGGGTCTCTGAAAATGACAACACAATGTCCCAAAAGATTTTTTTGCAAACTTTAACATTTTTTTTCACCACTAAAATAGTAAAGAAAAATGGAAATGTCTGATATCACCGTAATCATATTGATGAGGAGAATCACATTTGTGAGGTCATTTTTGCCACAAAATGTACACCGTAAAAGCAATTTTTTTAAATTACCATACTTTTCCTGTTTTCCAGTGCACTATGTATTAAAATGAAAAAAAAAAAGTACAACTTGTCCAGATAAAAAGAAGCTTTCATATGTCTATGTAGACAGAAAAACAAAAGAGTTATGGCTCTAGGAAGAAGGAGAGGAAAAAACGAAACCCAAAAAACGAAAATGGGCTGCGGGGTGAAGGGGTTAAAAAAAAGAACATTCTGCCCTCAAATTGAAATATGCACCCAACCAGAGGGGGCCATAATGTAGATGCCGAAGTGCAATAGTTAAAGGGGTTGTTCCCTTTCAGTAAATGATTGTTCACAGCTGCAGATTATTACAAAGAAGTAAATCAATCTATACTCACCATCCCCAGGTCCACCGGCGAGTCTCTGCCACCGCTCCCGGTGTCTGGCATTGGCTGCAGCTCTGACATTGCGTCAACAGCCAATCAGTGCACTCAGCGGCTCTGTAGGGGGCGTTCCATCTACACTGGAAGAGCAGCTGAGCTCACTGATTGGCTGTCAACATGACGTCAGCGCCAGTTAACAATCCTCCACTGCTACTTCTTCTATTCACTTGCAAAACCTCATTCGCCACTGACAAACAAATGAATGGTCCATCTATGTTACATGAGTGGACTGCACTGCGCAGCATATCAAAGGTATATGTCAAACAGAGGCCGTTAACATGTTGACCCCTACTCTTATCAGTCTATACCATTGGACTGGTATAGCTCATAAAGTCCCATACTTTTCTCGCAGTGACATGGTGAAGTTGAGGGTGTTCATATCCAATGAACTCCTTTCACCTCACTGATGTCACCGTGGGCATGACAAAGTTCTCATGTTCTCGGTGCCAAAAGGTCATGGGAGTTCAGAGCCAATGATCTCAGTTCAACTCAATGATGCCACCATTACAACTTTTCCCACGGCGCTCTCACTGATGTAATTGAGGCTAAAGGAGTTCATTGGCTGTGAACTCCAATTACCTTTCTGACTGCAATGCGAGCATGAGTACTTTCTCACGCTCATTGTGACGTCAGTGAGGTCAAAGGAGTTCACCGTGAGGCACTGAGCTGAGCAAACACGCGTGGCTCAGTGTCTCTGCTGGTTGGCAGGCTGTATAGTCGCATCATACAACAATGCAGCCTGCAATCTATATGTAGCAGAGCTAGATGCATCACGGGACAATTAGATTATTATCTCCTCGGCACACAGGTGTGGAATATGGTTGTTTATTATTTAATTTTTTTTACAGGAGACATTGGCTTCAGTGGATTTTGCATTGTAAGTATGTGTGTTTTTGGTAAATTTAGTTTTATTAAAGTAGCCTGTGTCATCACTTCAAATAATGGACTTTATTTTGGATGTTACTTTTTTTTAACAATTTGACTATGGGGTTAGTAATGAGGGCATCTTATAGACGCCTCTTCATTATTAACCTCTGGGCTTGATGTCACCTGACAACACAAAGGTGACATCAACCCCAATACGATCACCCCACTTGTCACCTCAACAGGGCAAGTGGGAAGAGCAAGGCTAAGTGCCAGAATTGGTGCCTCTTATGAATGCCCCATTTCTGGGTCAGCTGAGAGGTGATGTTTTTAGTCTGGGATGGGACCATTATCCATGGCCCCTTCCTAAGCTATCAATATCAACCCGCAGCTGTCTGCCTAGCCTTTGATGGTTAGTAATTATAGGGGACCCTGAGTCAGTTTTGGGGGGATGTCCCCCATTTTAATAACCAGTAAAGGCTAAGTATACAGCTGTGAGCTGATATTAATAGCCTGGGAAGCTCCTGTAATAATTATAGGGGATAACTCAGGAGACTCTTTGCGTGGAACAAGACAACTACAGGACACAGTTTTATAAGTGGTAAAGTCTATATTATCACACAGTGATTCAAACAGGTGCAGAGAGAAACTCAAGTCCACAACACTTGGTGCAAATATCAAATGCAGCTCAGCAGTCTATAGGAAAATTCAGAGGAAAATGCAATCACGCAGAAAGTCTATGAAGCACAATTATTCTTGAGGATACTTGACACGAATAAGTCCTTGCTTAGTCCAAAACACAGATAGATAAGCTTATAAGGCAGTTCAAATAATATCTTAGCTCAACCAGGGAGGTCTGGGTAAAAGTCTCAGGTTCTTGCAGAGCAGAAACAGCTTACATGTCCAGCAAATGCAGATGGAAGTAAACACGAGCAGCAGATGAAGGAGGATTACTGGAAACTGGTGTATGCAGCAGGAACTCAGAGCAGAGTAGCAGGATCACCACACAGGTTCACAGGAGCAGGTAAATAGCCAGGGAGTAACCAGAGGTCAGGAGCTGGATGCAAGGCAGAATACTCTAGCACAGACTGAAGGCTGGGGTGGAGTTTTATAGCAGGAAGACACAGTGCACATGAGACCAAAGATGCCATCTTGGAAAAGGGCAGTAATGCACAAAAAGGTAATAAAAAATGTTCAGAGTCCTGACAGCTCCATGAGTATTACCCCCTTCCCAGGCCATATACATCTGCCACCAGCCGTCCACTTTCCCTCTGCTGGTTAAGAAAATGTCGGAAGGTCCCATGCCATTTTTTTCAGTGATTTATTTCTTTAGTAATTAAATACATGTAAAATGAGCTGCACATGCACTGCACTAATTATATATGTCACTGACCTCTTTATATCTATCTACTCTATGTGTATGTATCTATTCTATCTATTCTTTTTTTGTCAGGTCACGTTGTCATTTTACTGTACATGGCTGCTGAAATGTCGGGTTTTTGAGGACATGGGTGTATAAAAATCGTCATGATCTGAGTGCTGTGCAATTTTATCTTGTACCCATTGATTTCTATTGGTGAATGCGATCTGATTTTCAAATGCAATCGGAACATGCTGCAATTTTTTTCCAAGTATGATCGTGATCCGATTCAAGCTGGAAAAAAAAGCGCACGTGAACACACAATCATAGAATAACATTGGTCCAAATACAATCTGATTTTTAATTGGATTACATTAGTTCGATTTAATTGCAAGCAGGAGAAAGCTCATGTACCGATGATACTCAGATCAACCTCTCTGGCCCAGACGTTGCCTATTTGCTGTTCAGAATCCCAGAGTGTCTATCAGCCATATCCTCCTTCTTCTCATCACTCCTCTTAAAGCTCAGTGTGGACAAAACTGAACTCATCATCTTTCCTCCATCTTACCTAACCACCTACCTGATCTAAATATCATAATAAATTACACCACCCTTTCCCTTGTACCAGAAGTCTTCTGCCTCCGAGTAATCCTTGATTCTTCCCTGTCCTTCAAACCGCACATCCAAGCTCTCGCCACCTCTTGCCACCTCCAACTCAGAAATATTTCCAGAATCCGTCCTTTCCTCCACCCTGAATCTACTAAAATGTTAGTGCATGCCCTCATCATCTCCCACCTCGACTACTGCAATATCCTTCTCTGTGGCCTCCCTGCTAACACTGTCGCACCTCTTCAGTCCATCCTTAACTCCGCTGCCTGACTAATCCACTTCTATCTCCTCGCTACTCCTCCCCTCTGCAAACCTCTTCATTTGCTCCCGATTCCCGAATGTCTCCAGTTCAAACTGCTAACACTGACATACAAAGCCGTCTCCATATGTCTCTGATTCTCCGAACTAATCTCCCAATTTCTTCCAACACGCAATCTCCGGTCCTCCAAACCTCCTTTTCTCCTCCACACCTAAATATATAGCCTTCTCCACAGTATCCCCCATGTTCTGGAATTCTGTGCACCAACACATCCAACCATCTGCCACACTCGGAACCTTCAGACGAAACATGGAAACCCATCTCTTCAAGAAAGCATACAGCCTGCAATAACCCCCTGCCACCTCACCACCACAGGAGCTGCCGCATCTCCAGATCTACTGTCTCCTTCCCCATTATCCTGTAGACTGTAAACCCGCAAGGGCAGTGTCCTTTTCCCACTGTACCAGTCTGTCATTGTTAGTTTGTTCACCGGAATTTCTATTTGTATTTTCTATATAACCCTCTCTCAGGTACAGCACCACGGAATCAGTGGTACTCTAAAAACAAATAATAATAATAATAATTATCTGGATTCCTATCTCTTTCCTACAAGAGAAGGGAAAGGGGATGGAGTCATCTAGATGGAGAGATGCTAGCTCAGTTGATTCATGCAGATACATTGGAGTGTGGTAGTCTCTGGGGGCTAGAATTCAATGACACTGGAAAAAGACCTACTGTATATTACGTTCCCCCTTCTCATGAGCTAGCAATGCCACTACTTAAGAGCCATCGGCCCCTAGTACTTTGCTTTCTGGGATCTCTACATTGTCGAAATCTAGTATGCAAACACTGCAAGGACTTGCTCTGGACTCTGGAACTATCCCCATACTTTCATGTCTACAGATGTTTAGTCATTGGCAAACTGTTAATCTATGAAGAGTAAGGGTACCGTCTCACAGTGGCACTTTTGTCACTACGACGGCACGATCCGTGACGTTCCAGCGATATCCATACGATATCGCTGTGTCTGACAGCAGCAGCGATCAGGGACCCCGCTGAGAATCGTACGTCATAGCAGATCGTTTGGAACTTTCTTTCGTCGCTGGATCTCCCGCTGTCATCGTTGGATCGGTGTGTGTGACACCGATCCAACGATGCGTTCGCTTGTAACCAGGGTAAACATCGGGTTACTAAGCGCAGGGCCGCGCTTAGTAACCCGATGTTTACCCTGGTTACCGTCGTAAATGTTAAAAAAAACCAAACAGTACATACTCACATTCCGGTGTCCGTCAGATCCCTTGCCGTCTGCTTACCGCACTGACTGACTGCCGGCCGTAAAGTGAAAGCAGATCACAGCGGTGACGTCACCGCTGTGCTGTGCTTTCACTTTACGGCCGGCAGTCAGTCAGTGCGGGAAGCAGACGGCAAGGGACCTGACGGACACCGGAATGTGAGTATGTACTGTTTGTTTTTTTTACATTTACGACGGTAACCAGGGTAATCATCGGGTTACTAAGCGCGGCCCTGCGCTTAGTAACCCGATGTTTACCCTGGTTACCCTGGGACCTCGGCATCGTTGGTCGCTGGAGAGCTGTCTGTGTGACAGCTCCCCAGCGACCACACAACGACTTTCCAACGATCACGGCCAGGTCGTATCGCTGGTCGTGATCGTTGGTAAATCGTTTTGTGAGACGGTACCCTAGGATTCAGCTTGAGGTGATCATACCTAGAGATGAGCACATCGATTTGATGCAAATTGAATTTGTGTAGAATTTTAGAAAATTTGCTGGGTCTGTTCGATTTGCACGAATTCCAAGAAAAAAAAAATCATTTTATGCAAAGCAAAAAAATTGCATGAGTCAGGGAAGGCTCATGTTACCCCAAGTTTTTCTCATAATGCCTTGCAGCTATCACATAATATAGGGCAGACAACCAGGAGGGACTATCAAAGCCAGTATAAAAGCAGTGACAGGGAATGCAGCAGTCATCTTGTGGTGGACCTGGATAGTGAGAGAACGTCACAGCTCACAATTTTGCTTTGGTCAACTGAAAGCTTTGCAGAACTTTCAATTCCCTACAAATCAAATAATATGGGGAAAAAAATTGGCGAATCTGGAAAATTTTAATTTTAAAAGATTTGCTTATCTCTAATAATATCTCATCTCACTTCTACTGACCCAGACATTAAAGACTACAGAATTTGCTCAATAGGAGAATCCAGGTGGCCTTAGGCATGGGGTTAACGGATCTTCCATGTAATGATCTCATCTATGCAATAGATATTGAGCCCTCGTTGATAAAATTGAGTTACAACAACTCTATTTCTATGAACACTTTTTTTTATGTAGACCTGTCAAGATAAACCAAACACTTGACTCTTCCATGTACTTCTTAACTACTTCTAATGTCCTACATTACATCCTGTCTTGTACAATTACCCGGCTCTACCTATGAAGCCCTTTTGTGTCCCACCATACCCTACTCATACCAGGAAATCATTGCATCATTTTTCCATCCTTTGATCCCAAAAAATTCTCCATATGTTCTGATCATCACAAGGTCGAGAGTTTTCCGAGCCTCTTTCTTTATTCTTCGGGTGTGTTGTTGAAAATTGGTGCAATGGAGGACAACGAGCAAAAGGTAAAGAGAAGGAGACAATGATGGCAACCAGAACACAGGAAGATGTGTTACTTGAAATGTTTAACATTAAGTCAAAAATATAACCAGACACCAATTTGCAGATCAGGGCCTGTAAGGTTGTGTAAGGTTCCTGTTATGTTTTTCCTTACCGAGCTGGTACTGATTCGATACATGACGTATGGATTCTATAGCCTAAATTCAGAGCAGGGCAAGTAGACAAAGTATAATTCTCCTTGACGAGACAATGCTTTTTTCTCAGGCAGTTCTATAAGTAGGAACAGTTGTCTGTACTTTTCTGGCAAATGTTAAGAAGCAGCAGGGTTAATGAAGTACCAATGTGTCAGGGACGGCAAAAAACATTACAATAGATCCATCTCTGAGAGATGGGCAAGTCATCGAGAAAATGTAATGAGCTGTCATACTTCATAGAGGTGATAGGACCTTGTAAAAAAAAAGTGA
Source organism: Ranitomeya variabilis (assembly GCF_051348905.1). Classification (NCBI taxonomy): domain Eukaryota; kingdom Metazoa; phylum Chordata; class Amphibia; order Anura; family Dendrobatidae; genus Ranitomeya; species Ranitomeya variabilis. The sequence goes on along the minus strand of NC_135234.1, from coordinate 32,352,543 downwards.
GCTCCCTTTATATTCAGGGAGAATGTTTTTGGAAAATTTCTTTGAGGTGCATTTTTATGCAAATTGAATATATGGTAATTTACATTGCTATGATCTTTCATGCCTAGCTGAGGCTCAATGCTTCCGTAATGGCAAAACTATGCAGTAACACATTTCTTGCCAAAAAATATATAGCAATGTATGTGAATGCCAGCTAGGAATAAAGTCATGTCCTAAATCATTAGCTGGAGCATCTAATAGATAATCCACACAACATTATCCAAATTCTAGTGAAAAAAAAATGTTTTATCATGTATGTGTGTAAACTGCATGTCTAGAGGTCAAAATTCAGCTTCAGAAATAATCATGGGTGCCCTCAATGTTTTTTGGGGGTACTATAAATAAAACCCTTATATTTACTCACTGTCATGGAATTTACAGATGGATGTTAAATCCTGCATACTATCTCCCCTTACTTTCTCTCTTCTCAATCCCCTCTTGTCTTCTCCCAGATCCTCACTTCTATCCTCTCCATTATTTCCCTCCCTTTTTATTCCACTGTCCCTTCTTCTGCATTCTTTTTTCTTCTTTTTTTGTCCTAGCTCTCCATTCTAGTTATCTAAATTATCTGAGGTACTATCAATTTGTGGTTTTTGATGCTGTTGATACTGTTCAGTATTTTACATCAGTATTTGTGAGCCAAAATCAGAAGTGGAACAATCAGAAGAAAAGTATAATAGAAACAAGTCACCACTTCAGCATTTTTCACCCACTACTGCTTTTGGTTTCCAAATACTGATGTGAAATATTGACCAAATACTGAACGTGTGAATGTGGCCTAACTCTGATGAACTTATCCTCTGCAGCAGAGGCAATTCTTCGTCTTACTTTCCCATAGTGGTCCTTATGAGAGCCAGTTTCAACATAGCGATTGATTTTTATGACTTCCCTTGAGGATGCCTTCAAGGCTGTAGTAATTTTCTGGATTGTGTGAACTTCAGGGCTTAAAGTAATTATGGACCGTGGTTTCTCTTTACTTGAGTGGTTCTTGCACTTTTCTGGCTTAGAACAGGTGTGTAATAGGGCTCAGCACTGTGTGGAGCTGTGTCCCAACATACCTGATGGTCGCAAACACTTTCTGAAGATCGGTGATTCCACAAATGAACCGTGGACAAGGCATACCAGTTCACTGAAAGCCATTCCAGGTGACTGTAGGCTGCTTGAGAGAATGCCTATGGGGTGAAAAGCAATCATCAGATTAAAGGGACTTTGAGAAATCTAAGGTATAACACATATTCTGGTTTGGATCAAGTTTCTTTATGTCTTATTTTCATATGTGGGTTTTCTGCGTTCCGTCTACGTTTACAATGTGCACATTCCAATAAGAACAAGGCAAACCATTGCATGTACCGGTCTTTCCCAAATTTTTATTGCCAGTATTGTATTCACACAGGTCTTTTTTGACTAGGTAACAACAACTCCATATTGTCCCTTGACTTTCTTACAATTTTTGCTCAAAAATAGCAATCAGCCAAACCTCTGCCACTTCAGGGCTCCCTTTTTAAATAACACAACGACATCTGGCGCCACAACAACAGCAGAGAGCCAACTAATATTCAGACATCCCCAATATAGACAGTACCAGTGACCATTTTGCTAAATTTATTGTATTTGTTATTAGTTTTGAGCATAAAAATTAAAATTGAATTATCTATAGCTGCAATCAAAATTATTCAATTAACTAATTGGGTTAATTAGGAACATTTACAAACTTTCTTCTGTTTGCAACAAATCAAACAATATAACTATCTCAACACAACTAATATAAGAAGTGGTTTCTCTAAATCCACCACCAAATACAACTTTTACTGACTACTGCAGCCTCAGAATTTTTCAATCCCTTCATGACAAGCGTCTTTAGTACTTTGTAGGCAGCGTTCCTAATAAATCTTAACCCATTTCTCAATGGCCTCCAGGTCATGATATTCTTGAGTTCTCAATAGAGTGGTGCAAAAAGTTAAAGAGTAAAGATCATTGCCTTGTACAAACAGAAAAAAGAATGCGAAAGGATACAAAGACTGTTCCTGGAGATACAGCGGGAACCAGGAATCACAAGTTAAAGGGGCTTTCTCATGAATAAAGTTGATTTTAAAGCTAATTTTAATAAATATATCTTGGAATAATAATAATTTCCACCATTGGATGCATTAAAAATGTTCCTGTGCTGAGATAATCTTGTAAATGTGCCCCTGCTGTGTACTGTGTAATGGCTGTGTCTGACCGTGCAGGAACATGGTCTGATCATACCACAGCTCCTGGGCAGGGGGGGGGGGGGGAAGCAAAAGAGTAGACAGACAGGACATCATAGGATCATAATTATTCTTTCTGTGAGGTTATGCTTTCACTGCCTGTTTTACCTCAAAGAAAGAATCATTGTGATCCCCGGCTGTCGTGTCTGTATACTCTTTTGCTTCCCCCCTACCCAGGAGATGTGGTATGATCAGACCATGTTCCTTTAGGCTGGACTCACACTCAGCGTAAGACAATACGCTCAGTTTTTTACGGCCGTAATACGGAGAAATGTTCCCAAAATAGTGATCCGTAGGCAGGGTGTGTCAGCGTATTTTGCGCATGGCATCCTCCGTATGTAATCCGTATGGCATCCGTACTGCGATATTTTCTCGCAGGCTTGCAAAACCGACATCTAATGGATTTATGTGCTCAAATGTTCGGTAAAACATATATACAGTATATATATATATATATATATATATATATATATATATATATACAGCGCCCCCACTGCCGCAGGGCCGAGGGGTACCCGGTACCGGGCCTCTGAGTCTCTGCTCTGGGGTTGTCACGGTGGCTAGGCCCGGTCCGTGACCCTGCTGTGGGGCGTACAGTAAATAATAGATGTACACAAATAGTGTTAGAAACATAATAATGTAGTGATACCTATACCCAAAAATGGCGATGTAATAAATAACAAAAGGTACCTATCTACATACATAACCAGACCGTAGTCAGGAAAAAACTGCCAGCCACAGGCAAAGAAACTACACAGAAAAGCAGTCTAGAATGCCCATAAAAGCTATATCTTTATTGATAATATATGGTAAAAATACATAAATAACAGGACAGGTAATTGGACACATTACCTGTCCTGTTATTTATGTATTTTTACCATATATTATCAATAAAGATATAGCTTTTATGGGAATTCTAGACTGCTTTTCTGTGTAGTTTCTTAGTAAATAATAGATGTAGATGGTGGTCGTGGTGCGGTGTAGTGCCGGTCACAGTAAATAACGAGGACACCAGGTTGCAGTCTCTTTACCTCTTTACTGAAGGTCTCTGGGTCCTCAGTCTAGAATACGGTTCACCAGGCTGCGCAAGTCTGGCCGGTCCAATGGCACCTCCAGAGTTCTCTTTGCAGGTGGAAATCTGTGCCTTCCTGCTAGCGCTATGTGTTGTGGTCCTTCCCTGCTGTGCTTACGGAAAGTCCCCACAACTGTTGTGTCTGTTTCTTATGTTCCCTCACAACTCGTTCGGATGATGTTCTTCTCCTCCGTCCCTCCCTGATGTTCTGGTTAGGACGGCACCCGTATGACGAGTAGGCTCGGAGCTCTTCCGGGACCCTAGAGTCGCCCCTCTCCTAGTGTGCCCCCATGTCTTCATAGGTGATGTATGTAAGACAGCCCGCCTGAGACTGACTGTCCTGCCGTTGGTTTGAAGTATTGCTTGGAGCTAGGTATATAAATACTTCCTCGGCGTTCCGGCCGCCGGTTGTGCGCCTCAGTAGGATGTTGCCTCGGTCTTACAGCACTGGTATTTCTCCTCTTGCTTTGATCTCGTTTCTCACCCAGCACAATATATCTCGCTTCTAATCCTTTCTTAGGGCACCGCCGCTATGCTGAGCAGGCACGGTCCCGTGACGTTCTTCCTTGTTGCCAGGCCGCTGTCAGGGTCCCAAACCTGACAGGGACCCTACCGAATCTTCCACCACAACACCCCCTGCCACAAGGTGTTGCCTGGTTCCAACCCAGTCAGCTTTCTGACTAACTTCCTGCCTGACCCCCAGTTTACCCACAGTGGTGAGGAGTGGCCTAATAAATAGCACCCTTAGCTCCCCCTGGAGGCCCGACTGTGAAATGTATTGGTGTATGTGATACCTGGTCAGATGAACTCCTTCAGTGCCATCGGACGTACCATAGCCCCCTGTTGTGGATTCTGTTTTTGGGCTCCCTCTGGTGGTTACAACTGGTACTGGGTGACTTTGGTGGGTGGCGGTCTCTGGTTTCCACCTGTCCATCAGAGGCTGGGTGTTTCCTATTTAACCTGGCTTTCCTGTCATTCCCTTGCCGGCTATCAATGTATCAGTGTGTTTCTGTTACCTGCTCCTAAAGCCTTCAAGACAAGCTAAGTTCTGATTTCCCTGTTTCATGTTTGCTTTCATGTTTTTAGTCCAGCTTGCAGATATGTAATTCTCTGCTACTGGTTGCTCTGGTGGGCTGAAATTACAACTCATGTACCATGAGTTGGCACATGAGTTCAAGTAATTTCAGGATGGTATTTTGAAGGGTTTTTAAGCTGACCGCGCAGTGCACCTTTTGTATCCTCTGCTATCTAGCTTAAAGCGGGCCTCATTTTGCTGAATCTATTTTCATAACTACGTTTGTGCCTTCCTCTCATTTCACCGTCATTATATGTGGGGGGCTGCTATTTCTGTGGGAATATTTCTCTGGAGGCAAGATAGGTCTGTGATTCTTCTGATAGGGGAAGCTAGATCTCCGGCTGGCGCGAGGCGTCTAGAGTCCCCCCAGGAACGCTCCCCGGCTACTGTTAGTTGAGTGTTGAGGTTCAGGATCGCGGTCAGCTCAGGTTCCATCACCCTAGAGCTCGTCCTGTTTTTGCCCATGTTATTTGTTAAATTCCCTGCCATTGGGAACATGACAGCCCCCCTTAGCGGCGGAGCCACAGTACTGCAAGGACCAGGACTCTGGGGCGCTGCATATATGTCATTGAGACACATATATATATATTCTGTATTTAGATTTAATTCAGCGCGATATCTGTGAAAAGCCGGTAATTCAATTGCCGGCTTTTCATTTCTCCTTCCCAAACCCGACATGATATGAGACATGGTTTACATACAGTAAACCATGTCATATCCCCCTTTTTTTGCATATTCCACACTACTAGTGTTAGTAGTGTGTATGTGCAAAATGTGGGCACTGTAGCTGCTAAAATAAAGGGTTAAATTGCGGAAAAAATTGGCGTGGGCTCCCGTGCAATTTTCTCCGCCAGAGTGGTAAAGCCAGTGACTGAGGGCAGATATTAATAGCCAGGAGAGGGTCCATGGTTATTGGCCCCCCCGTGGCTAAAAACATCTGCCCCCAGCCACCCCAGAAAAGGCACATCTGGAAGATGCGCCTATTCTGGCACTTGGCCTCTCTCTTCCCACTCCCGTGTAGCGGTGGGATATGGGGTAATGAAGGGTTAATGCCACCTTGCTATTGTAAGGTGACATTAAGCCAGATTAATAATGGAGAGGCGTCAATGATGACACCTATCCATTATTAATCCAATTGTCTGAAAGGGTTAAAAAAAACACACACGTTATTAAAAAGTATTTTAATGAAATAAACAAACAGGTTGTTTTAGTATTTTATTGCTCTCTCAATCCATCCGGAACACCCTCGCTTGGCAAAATAATATATGGCTGATAGGAGCAGCCCCATTGAGAATAATTGTGCCGTTTGTTTGCCGAGTTTTACGGACGTATTTTCTGCGCTCTTACGTCCGTAAAACTCGCTAGTGTGACCCCGGCCTTACGGTCAGACAGGGCCATTACACAGTACACGGCAGGGGCACATTTATAAGATTGTCTCAGCACAGGAACATTTTATTTAAACACATCCAATTGTGGAAGTTATTATTATTCCAATATACATTGATTAATATGAACTTTGTTCATGGGACAACACCTTTAAAGAAAAACTGGCTGTGCTATAAGAACATTGCACAAAGACGATGCTGGCATACTGAGGAGGCAGGTGGTCAAAAACCCTCACGAGGCTGCAAAAGCCCTGCATAAGATTTAGAAACATCCAAAAAGTCTGCTCCTATATGTTTCTAAAACCATAGAAACAAGGCAAAGAAGTATTGGAATTTTATTCTGTGGCGCATTGAAACAACTGGAACTTTTTCTGGCTTATGTATCAGTGGAGTGTTGGGAGAAGAAAGAATGAAGAGCACAATAAAAAGAAGAACCTGCTCACAGTGAGCTATGGTGGTGTCTTCATGACGGCTACAGTGAAGCATGGTGGGGGCTTAGTAATGTCTATGGCGATGGTACGGTGATGTCTATAGTGAAGCATGCAGGTGGCTCCAAGATGACTACAATGAAGCATGGCAGTGGCTCAGTGATGCCTACAGGGAAACATGGCATTGGATCTGTAATGTATACAGTGAAGCATGGCAGTAACTTCGTAAGGCCTACAGTGACACATGGCGGGGGTTCAGTAATGCCTGCAGTGCATAATCTACAGCACTCACCCCAACATTGGATTATACCACATTGCAGTCTTCTCGCTCCTCGCGCTGCACGATACCTTTACCCGTTTGACGTATCTTAGGAGTGAAGTGGGCAGGCTGTCTTATCTTTTTCTTTTTTTTACTCTTAGAGTTGTGTTTACCTAATTAAGAGCTTTTCAGTAGTCCCCTGCTAGTTAATTGTGTCATTTGCCGTAGTTTTGATGGGAAGAACAACTAGCGTCTTTGGTTTCAAGCTGGCCCTGTTAAGCCCAGTGGGTTTAGACTCAGGAGAGCTGGCATCAGCCTTCTGCAGTTTGTACAGCACAAAGTGGAATAATTGGTCCCCGGAGACGCGGCCCACTCATCTGCCAATAGGGATTGTTTTTCGTTTGAATAAAAAGCCAGACTGCCATGACTCCGCTGCTGTATATTAACTTGCGGCTTTTTCGCACACCGCCTCGTGCTAGAGATTAGATAACCGAGTGATTCCTACAGCTGTCCTCTTAACAGCGAGTGAAACTCCTGCCAGTTCTGAACTGACAGCCCTTAATGACTGCTAAGCATTGCTAAGCTTTGTTATAGCCGCACCAATTACCAGTGCACTGTACCAGAAACTTTTTACACAGGGTGGCAACCAAAAAAAAAAGCAAAAAGTGATAGCAAAACCTTCTGCTGTTGTTTTCTTCTCTATTTCTTAGACTTTACTTTTTTTTTTTTTATTGCGGCGCTTTGGTCCCTTACAGAATCCTGTGCGTAATTAGACTTTTGAAAAAAAAAATGTCTTTCAATAAAAACTAAAAATACATTGATTCATTTATTTTTTCATTTCTTATTTTTTATTGAAGTCTGATTTAATTTACATCACATACTTTATAGAGAATAAAATCCCTAACTGCCTTCACTCCCTCAAGTTTTTTTCCAATTTTTCTTTTCTTTGCCATCTACACTCACCGGCCACTTTATTAGGTACACCATGCTAGTAACGGGTTGGACCCCCTTTTGCCTTCAGAACTGTCTCAATTCTTCGTGGCATAGATTCAACAAGGTGCTGGAAGCATTCCTCAGAGATTTTGGTCCATATTGACATGATGGCATCACACAGTTGCCGCAGATTTGTCGGCTGCACATCCCAAAGATGCTCCATACAAGGCAGGATGGATCCATGCTTTCATGTTGTTTACGCCAAATTCTGACCCTACCATCCGAATGTCGCAGCAGAAATCGAGACTCATCAGACCAAGCAACGTTTTTCCAATCTTCTACTGTCCAATTTCGATGAGCTTGTACAAATTGTAGCCTCAGTTTCCTGTTCTTAGCTGAAAGGAGTGGTACCCGGTGTGGTCTTCTGCTGCTGTAGCCCATCTGCCTCAAAGTTCGACACACTGTGCGTTCAGAGATGCTCTTAGGCCTACCTTGGTTGTAACGGGTGGCGATTTGAGTCACTGTTGCCTTTCTATCAGCTCGAACCAGTCTGCCCATTCTCCTCTGACCTCTGGCATCAACAAGGCATTTCCGCCCACAGAACTGCCGCTCACTGGATTTTTTTTCTTTTTCGGACCATTCTCTGTAAACCCTAGAGATGGTTGTGCGTGAAAATCCCAGTAGATCAGCAGTTTCTGAAATACTCAGACCAGCCCTTCTGGCACCAACAACCATGCCACGTTCAAAGGCACTCAAATCACCTTTCTTCCCCATACTGATGCTCGGTTTGAACTGCAGGAGATTGTCTTGACCATGTCTACATGCCTAAATGCACTGAGTTGCCGCCATGTGATTGGCTGATTAGAAATTAAGTGTTAACAAGAAGTTGGACAGGTGTACCTAATAAAGTGGCCAGTGAGTGTACATAGCCATGCGAGGGCTCGTTATGTTCGGGATGAGTTATTGTTTTGAATGATGCCGTTCTATTTACCATATATAGGAAAACAAAAATTCCAAAATGGATGAAACGGTGAAAAAAATAGCAATTCTGTCTTAGCTTTTTTTAATTTTTCATTTTTATGGTGTTTATTGTGCAGTAAAAAATTGCCTGGCAGCATGACTTTTACGGTGATGCCAGACATATATAGTTTTTTTTTAATATATATTAAAAAAATGTAGAACTTAAGTGAAAATTGTGGGGCTTTAGTCACCTTTTTGTGAGATCCATTACTTTTTTTATTACTCGATAAATCGAACTACGTGGGTTCATTTTTTTGCACGCTGAGCCGACGTTTTTATTGATATGATTTTGAGCTTCTTGTTGCATTTCTGGGGTATCGCGGAGACCAAAAAAATGGCATTTCTGTAATTTCTATATTTTTTCTTTTTTTAAAGGGTTAATTCATTTTATAGTTTGATAGATTGTACTTTTTCGGACGCAGCAATAACGAATATGGTTTGTTTTTTTTAATTAAAATTTCTTAAATGCTGAAATGAAAAAGGAAGAGGGGAGTGGGATTCAAACTTTTAGGGGAATTTAATCCTGAGATCTTTTGTTCCTTAGACTGTGATTCGTCAGTATTGTAGTATATGGCGAAAATAATTGTCCCTTATAAAGTTTAGCCATGGCAACTTGTCTGTACCCTGTGATTTTGTCGTAGGAGGGCCGAGGGGCGCCCGAGTGTCACATCCTTGGGATCCCGCCATTTAAGGGGCTGTTAGAGGCAGTAGCTGGCTATTGTAACACTATTGCTGGAAACCCTGCATGGTTCCCCTTCCTCCTCCATGCTAAGACGCCAGCATACTCACCGCCCCGGTCATGTGGCATGGTCCCCGGCGTGCTCCCTGTCCTCTGCTGTAGTGCACAGCACAGTTCCCTGTGGCTTGCGCTCCCCTGATATTAAAGGGGCACTGCACACATAGTAAAATGCTCCCAGCCAATGGCTGGGAGGCATTTAGTGTTAGAGCGCACCTGCAAGATGGCTCCCAGCCAATAGTTGGGTTATATGTTGTATAAAATGCACACTCCCCCATATAGAGGGGCCAAACAACTGTAAATCATGAGGTAGTGTGGTAGTCTACAAATGAGTTGTGAGGTCCCCTGGTACTGGTATGTCCAGTGTTCTTAACTCATAGTCCCTGGGCCTTGTGTGGCCAGACCTGAACCCATAGTCCCTAGTCCTGGTTTCATCAGACCTGAACCCATAGTCACTGGCCCTTGTGCAGCCAGACCCAAACCCACAGTCCCTAGTCCTGGTTTCATCAGACCTGCACCCGTAGTCCCTGGCCCTTGTGTGGCCAGACCCAAACCCGCAGTCCCTAGTCCTGGTTTCATCAGACCTGCGCCCGTAGTCCCTGGCCCTTGTGTGGCCAGACCTGAACCCGCAGTCCCTAGTCCTGGTACGGCCAGACCTGCGCCCGTAGTCCCTAGTCCTGGTTTCATCAGACCTGAACCCATAGTCACTGGCCCTTGTGCGGCCAGACCCGAACCCGCAGTCCCTAGTCCTGGTTTCATCAGACCTGAACCCGTAGTCACTGGCCCTTGTGCGGCCAGACCCAAACCCACAGTCCCTAGTCCTGGTTTCATCAGACCTGCACCCGTAGTCCCTGGCCCTTGTGTGGCCAGACCTGAACCCGCAGTCCCTAGTCCTGGTACGGCCAGACCTGAACCCGTAGTCCCTAGTCCTGGTGCGGCTAGTCCTGAACTCAAAGTCACTGGTCCTAGTGCAGCCAGACCTGAACCCTGTTCCCCGAAACGTGTGCGGTCAGTCCCTGAATCAGTATCCGAGTCCCGTGTGTCTGATTGTGTGCCTATCCAAGTATCCCGTGTATCCATACTGTCCTAACAGTCTCCGAATCAGCCCTGTCTGAGACCCCATGTCAGTAACAGTTCTAACAGTGGACCCTGAATGTAGTAGTCTGAACGGAGCCCGAGTCTGTGATCGTGTCAGTATCCGTTCTGCAGAGGATCCTGAACCCATTAGTCTGAACAGAGTGCTATCCTATCTGTGTCTGTGTACCTGACCCCTGGGTTAGCAGCTGCAGTACCGGGGACTGCCAAGGTGTGATACCTGACAGGTCCCTGCAGCTGAAGCCTGACTCCACCATCAGGAGCTCCAGTGGTCACCAGTTAGCCATGCCCCTCCTAGGTAAGCCCGGCCCCTTGGCACAGTGGGTCCACAAACCATGTGCGCCACCTGCGTACGTATCAGGTACGTGTCATCCACCCTTCCTATATTCACATCGGGACGGGGTTAAAGGGTTGTTTTTGTTTTAACAAAATAAATGTTATTAGTTGCAGAATGAGAAGTTTGACAAATTTTCACATACACTTTCTGTTTCAGTTACTCACCATTTTCGAGATCTCTGTTGTCTGACCATGCAGGAACATGACTTGATCATACCAGATCTCCGGGGTAGGAGGGAAAAGAGTATACAGACATTACAGCAGGGGATCACAAATGATTCTTTCTTTGAAGAAAAACATTGTTTAAAAACGGGTAGGAAAATGTTTTACCTCACAGAAAGACTCATTGTGATCCCCTGCTGTAATGTCTGTATACTCTTTTGCTTCCCCCTGCCCAGGAGATGTGGTATGATCAGACCATATTCCTGTACGGTCAGACACGGCCATTACACAGTACACAGTGGGGACACATTTATAAGATTATCTCAGCACAGGAACATTTTATTTAAACACATCCAATTGTGGAAATTATTATTATTCCAAGATCTATTGATTAAAATCAACTTTTGTTCGTGAGAAAACCCCTTTAAATGATCAAGGTATAAAGCCCAAAAGTTTTGAAAAGTAGACAGCAAGCAGGGATCTTGTATCCTATGAAGTATTGGTAGAAGAAAAGCAACAATGAGGAGAATCGTGGTTTATGGTCATGTTTTCATTGATCATCGCCGTCTCAGCTGCCATCACACGCCATGACTCATCGGATGAGGACAGACATGTGGTCTCTTCCTCACTTCCATTTGTTGCTCTGTGACATATGGAAGCAGCTGATTCCTAGAGGTGCCAGCAGCCTGACCGGGCACAAATGAGGGGAAGCCATGAATCTCCACCGGGACCAGCTCACGGCTGCAGAGATCTGTACTTTGTGCCAAACATTTCCCATTGGTGCGTTAATATGAGCAATCCAAGGCGCCAGGGATTAATACATACTTGTTACCTGACACAATCCGCACAGATGTCACAGATGTCTGCATCATAGCAAAGGCCACACCACATCTATAGGGACTGTAGGAACGATGGATGGGGCACATCTAGTTTCGGGGCCATGGAAGTCCACGGCATATCATCGCTCTCTTACTCGCAGCCTAAAGCAGGTGCTTGTAAGGAGGTGGCGGGGCCCTCATGTACCTTCTCTCTCCTTAATGTTGTTCACCTGTGTCGCAGGCGGCACCCTGATCATCTATCTATCTATCTATCATCTATCTATCTATTATCTATCTATCTATAATCTATCTATTATCTATCATCTATCTATCATCTATCTATCATCCGTCTATTATCTATCTATCTATTATCTATCTATCTATTATCTATCTATCTATCTAATATATCTATCTATCTATCTATTATCTATCTATCATCTATCTATCTATTATCTATCTATTATCTATCTATTAACTATCATCTATCTATTATCTATCATATATCTATTATCTATCATCTATCTATCATTCTATTATCTATAATCTATCTATCGGCCACATTTCCACAATGAAATCCAAAACAAAAAACGTCACAATTTTTGGTACTGTTTTTGCAGAAACTGATTTCACTACTTATTTTCCACTGCAGTTTTGGTTACTTGTGGGTGTAGCCCTAAATGGTCACTGTCATTACGACAAACTTTGTAATATATCCCATCAGATAATTTGCTTCTTTCTCCACTTATCAGACACTTATTCAACTTTTCTAGTCTCCAGATCTCTCCATTTACTCTGAAAAACAATTGAATTCTCAGGACAAACTGTCAGTTTACTGAGGGATCAGATTACAGCTGCCTATTAAAGTATATAGATGGAGAGATCTAGCTTTTATCTCTCCTCAGAGCTACCATACTCAGCACTATATTGCATAACATCCTCAATGCTACTACTTCTAGACACTAGCTACTTAGAGACAAGGGAGCAAAATCCATTATGATTTATTACCGGTACTGTGCTCAGCTCTACTGTATCATATCCTCAATACTACTACTTCTGGACACAAGCTACTTAGAGACAAGGGAGCAGGAATCTCTCATGTCTTTGTGCTCTGAGCTGGATTCCCAGCTACCTTGCTCAGCACTACAGTATAATATCATCCATACTACTATATCTGGGCATGTGTTGCATGTGTTACTTAGAGAAAGCGGAGCAGGAATCCCTCATGTCTGTGTGTGCTTTGAGCTGAATTCACAGCTACCCTGGTTAGCACAACACTGTAATATCCTTCAGGCACTAATTCTGAACATTTGGTGCTTACAGACAGGAGGAACAGGAATCCTTCTCATGGCTGTGTGTGCTCTGAGCTGGATTCACAGTTGCACTACTCAGCATTACAGTATAATATACTCCAAACTACTAATTCTGGACACATGGTACTTAAAGACATGGGAGCAGGAATCCATCATGTCTGGGTGTGCTCTGAGATGGATTCACGGCTACCGTGCTCAGTTCTACAGTATAATATCCTCAATACTACTACTTCTGAACATGAGCTACTTAGAGACAGGAATTCTCGAATGTCTCATGTCTGTGTATGCTCTGAGCTGGATTCCCAGCTAACCTGCTCAGCACTACAGTATAATATCATCCATGCTACTACATCTGGACATGTGTAACTTAGAGAAAGTAGAGCAGGAGTACCTCATGTCTGTGTGTGATTAGAGCTGAATTCATAGCTATCCTGGTTAGCACTACACTGTAATATTTTTCATGCACTACTTCTGAACATTTGGCACTTAGAGACATGGGAGCAGGAATCCCTCATTTGTGTGTGTGCTCTGAGCTGGATTCACAGCTACCACACTCAGCTCTACAGTATAATATCCTCAATACTACTACTTCTGGACACAAGCTACTTAGAAACAGGGAAGCAGGAATCTCTCATGTATGTGTGTGCTGTGAGCTGGATTCACAGCTACCGTGCTCAGCTCTACAGTATAATATCCTCAATGCTACTACTTCTGGACACAAGCTACTTAGAGACAGAGAAGCAGGAATCTATCATGTCTGCGTGTGCTCTGAGCTGGATTCACAGCTACCCTGCTCAGCACTACAGTATAATATGCTCCTACATCTGAACATGTGTTACGTAGAAGCAGGGGAGCAGAAATTCCTCATGTCTGTGTGTTCTGTGCATGGAAGACATCATAGCAGCTTGTGTACACCCACCAGCTCAGAGACAACTGAAAATGGCAAAGAGAGCTTATGCATCATCATGACAAAGTACCTGTTTAGACAGAAGTGGCTATCACAAGAGCAGCCATTAAAGGTTTCTATTCATTTTAATGAGGGGGCACAGTGAAAGTGAAAGTGATGGTATTCTTTGACAGCAGCGAATGGCGAAGCTTCATTATTAAATTACCAAAGCAATTTTCACTAAGAGATTGTCGACGAGCGGTTAACTGTCATTGTTTTTCGTGGTTAACGGCTACTTCTATCTGCGAAACACCAATCCCACAGCATGCCGAGCACCAGGATCCTAATACAAAACAGTGGTTTACCACAACTGAGGACGTCTGTGTCTAGTGAGGAAATGCCATCAGATACAGACCTTTGATTCTCCTTTCAGATTATTTTCCATTAGGAAATAAAGAAGGTAATTGCTATCAGTGAAGACATGTGTTCGGAGCCGTAATTAGATGCAGAACGGCAATAGCTGAAGCCCAATGGAACGTCTCCCGTCTACCTTGTAAACTTGTTCTCTGTTTTCCTCTCCTGCTCACAGACGGCACAATCCCCTGCGGTTAGGAATCTAATAGGGAGCAGATGGGTGATGATATCTACCTGTCTGTGAAAGGCTGCAACAAATAAAACAACATAAGACTACACCAGACGTTACAACATGAAAACTGCACAAAAAAATAATCACCCAATGGAGTTTCCTAACTTGAAGCACGTGGACACCAAGGCAAAATCTCCAATGAGGCCCTCAACTATCAAGACTTTAATAGAATTGGTTTTCACAGATGAGCCAAAAGAACCTTTAGATCCCCCGCCCTCCCTGCTAGATTCCAGAGCTCAGGTGCTTCTGCAACCAGCCCGGTGCAAGTACAACCTCTGCATCCGGCTCAGGAGCTACTGCAACTCCTGCAAACGGCCCGTGGGGGTTCCAGAAATGGCCCGGGTGCAACTGCTACCTCTGAAACTTCCCTGGGTTCTACTACAACTTCTGCAAATGGCCTAGGTGCTACCGCAACCAGCCGAGTGCTACTGCAACCTCTGTAAATGGCCCAGGTGCTACTTCAACCTGTGCAACCAGCCTTGGTGCTACTACAACCTCTGCAAATGACCTGTATGCTACCTCAACCTCCACAATCGGCCTGGATGGTACTGAAACCTCCGCAATTGGCTCGGGTGCTACTTCAATCTCCGTAATTGGCTCGGGTGCTACCTCTGAGTCACCCGCCAGGGCCGTGGGGTACTCGGTACCGGGTCCGGCGGTTCACAGGGGGATGTCACGGTGGCTGGGACCCGGTCCGTGGCCCAGGGCACCCATGTAAAAGGGAAAGGTCTTTAAAGGGAATAGAGTTTATGTTCGTGACCCCACCTGTGGTATTCAGTCAGGGTGACCGACGCTGCTTTAAGGGGTCCGCTGGGGTGATGTTATGGCAGCTAGATGGTATACGTTCCCACAGGTGAAGTATATCCCCAGGACTTCCCAGTATGTAGATAGTAGAATGGTGAGAGGTGCAGTGAAGAACGAGGACACAGGATTGCAGTCTCTTTACCTTGTTTACTACTGGTTTCAGCAGCCACAGTCCAGGGCACCAGATCACAGGGCAGGTAGGGTCCGGCCGGTTTGGAGGCAAGTCCAGAGTCCCCTTTTCCAGGTGGAAATCAATAGCCTTCCCTTACACTGTAGCGGTGTAGTCCCTTACTGCTAAGCCTCTCGTAAGGTCCTCACAGATGTGATGTTTCTCTCTCTCTCTGTCCCCCGTATAGGATAGGACAAAACCAGTATGACTGGTGACTTGAGCCTGTTTATAGGGTCTCTTAGATGACCCGGCTCTGTGGGGTGTCACCATGCCTCCTGGGTATTGGTGCGGACAGGTAACATGCAATTAGCTGTCCTGCCGGTCTCTGAAGTAAGGCGTAGAGGTCCTTACTACCTCGGTGTTCCAGCTACCGGTTATCTGCGCCACAGAAGGAGGCAGCCTGCTCGGGGCTGGTCCCCTTCTGGTATCCTCTCCCGTGCTTTGCTTTCCTGCATGCTCACTGCAACGTATTCGGCTTCCTATGTGTCACATTCTGGGAGCTGCGGCTCTTAGGGCATGCACAGCTCCGTGAACCCTCGGTCCTCCTCAGACGGCTGTCTGGGACTTTGCCTAACTTTCCCTACAGACTACCAGTTATATATATATGGGGAGTCAGCTAACAAATAGGATCAAAAGCTCCCCCTGGTGGCCTGGAGTATGAATGTGTTGCATGCTTGTGGTACCTGGATGCAGTTATCCTTCCTTGCCTCCAAACGTAGCATCACTCTCCCTGTGAGGAAAGTGACATTACTGTGATGACCAGGACCCTGGGGCGCCACACCTCAACCTGTGCAACCAGCCCGGGTGCTACTACAACCTCTGCAAATGGCCCAGGTGCTACCTAAACCTGCGCAACCAGCCCGGGTGCTACTACAACCTCTGCAAATGACCAGGGTGCTTCCTCAACCTCCTCAATCGCCCTGGATGGTTCTGCAACCTCCACAATCAGCTCGGGTGCTACTTTAACCTCCGCAATCAGCTCGGGTGCTACTGCAACCTCTGCACCCACCGCAACCAAGTGCAATGACTTATCCAAGCTCCTTGGCAATGCGCAGTATGACCGTCATGCCTGTATGTAATCATATCTCTTTAAAGTGATCCAGTCATCAGAATTAAATGATCACTGTCCTTTCTACAAACTTTGCATAAATCAATAGAACAAGGTTATAATAATATAATATATAAGAAACTTCTAATATGTCTTATTAAAGAAATATGCTTAAAAGCAATCTGTCAGTAGGATCGACCCTCCTAAGCCATCTATATGGACATGTAGGTCATAGGAAGCTGAATAACATGATACCTTGATATCTGCGATCCGATATCTTGTTCCAGAGAAATCCATGTTTTTCTTAATATGTAAATGAGCTATTAAGATCTATGGGCCGGACATAGATCTCCCTTAGAATCTGCCTCCAGGGCTTATTGTAAATGAAAGTGGGTTGTTTACCATGTGTTTACCATGGTGGTGCAGTGGTAACTGCCCCATGTGCACTCATGTTTAGAGGGGGTAACTTGAAGCCCTTTGACTCCAATTCAAAATGAATTTCATGTGTTTTTCTTTTTTTTTTTTTAATTCAAGCATTTTTTACATTTTTGTACCTAATTTTTTTTGTTCTTTTATTATTTCCACTGCTTCCCTCAGTATTCTGTTATTTATTTTTTTCTTTTTCTTTTTAAAATCTGTCAAACGGTTTCAGAGATAGTGACCTTTTTATTTAGTGCTTCTTTTTATGGTCTTTACCCATGGGGTGTGGCTTATAGGTTCTTCTGGGGCGTGTCTTCAGGCTGCTTTGAATAATAACCTTGTGAACATCGCCCACTGTGTAAACACAATAAAAATTAGCACTACGTAAAAAGACCCATATTTCTGGAACCATATGATGGATTTTAGAAAAGTAATGAAAGAATAATCACAGGATCAGAGAGAATAAAATAAGAGCAAAAACTCAACACTTTTGATCTGGTGACAGGTTAGGTTTAAGTGCTATAGGGACATAAACAAAAAAAAACACTGACATAGTTAAATCTCTTCAACCTAGCGTTATCTTCTGGTACCTTCCCCTCTGCATTCAAACATGCCACCATCACACCCATCCTCAAAAATGCTAACCTTGACCCAACTTCTATGCCCAGCTATCGCCCCATATCACTGCTCCGGTTTGCTTCCAAACTCCTTCAGCAGCATGTCTATGCTCAGCTTTCCTCCCAACTCTCATCTAACTCTCTCCTTGACAACCCCCAATTTGGCTTCCACCTCCACCACTCCACCGAAACTGCTCTGACCAAAATTACTAATGACTTACTCACAGCCAAAGCTAACAGACAGTTCTCCATCCTCCTCCTTCTCGACCTGTCCTCTGCTTTTGACACTGTCGACCACTGCCTACTGCTACAGATTCTTTCTTCCCTTGGCATCAAAGGCCTTTCCCTGTCCTGGATTGCCTCATACCTTTCCGATCACACATTTAGCATTTCCTACTCCCTCACTACCTCCTCATCCTGCCCTCTCTCTGTTGGAGTCCCTCAAGGCTCTGTCCTAGGGCCCCTACTCATAAAGTCCTATGGTTTCCAGTTCCACCTGTATGCGGATAACACTCAGATCTACCTCTCTGGCTCAGATGTCACCTCTCTTCTGTCCAGGATCCCGGAGTGTCTGTCAGCCATATCCTCCTCCTTCAACTCTCGCTTCCTAAAATTCAATGTAGACAAAACCGAGCTTATCATCTTTCCCTCATCTCGTGTATCCCCCCTACCTGATCTATCTATTATGGTAAACAGCATCACGCTCTCTCCCGCACCTGAAATCCGCTGCCTCGGGGTACCTCTCGACTCTGCCCTGTCCTTCAAAACGCACGTCCAAACTCTTGCCACCTCCTGTCGCCTCCAACTCAAAAATATTGCCAGAATCCATCCCTTTCTCACCCCACAATGTACTAAAACTCTTGTGCATGCACTCATCATCTCCCGCCTCGATTACTGCAACACCCTCCTTTGTGGCCTCCCCGCTAACTCCCTTGTACCACTCCAGTCTGTCCTCAACTCTGCTGCCTGGCTAATCCACCTCTCTCCTCGCTACTCCTCCGCTTCTCCCCTCTGCAAATCCCTCCACTGGCTCCCAATTCCCCAACGAATCCAGTTCAAACTACTAACACTGATCTACAAAGCTATCCATAACCTGTCACCTCCCTATATCTGTGAACTAATCTCCCGATATCTTCCCTCACATAATCTTCGATCCTCCCAAGACCTCCTACTCTCCTCCACACTTATTCGTTCCTCATATAACTGCCTCCAAGATTTCTCCCGAATATCCCCCATCCTCTGGAATTCCACGCCTCAACACGTCCGATTATCCACCACCCTCGGATCCTTTAGACGGAACCTGAAAACCCATCTCTTCAGGAAAGTCTACAGCCTGCAATAACCATCTGCCGCCTCACCAACCACAAGTGCTGCCACCTCACCAACGACCCTTGCTGCCGCCTCGCCACCACCCGTGCTGCCTCCTCACCACCACCTGAGCTGCCGCCTCACCACCACCTGAGCTGCCGCACCCCCGACCTTCTGTCTCTTCCCCAGTATCCCGTAGAATGTAAGTCCGCAAGAACAGGGTCCTCTCCCCTCTGTACCAGTCTGTCATCGTAAATTTGTGTACTGTAAATGATATCTATAACCCTGTATGTAACCCCTTTCTCATGTACAGCACCATGGAATTAATGGTGCTATATAAATAAATAATAATAATACTTAAAGGGGTTGTCAAGATGTTGATGACCTATTCTTCAGTTTTCAAAATTGGCCACTGCACAGAGAACGATGCTGTGGTGTTCCAGCTCTGTGCTCCCCCTAGTCATCATGGGACCTTCAAACATCTGATTTTTCACCCTGCCCATAGATCTGATATTAATAGGTCATCAATATCAAAACCTGGACAACCCCTTAAAACTTGCATACACTAAGGGGGAATATTAAGTGGATCATCTGGTAGTTAGATTTTGCCAATACGTTTCAGTCGCTACCTTTTTTAAACTTTCCCCCCCAAATTTTTTTTTTTTCAAAAAGTATTTTTGCCAATATCATATATTTATTATAAAGAGATTACAAATTTAAAAACTCATAAAAATTCAAATGTAATTCTGTGTAGTTTCCCAATAAAAGAACAAAAAGCTTAGGAGGAGCAGGGGAAGCCAGAGTGAGTAAGACAAGACAGAAAAGGTTGTTATTTTAAAAAAATACAAAACACATTTCTAGAAGAAAATCTTAAAGTATCTGTGAAATTAGTAAGGGTCGGTAACCATGTCAGTAATAACAGTTGTGGTGGATACAGCTCTGGCTGTCAGGAAAGTGCTGATCCCGCATGATTTACACTCAGATCTTGAGTGAGATTAAGCAGATCCACTTCCTTGTGATATTATTATTACCAAACGCAAGCGCTGAATGGGAGAAATGAAAAATGCTGAAGCGCAGAAAGTCTAATGTGACGGCCGAGCCCCGGCAGCTGGCCCTGCCAGCCGCCAACAGAAATAATCCGCACCTCGCCACATAGATAGAAGTATCTCCGTACTGGTTGGGTGTACTTACTTACCGTACTAGAACCGTCTTCGAGTGAAATTAAGTATTTGTGATTGTAGAAATAATACAAATTTTTTTACATGAAAACATTTGATTAGAAAAATGAATTGGACACGTCTAAAATTTCCAATATATTCTGAATATTGGAGCTAGACATATATTTGGGTTCTGATAAGCAGACACAAAAGCAAAATGTTGAGTAGGGGAGTTTGTCCTAGGTGTGGTCATGTTTCAAAAAGAGTCCACTCTAGTCTAGTCACAGATGTTTTGAAAAAAGTTTCCTAACTAAACTCTTTTTTTGCCTCTCTCTCTCCGCACTACCTCCGCTCTCACTTTCTCAGGTTTTACCCTCCCGTTGAATATTTCCAGGGTCATCTGGATGTTGGTGCCAGAAAAATATTCCAGTTCTGCTATGCAGAAGCAAATACGGAGTAGGAAAGTTTGTCCCAGGGGTGGTCATATTGCTTAGTGCGACTACTTTAGTCACAAAAGTTTTGAAAAAAGTTTCCTAACTACACCCTTCTGGGTCACTGTCTTCACGCTAGACATGCTCGCACTTTGTTAGAGACTATCCCCATCACCCTCAAAAGGTTTTGTGAAGTGGATACTTCTAGGATAATTATCAAGTCGGTCTCAAAGCTGCTGACCACACAAAAAGGAATCGGATCCCCAGTGACTGCACTGGGGACTGGAGTTGACTTGTCAGTAGACTTTCTTCCATATTGTTACCCACCTGTCTCAGTTTATCCCGATTCACCTTCTTTCCCCTGGGTCAGCTGCCCTCTGTTGTGCTGCACGTCATGTTTTGCAAGTTGCCTGGAGTGGATCAATATCATAATCTTCTTAAACCTATTGAAGGCCTATTTAGACGCACACCAGTGTCTTGGGACTGAGACTTTAGTGTTCCATGTTTGGTTTGCTCCATTACCTGTCTTTGCAGTGTTTTCACATTTCATTCATCCCTGCTGGGTTCCACTCCATCCATCCTGCTGCTCATGAGATTCATGTGTGCCAACATTCTTTCCTGCTTGCTGAATCAACGTCCAGGGTCCATGTGCCCACCCGAACCTGAAGCTTGGTGGATCCACCTCACCTGGTGAGCCTAGGATCAGTTTGTTACCCTGGTCCTGACCAAAAAAGATTGGCTTGTTGCCACGAATATCATCTTCCCATCGCATCCATCACCCAAGTCACATGCCCTAGTAACAGTCTGCAGCACTTTCCTATACAGTTGGTATACAGGTATGTTGAGTTGTCACATACCATCAAGATGGAGGTCAAAGGACTCCTCTATGAATTAGAGCCCTGTAGATAAGAATATGAATGTGACTGACCCACACACATCCCGCATCTCAACTCCATGGAGCACTTTTGTGATAAGTAGAACATTCAATTGACTACCAAACTTTATCACATGGTACCACTGACTGAAATCACTAATGCCCATTTAGCCCAGGACATGTGAACCCAGATACTCATGCTCCAATAACTAGTACAGTGGTTCGAAATCTCCAGTCCTCACGACCCCCCCAGGTCATGTTTTCAGTACTTCCATAGTATTGCACTAGTGAGAGAATTCCTAATGTCTTGATGATATTTCCACGACCTGTGCAATACTAAAGGAATCCTGAAAACGTGATCTGTTGAGGGCCATGAGGACTGGAGTTTGGGAAAAACTCATCTAATGGAAGCCTCATAAAAAAATGGACAAATTATTGGCTTGGCCATCCTTCATCAAGGACAACGATTCAGTTTGCTGATATAGTTTCAGATCTAAATACCCTGACTTAAGGTACCGTCACATTAAGCGACGCTGCAGCGATATAGACAACGATGCCGATCGCTGGAGCGTTGCTGTTTTGTCGTTGTGTGGTCGCTGGAGAGCTCTCCAGCGACCAACGATGCCGAAGTCCCCGGGTAACCAGGGTAAACATCGGGTTACTAAGCGCAGGGCCGCGCTTAGTAACCCGATATTTACCCTGGTTACCAGTGTAAATGTAAAAAACCCAAACACTACATACTTACATTCCGGTGTCTGTTGCGTCCCCCGGCGTCCGCTTCCCTGCACTGTGTAAGCGCCGGCCGTAAAGCAGAGCGGTGACATCACCGCTGTGCTCTGCTTTACGGCCGGCCGGCGCTTACACAGTGCAGGGAAGCGGACACCGGGGGACGCAACAGACACCGGAATGTAAGTATGTAGTGTTTGGGTTTTTTTTACATTTACAATGGTAACCAGGGTAAATATCAGGTTACTAAGCGCGGCCCTGCGCTTAGTAACCCGATGTTTACCCTGGTTACCAGTGAAGACATCGCTGAATCAGCGTCACACACGCCGACTCAGCGATGTCAGCGGGTGATCCAGCGACAAAATAAGGTGCTGGCCTTCTAGCTCCGACCAACGATGTCACAGCAGGATCCTGATCGTTGCTGCGTGTCAAACACAACGATATCGCTATCCAGGACGCTGCAATGTCACGGATCGCTAGCGATATCGTTGTTAAGTTGTTCAGTGTGAAGGTACCTTAAGGCCGGGATCACACACAGTGAGATACGGCCGATTCTCCCAGGTTAAAACCCTGCTCTGGCATCGGCACTCCAGAGCGGAGAGCGGAGCGTGCAGCTGCATAGCAATACATGGAGCCGCACGCTCCGCTCCGGAGTGCCAGTGCTTGTTTTTAACCTGCGAGACTCGGCCGTATCTCGCTGTAGTGTGACTCCGGCCTAAGGCTGAGGGTCTTTTCAGTGCCCCAACTGGAGCGCAACACCTTGGGGATATGTCCCTCTGCTACACCTGGCTAATCTCCTGAACATACCAGTTGCATATTAATGCAACCATGGAATATATTATGCTAACTGGATTTTTTTTTACCCGGTGAGGGTCTGTTTTTTGTCCCAGGAACATTGCCCCTTTTATCTATAGGATATGCATACTATAGTATTTAAGGCACCTGGCAGATTTGTTTTTTATTTACATAGCCATCACCCCTTGCTAACAGGCTGCACCCTATCCACACCAATTTTTCCCACTTTGGATGTTCCAGAATGTGAAAGGAGGCTTCTAGAGAGCTCCACAGATTTGCCAACGGTAACTTTTTTTCCAGCAGGCTCTGAGATATTGATCTTGGATGGCAAGAATAACGCTATTTGCTATTTGTATTTGAAACTGATTTCTCTGCACCAAAAAACTAAATATTCGCAGGAAAAATGCATAAAAGTTTACATGTTTTACGTGCTGCGTTTTTATTCAAGTTTTTATATACGTTTTTACTTGAAGTCTTTTCCCCCAGTCATTTGAAAGGGTGAAAAATGCTGCAAAAATTCTGAAATTATTGACATGCTGCAGTTTTGTAAAAACACTTGATGGTTCAAATATGCCAAGGACACATAAGCAGCCTGTGCATGAGATTTCAGAAATTAAATTAAGTGCAGTGTTTTTTACCCTTGAAAAAGAAACGGGAAAAAGTGCAACGTGTGAACAAGCCCTAAGGACTTGTTTGGTACTGAAGCTTACTTGAATGGAGTTGAGCCGTAATACCAGACATTGCCCGCACACAAGATTGTTGAAACGGTATTTGAAAAAGCATTACTCTTATTTAGAGAGGACCTGTCACTTGTCATAGCCATAGATATCAAATAAATGTTGCTGTTCTACGGAATTCAGCGTTGTTTTTCTTGTGAAACTGCATGTAAGGAGAGGGACTACTGGCAAGTTTCCCCCGTGAAGACTCACAGATTGTTGTAATGTGTACTGTGACATGCGTTAATGGTATTAATGTTGTGTGTTGCCTGACGGTAGGGAGAGTTAGAGTTAATTATTGGGACTAGCCCATTGTAGGAGGGGCTAAGGTGTAGGGACAGAGATAGTTTTCTATCAGAACGTCCTATGAAGCAGACCTAAGATTTGGACAGTGCCGCATGACAGTGTCCTTGGACTGAGGAGAAACCGAGACGGTGGTTAGTGTGAACCGGAGTAAAGAAAAAAGGAAAACCGACAGGAGGACAGAGTGATCAAACTGAGACGGGTCCTGTTAGAGGACGCCTAGCAGTACGGCCCAGAGTTTATAACTCAGAGAGGTAACGGCCCGGGCCAAGACGAGACAGAGAACGTGACATGAAGAGAGTGCCACAGGTGGGAGTTCCAGAGAGTCAGTGACAGAGAAATAAGTCCCGGGAAAGAAGATGCGGAAGCACAGATTGAGAATTGGACTCTCGCTACCTGGACGGTAGTACTGAGCTGGGCTGTGGTGAAGGAAAGTGAAAACAGTGGAACTAGAGAACGAACGAGTAACGAGAAAGGAATTGAGGCTATGTGTGGGAAATGCACCGTATTGTCATAAAGTTGTGCACCCACTACCTACTGTACATAATTCCACCAAGTTACTGTTAAGTAAATGTTTATTTGTTTATTTTTTACTGGTTTTCTCCATCATTCAACGTCTGGTCCTGGCCAACCCTCAACATCGGTTAGATATGACCTGCATAGGCGTAGTGCCCTCACAACACTAGTCCACACACCCAACCAGGACTCCAACCTTTATGTAACGCATCGGGGTGTAAGAGACGATCACCTCGCCCACGGCTACTGCCCTGTGCTATCTCTGTTCCTGTAATATTACCTACTGTGTAAATCTAGTCTTGTTAAACATTCAGGCGTCGTCATAAACTGTTCCTTGTGGGTGTGTTCTTGAGGATCACACCCACTTGGCTAGAAAGACCAGATTATTATACAGGTAGGAGGGGACTATATCTCAGGGATGGAGAGGCGCAGGAACAAAAGAAACACGATGCCGGATTCAGGAGAACAGGGGGATTCACGCCAGGTAAATTATTGCATACTTATGGTAAGTGACCAAGGCAAAATTAAGACTGTTCATCTATACTAATGAACCTTAGCTAAATTTAAGGACACTGTTCGGCGATGACAGAGAATAATAAAACAGACATGATCGGACAGGTGGCGGTCCGTGTACAGTGGCGCTGCTGGATTTTCGCGTTGCTCTGAGAAGAATGTCTGGCAGCTGGAAGTCGCCTTCCACCCCTGTCAGTAATACACAGTCCGGGCCATTACAGGGATATAACAGAGCATGGGGCAGGGTGTAAACCACAAGTAAACATTTTGATTTTTTTTTTTATTATTTATGGGTAATGTTGGCCGTCTCAGCACAAGAGAGAGAAGAAAAAAAGATCACAAAACCCTGAGTTTTACATATTATGTGCTGACAACTGCTAGGACTTTATGACAAATCAGATTTTACACTGACTAAGTGCAGCTGTTGGAGTCGTTTTCTGCATCCTCCTACACAGGCATTTTATAGGGCATGAGTCGTATGCAGTGGTGAAAATTGGATCGTTCTTGAGGCCCTCGTCACGTGGGCTACGGCTGCACTTCTCAAAAGGTGAATTAATACTTTGCTAAGTTAATTGTAGACAAGTCCTGATAACGATAAGGGGATCTGTCACCGGATTTCACAACACAGCCTGCATACACTGCTAAGCCCTTCCCGACAGGGCCATTTTCTATTTTTGCGCTTACTTTTTTTTTCCTCCCATTACTCCAAGAGGCAGAACTTTTTTTTATTTTTCCGTCCATATAACCATGTAAGGACTTGCTTTTGGGGGGCTGAATTGTACTTTTCAATGACACCATCCATTTTATCATGCGATGTACCGAAAAGCGGGAAAAAATTGCAAGTGCGGCAAAATAGCAAAAAAAAAAAAGCACAATTCCGCCTTTGTTTTTTTCTATTTACAGCGTTGATTTTACATTAAAACTGACCTGGTAATATGATCCTTTAGGACAGTATGATTACTCAGATAACAGACAGGTGCAGTTTTTATTTTATTTCATTGGTAAAAATAAATTCAGAAATTTGTAAAAAAAAAAAAAAAAAAAAAGAACTTGTGTCGCCATTTTCCAAAAGCCATAATGCTTTACATTTTTGGGATATGGGGCTGTGTGTGGGTTTGTTTTTTGGGCTCCGACTCAATGTTTTTATTGATTTCACTATGGGGGTACACACGGTGTTTTGATCACCACTTATTACATTGTTTTGTCCTGTTGTCGTGGTCGAAAAACTGCAATTATGGTGTTTTGATTTTTTTTTTTTGTTACTACATTTACCGAGAGCGAGTGCCGACACTGCGGGAACGGCGCCGGCACGGGAGGTGAGATGGATGATTTTTCATGGATAGAACATGTATGTGAATGAGTAATTCTCACGAAAAAAACTCTTTGAATAAACGTCTTATTTATTTCCACAGTAAGACGCGCCTATAAAATGTGGCTAAAATCTTGACGGCTTCTTTTCAAACTTGACTATTTAAAGAATTAGCACCGCAAAAAACCCCATCCCAGGCACAACAAAAAAAGACAAAAAAAAAAAGCACAGAAAAGTTTTCTTAAGCATTTTTTAAAGTGGATTATTTTTCAGCTGGAATAATCAACATTAAAAAGATCTCTGTGTGAACGTACCCCAAACTAAGAGGCATTTAAAAACCCAAAGGCAACAACAAGACCCTGAAAACTTCCTAAATGGAAGTTGGTCCTGGTGGTCAGCTGATGGGTGTTGGACTGGATCCTCTCATCCCTTTGTTCTGCTCTTCAATTTCCCTGCAGTGGGGAAAAACCACACCCCCTTGGCTAAAAGGACAAGATTTATATACAGGGAAGAAATCGCCATTTCTCAGGAAAGGAGAGGCACAAGAACAAAATAAAAACAACGCCGGATTCAGGAGAACAGTCGCATTTATTGCAGATTTTAAAAATTAACATATTAATAACTATTCATGGTAATGTAACCTGCATATAAAAATATGTGCTTGTACAGAGAAAGGAGGTGATGCATCCTTCATGTATATATGAATTTTCTTTTATATGGATCCAATCCTATAATAGTATGCAAACCAAGGACCCTGGTGCGCCACCTACTGGCATCACTCGGTACTACATGAGTATATAAAACAATGGTATTTTTTAATACTAAGTCATATAACACACCGATATAGAGATCTCCTTCCTGTGCTCCATATCTGTGATCACAATTAATGTAATTAGTGTAGGCACTGAAGCCTGTCCTATTTGCTCACTTACTACAGTAAGGGCTCATTCACACATCAGGTTTTTTTTTATAACGGATAGCACCCGTACCTATGACAGTATATGAAGCTCTTCACATGTCCGATTTTTTTTTCCATCGACAGACACGTCCAATATTGGTCCAAGTGTCATTAAGCTTAGCAATGCAAGTCAGCACTTCGAGGTGGAGAAACTTTTTTTTTTCTCATCAGTGAAAAAAACTGATTAAACTCTGACCAAACTCACTGATGAAACTCGCTCCGTTTTTGAACCACGTCAAAAAAAAAAAAAGAGATATCTAAATAAACCTCTTTTGTCCAAGTTCAAGATTTTATGCAATGAAGTATAGTCATAATCCCAAAATATCTTTAAATATAAATAAACCTAACACCAAGATTTTAACATTTAAAAAGATGACAGAAAAAAAGTTATAACACTCAGGCTGGGGTCACACATGCGTGTTTTACGTACGTAAGAGCGCAAAAACTACGTACGTAAAACTCGCATTACATACGGCACAATGCTTCTCAATGGGTCTAGTCCTATACGGCGTATATTACGGATCCGTAATTTACGGAGTTGTACGGGCGCAGAAAATCGCAGCATGCTGCGTTTGTCAGCGTATCGCGCAAAAAATACGCCAATGCAAGTCTATGGGAGAGCGTATAATACGGAATGCTTACGGACCATGCGTGTGCCTTGCGCGAAATACGGATTTACTGGCAGATGTCCTGAAAGGTCCAAAGGCCTCAATCAGGCAGGTGAGACATGCTAATTAGCTGAAAAAGCCAGACAGTGAACCCGGAAGTCTGCTGCACGCCTCCACGGAGTGATATTCAGCATGGCAAACATTGTCAACGCGGACATGCTGATCATTTTGGTCCAAGAGAGGCCTGTCCTCTGGGACCAAAGAGACCCTAATTATGCAAACAGGGCACAAAAAGAGGCAGCATGGAGGAGTGTGTGTGTGGCCCTCTTCCCACATTATGACCAGCAGCCACGTCAGGCACAGCGACAGATAAGTAAGTACACCCATGTTTTAAATGTAATGTTCTTGAGAATTATCAGGCCCTTACTACTTTGAATTTCTCTTCCCGAATTTAGTAAATAGTCATGAAGGAACTAGAAAGCCCACCAGTAGATACATGGTGTTGTACAAGAGAAACGGATTTCATTAATGTTTAGAATACGTGTCCCTTTTACTTACTAAACTAACAGTGTTTCCCATTATTTGGCCTTTCTGTGATAGAGGTTAGTGGACTATGTCCTTGTGGCTTTGCTTGCTAATTTTGTTTTTGGGGTAAATTTAAGATTAAATCTTCTCCACAAAGGCCTATTTGGATGCTACACTTAAATCTCTGTAGTCAGTTCCACCTTTTGTGAGCTCACTGATTAATGGCCTAAAGAATGTGTGTATTTTTTGTTGTTTCAGTGGGTGATGTTACAACAAGGTGGCGGAGTATCCGCGACCAGTACAGGAGGGAGAGGCAGCAGCGGGAGAGAAGTGGAGCCGGGGCACCTCCAAAAAAAAAAAAATACATATATTTTGACCGACTCAACTTTCTGAATCCCAGCATGGACCTCAGGCCGTAAGTAACATTGTTTTCTGTGTATTTTTGGGTTTTTGTCTTATTTGTGGCCCTAAAACATTTTTTCTTTTTCAGAACTCAGTCTAACCTCACTGACAGGGAGACAGGGTCTGACTCGGAACTTGTCATTGACCCAGTTGGTGAAGTTGAAGAGGTGGCTGGTCCATCTGATGCTCCCTCTGGCTCCATCCCTCCTGGATCCTCATCTGGTCAGGCTGCTCCATCTGCCTCCGTCCCACACCCTGAGGACCCACATTTTGCCTCTTCTGCAGCACCACCACCTAGCCAGGATGACCCTGGAAATAGCAGCAGCCCAACTGTTGCCCTGGCTCCATCCCCACAGGCTGCAGGCAGACCACAGCGTGCACGCCGCAGAAGAGAATTGCTCCAAAGGCGCCAAAACGTGGATGCTGGGGTCCTGAGCTACTTGGCCCGTGTTCGAGACGATGATGGGGAGGAGGGATTTACCAGGAGCATGGCCCATTACTTAAGGTCCCTAGAGCGTGAGTTAAGGCTTCGTGTGAGAGGGTGTTTTCAGATCCTTGTTGACGCATGCACCCCCCCAAATAACCCATACAATCTCATGCATATGATTGAACAGTGGCAGATGTCACCAGAAAATCTTCTGCGGCCTCAGAGATTACAAGGCCTGCCAGCTCAACAAGGATCTGAAGCACCCCCTCCACGACAGCCAACACCTCAGCCCCAACCCCCATCAAACACACAATGGCCACCTCAGCAACATATGGCGGGATATCTTCAACCATCCCAATATGGCCACTTGTCCACACCCAGTGCTGGAGGCTGGTCCCAACCTGGGTTTGGACAATATGGTCATTTTGGGTTGGGTTATGATTCCCGGCAATATGGTTATCACCAGCAGGGGTATCTACCAAATCCTCGCCCCACTCTTCCAAGTTCCCAGCATCATAGCTTGGCAAATGTCCCTCAGGCCACTACAACATCTGCACAGGGTGCTGGACAGTTGGCCGTACAAATGCCACCTGATGCAGATAATGAGCAAGCTACTTCTCCTGCCCCAACCTACCAGGACTTATAATTTGGTTTTTTTGTGTTTTAATGTTATTTTAACCTTTTTTTTTTGTTTTTAAAATATGATTTGGATACAATATTTAGGCTTGTATTGTCACTACAGAGCATGTTTTACTGTGGTTGTTTACGCTATTTTTGTTAAAAAAGAAAAATAGGCCTTTAGAAGGCCAAAAAAAGGTTTGGAAAAAAAACAAACAAAGAAAGTAAAAAAAGTTATTCAGTAAAACGTTTTCTTACTACCAGTCACCGTCTGTATGCGCTGGATTCATTCTTCCATCACACACACATGATATGCTGATAACCATATGTGAAATAAGAAAATAAAACACACACAGCTGGAAACTTGATTAACACATACTTTATAGAGCTAATTAATTACACATGCAAAAATGCATAGTCTTGCCAGGGAGTAGCACCTTGAGGAGACATAAAATAATTTGTAAAGATATCACGAACTCTCAGTCCAGAAAGTGGCCGACGCGGAGGAGGGACATATGGGGTAGGCCTAGGAACATTGGTCATGAGGTTATCTTCAAAATTTGTAGAGGAACAATCATGTATTCTTGTGAAATTATGGAGAATGACACAGGCTTTGATCACCTCATTGATTGTAGCCTCACTCAGCTGGATGGCAGACTGAAGAACACGCCATTTGGCCACAAGAATCCCAAAGGCGCACTCAACCAGTCTCCGTGCCCTGGCAAGTCTCAAATTAAACACCCTCCGCCGGTGGTCAAGGTTGCGCCTGGGGTAAGGCCTCATGACGTGGCTCGACAGTTGGAAGGCCTCATCTCCCACAAAAACAAAAGGCACTGCTTCCGCATTGGAGCCTGGGAGTTGTTGTGGTGGTGGGAGGTTCAACTGGTTGTCACGTAGCCGCCGACCCATTATGGACGAATTGAAGACCCTAGAGTCTCCAGTTCGCCCATAGGCCCCAATGTCTACAATTACAAACCTGTAGTTACTGTCAGCAACTGCTAACAGAACTACAGAGAAAAACTGCTTGTAATTGTAGAATTGGGAACCAGAGTTCGGCGGCTTACGCACCCTGATATGTTTCCCATCCACAGCTCCAATGCAATTAGGGAAGTCACAATTATTTCTGAAACCTGTGGCGATTTTAAGCCAATCGTCCTGTTTTGGCTCCGGCAACACAGCTTCATGTAGTTTCTGCCAGATTTGGGAACAGGTTGTCCTAACAATGCCTGAAATGGTCGACCGCCCAATCAGAAACTCCATGTGTAGACCCGCATAGGACAATCCTGTCGCCAGGAAGCTGCAATACAACAAAAAGGGAAAAAAAACAAAACATGAGGACGATGAACAAAGGAATAAGCCAAAGTGTATATTTCATTTACTATTAAATTATTTACAGTATACAAATTTACAATTGACAAAATAACTAGACTAGAAAATTGGCAAAAATCTTTGATATGTGCTTGTGGCTTCATGTCAAAGTGAAGTTAATTAAACCTAGTAGGACAACACACATTTGGAAAGAACCCCCCAAAAAAACCAGTATTGGAAAATGTGGAATACATACCGTAAGGTTAGGAGCAGACGCTCCTCAGCAGAGATGGCTTTTCTCATCCAGGTGTCCTGAAAGGTGAGCCCAGGACGTAAGATCTCCAACAACATGTCAAAAGTCCGGATGGACATTCGAGTATACTGGTAAAACTTCTCTGGATGTGCCCTCAAAGCTGAATATAGTCTCTGGAAATGGCCTTTACTCTGGCGTTGGGTCAATAGAGGATGTACCCACAATCTTCGTCTCCTCCTTCGCGGATCCACATTGACCGGATATGGCTGGCCAAAGCGCCGAGACAACACCCAGTGAAGCAACACCCGCTGAGTTGTGCTTAAATACACAGGGCCAGACATGTTTGTAATCTCAAAGCAACACAGCCAAAATATGCTAGACAACATATAGGGCAGATGGGAGGGCTCCACCTGTTGTAGAGGTCTTAAATAGTGTTGTTAATGATGGTTTAAATGATTTGCAGGCCTGAAAACCGTTAAATGTCCATTTTGTGATGGTGCGTGCTAAATACGCCATACGGATCACATACGGATTACACACGCACAAGCACATGCGCAAAATACGCGACCACACCTAAGCAACGCAGGAACTACGGAAGTCGCTTACGGAGACATTTTGGCGTATTGAACGCGTAGTACGGACGTATAATACGTGGCGTATTGTCTTACGCCATGTGTGACCCCAGCCTTATAAAAACTTTTAAAAACTTAGAAATCATTTTTTTTTTTCAGTCTTTCTAGTTAGTCACTAACTTTACAGCTCTGAGTTATCAATGATGATATTACTCAGGCATTTCACATGCTTTTCAAAATCTAAAAAAGTCCCTTTTTTTTTTTCTATGACTCGCATCATATGTATCTGTAATAAGGATCTGGAGCGGAGGATGGGCCGGGGCCTAAGATTAGGTCACACAGTTCATCATGGCATCTGTTTCTGAGCTGTTCTTTACAATCAGCTGCTGATGTGGGGGAAAAAATGTATTCCAAAAAAAGTTTAGAAATTTAAAAAAAAAAAAAAACTGAAAATATATAAAAGTTTGAATCACCCACTTTGAAAATTAAAGAAATTAAATATTAAAAAAAATAGTGATAGTTGATACTATAATGTCCAAAAAAGTCATCATTACAACAAATAACCAAGGTGTGCGTAAACCATATGTAAAAAAAAGAAGTGTTGCACAAAAGTATCTATATAAAATATTTTTATTTTTATTGAAATTGTGTTAAAAAGTAGTAAAATAAGAAAGATGCTGAATAAGATAGAGGTACCGGAATTTTAAGAGTGGAATTTTGCAGGGAGGTAAATACCATAACATTCAATAATTACACATGAGTATATTAATAGGACATAATTACATAATATCTCATTGGTGAAAAATGTGAAGGTTTAAAGTGCATTATAAGTGGTAGGAAAAAAAAAAATATAAAAATGATTATAATCAATTCTATCTATTGCGCAGGGCCACATGAAACACAATATATAATTCTATAAAGTGAGTATATGCATTTGATAGACAGTAGTGTTTGTCCTTTATTTTCCCATTTTTAGCATTTCACAGAAAAAAGCATAGTTAACGTTTTGCAGACCTAGTCATGAATCTGTGAATATAATGTTGAAAGCCCAAATATATTCGTAGTTATAGGATGCAAAAGAAAAGGAAAGCATGTGAAGTCTGAAGTTATGACCTGAAGTTATAAGCAATTGAAGATAGTGGTGCACTGCTGTCCCCCTGCCCCGACGCGCACGTTTTGCCCTGCTTCTTCGGGGGGTGTAAAAAGCAGAATTCCACACTTAAAATTCCGGTTCCTCTATCTTATTCCTCATCTTTCTTATTTTACTAGTTTTTAACATAATTTCAATAAAAATAAAAATATTTTTATATAGATACTTTTGTGCAACACTTCTTTTTTTACCTATGGTTTACACACACCTGGGTTATTTGTTATAAAGACAACATTAAATCAAAGTAAAAAGGAAAAAGTTGAGATTTGCAGAGTATAAAATCCTCCTTCCAAACAAGAGCTAAAGTGTAAGGTAAACACGTGCCTAACACAAAGCAGAGACATGTGGCCGCCGTACAATCACAAATCCCCTTGTTTGTATTCCTTCTCTCCGGACCATCCACAACGTCTGGATGGTGTCTAGACGCCGATGAGAATATTACCTAGTAATGCTACGTTTCCCCGGCTCATTGTTTCCATATCTGCCTACAGAAATGTTCTTAGACTCATGTGTCGTCTACACGTTATACACAGACACTGTCTGATCCCCTCTTACAAGTCATCCATAGCCAGGAGGAACATCCAAAGGATGAAGCTTCGGAGCTCAGAGGAACCAGCCGCGACTCTTGCATCTTATGTCTTCAGTTATTACGGTATATTTGCTGCCAAATAAAATCTCTACTTTTACATCCCTGCTAATAACATTCTGGACTTTGTTGTCGACCTAGAAGGAAATTCATCAAGACTGGCATTCTATATACTAATCTTAATCAAATGCCCTATAAAGGAACTTTCACAGTTTTTAAATGAAATCTGTCAGAAGTTTTTTGCAGCATAATGTAGAGACAGGGAGCCTGATTTTTGGATGTGTCACCTGCTCAGCAGCTTGCTGTAGTTTAAATACAATCAGTGTTTTATTAGCAGGAGATTATCACGGCAGGACTAGGTGTCAAGTGCAAACCAGTCCAGCTAACCTGTGTAATCCCGCCCCCATCACTGATTGGTAGCTTGCTGACAGTGTGCACAGAAAGCAACCAATTAGTGATGTGGGTGGGGTTATATATGCAGAATTCCTTTAATGAGGTTGGATGAACTTTTGCTACAGTCATGAAATGTGTTCAAGTTCATGAGCTGGAGTATGTTTCTGCTCTAATTTACGCCTCTATTTGGCTTAACGTATAGGGAATGTGTCATGTCATGCTAAGTCACAGACCACCGCCTAATATGTGCTGAGATTGGTGTAAAAACACCAAAAGTTACTATATTTTTGCTCAATTATGTGCTGCACAAAATGTACAATTTTATACTGGCAAAATTCAAATTTGCCAAATTGCTCGGATTTTACGTGGAAATTCAAATGTTCCTTATTATGCCCTGGGGTCTCTTTCCAGACCCCAGAGCATAAAATAGGATGTAAAAAATGAATACTCACCTCACTGATCACTTGTACTGCCGTCCCTGCTGTCTGGTCCTCGGCACCTCTTCTTTTCCTCGTCCCCTGTTATGAGCAGTCTCTTCATCACTCTTTACTTTAGCCTGGGGCTCATGGGTCCACTGAGCTTGTGCTCTCACTGCACAGTCAGAAGCCAGAGTCTGGCATGAATCACAGCCAAGAAAATGCATGTGGCAGGGAAAGTAGAAAAGAAGAAGTTACAAGGACTGGGCAGCGGGCTGCAGAGACGGCAACACAGGTGATTTGTGAGATGAAAATCAAGATATTTTTTAATCATTTACCCAATATGCTACCGTTCAGCAATATAGCAGCCACAGCTCGTCTCCTTTTTGCTAAAAGCAAGCAAAAATATGAATTTTTGTTAAATTCAAGCAGAATTCAATTTCCTCCTAATAAATTTGCTCATTTGTAGTATTCGCCTTCCTCACAGACTGCACAGCTCTTCTGTTCTTAATATGGCCGCTGATGAAGGATCATGTGACCAGTCCTGCCCATCAGCCTCATGCAATTGTAAAACAGCTTTCCTATGTGCTGTGTCATGCCCAAAGGTGGCGCACGTGGTTCGTGGACCTACAGTGCCACTGGGCCGAGCTTACCTAGGAGGGGCGTAGCTAAACGGCTAACTAGTGTTCACTGGAGCTCCTGATAGTGGAGTCAGGCTCGAGCTGTAGGTAACCGCCAGGTACCACTCCTAAGCAGTACCCAGTACTGCAGCTGCTGACCCCGAGGGTCAGGTATGCTGACACAGACTGGACTCAGTGTAATTAGCAAGACATGATATAGACTCTGTTCAGACTGAATAGGTTCTGGTTCCTCAGACAGAATGTTACCGACACGGAGTCAGAGACAGGGCAGGATTCAGATCCTGGTACAGGCTCCGACAGATTCTATTATTGATGGACCGACTTCAGGTGCCGATACAGCCTGTGTGGTTTATATCCCGCCAGAGCAGCTTCAGGTTTCACAGGTACCGCCGGATGCGGTTTCAGGCATTGGCCACACAAGGACCAGGGGTTCAGGTTCTGGCTCTGGCCGAATAAGGACCTGGGGTTCAGGTTTGGGCCCTGGCTACAAAAGGAACAAGAGTTCAGGTTCGGGCCCTGGCCACACAAGGACCAGGGGTTCAGGTTCTGGCTCTGGCCGAATAAGGACCTGGGGTTCAGGTTCGGACCCTGGCTACAAAAGGAACAAGGGTTCAGGTTCGGGCCCTGGCCACACAAGGATCAGGGGTTCAGGTTCTGGCTGAATAAGGACCTGGGGTTCGGGCCCTGGCTACAACAGGAACAAGGGTTCAGGTTCTGGCCCTGGCCACACAAGGACCAGGGGTTCAGGTACAAGGACTGGCATGCGGCAACACACTAATTATACTCACTCACTAATGGGACCTTAGGGCTGTCATAGATCCCTGCAAAAATGTCTCATATTTCTACACCTGTGCTGATCACTTTCAGTGCCTGTGCAGTAGAAGATGCAACAGACGCCATCTTAATAAGCTACTACTGATGTCATAGGGCAAGAGTCTACCAAAAGAAGGAGGCAGCACAGATTATGTCTACATTGTAGGAGGCAGGAGGAAAAACCTCACATGGGGTGTACTTACTTTTTCCACATCTATTAATTGTACAACTAGCAGTATTCAGATCTGTAACTAAGAAACCATAATCAACAAAGGCAAACACATCATAGAACAAGAGTGGTTACTGTAGTATTGGTGAAGCAGCCGAGCTCTAATGTAAATATCGGAATCCGCAGTGTGATTATACAGTGATGCTGGAATGTAGGAACACCAGGAGACGTAACCACAAGGATTGCTGACATTATCACTATTGTACTTGTTACCAGGGTCTGTGTAATATACGCTGGGCTTTGGAGACCAGTCAAGTGCCGGACTATCAGATTATGGGACAAGCAATACATCAGTTAGTTAAAGGGAACGTGTCATGATGATTTTACAACAGAAATTAGTGGTGTGACTGTATAGGTCCCAGTACAACAATAAAAACGATACCTATCTTGAATTAATCCGATTTCCCAGTGCTGAGAAATTAAGGTTTAAAGCCACATGCAAAATATCCAGGAAGTGTGTGACGGTGTGTCGTTGTCATCTGAGTTCATCAACATGCCTACCTAATTTGCATATGGCTTCAATGCTCGATTTCTCATGGCTGGAGCATCGGATTGTTATTTGATAGATATTATTTTCTATTGTCGTACTTGCCCCTTTTAAGCCATGCCAGTTGTTTGATCATTAAAATAGTTCTGATACGTTTCCTTTAACTCCTTAATGTCATATGATCTAACTGTAAGTCATTGCTCAGTTGCTTGCGTGTGGCGCATGCTCAAGAGCTATGTCACCTTCAAACATTAAATATTATTAAATATTTATTAAATAGCCGGCATCTGTGTCTCCCAGCAGTGTCCGAAGCTGAGCTCTGATCACTGCTGTTAACCATTTAATTTCTGCTGTCTCCTGTGCTGGGATTGAAGGACACCAATGAGCTATCTTGGCAACGGGAACCTGCAGAAGGTCTCAGTCACTGCCACCTTGATACTACCGTGAGGCTCGCCACAGGCTGAGCTTCATAGAAGATGTGATTTTCACTACATGCTGCAAAATAATAAGTGAATGGATGATCTCAGGGTCAAGTACCATAAAATGACTAATAAATAA
Organism: Ranitomeya variabilis; assembly: GCF_051348905.1. Classification (NCBI taxonomy): domain Eukaryota; kingdom Metazoa; phylum Chordata; class Amphibia; order Anura; family Dendrobatidae; genus Ranitomeya; species Ranitomeya variabilis. Next base: position 32,315,444 of record NC_135234.1, on the reverse strand, counting down.
ATAAAATAAAAAATCTAACCAAAATAAAATATAAAAATTTGAATCATCCACTTTCCCCCATTAAAACTAAAGGAATAAAAAAAGAAATATATTTGGTTTTACCATGTATGTAAAAGTTTAGTTAATTGTAAAGAGAAAAGAAATCAAAACAGCAGAATTGTGTTTTATAAATCAGCATATCTCCCTTAAAAAAAGCAATAAAAAGTGATCAAAATATTGTACGTAACCCAAATTGATTTTACTAAAACCTTCAGCGCGCCAAGCAAAAAAATATTCCCTCACGTAGCTCAATTGCAAGAAAAATAAAAATGATACAGGTCTTGGAAAATGGTGACAAAAACAAAAAAACATTTTTTTATATAAAGTTCAGGGTTTTTTTCCCCCAAAATCTATGCAAGTTTGCTATCGCCGTAATCATGCTGACCCGAAGAATGACGATTGTTGGTCAATTTTACCATAGAGTGAATGCCACAAAAGAAAAATTTTAAAAACCCATTGCATTTTTTTTTCACCATTTCATCCCACTTAGAAATTTTGTTCCGCTGTACATGTACATCGTATGGTAAAATGAATGGTGTTTTTAAAATCTACAACTTGTTCCACAAAAAGCAAGCCGCTATACGGCTGCATCAAATGAAAAATAAGAAAAGTTATGCCTCATTGAATTGGGGGAAGAAAAGACGAAAGTCCAAAAACAAAAAATCTAAAAAGGTCCTTAAGAGGTTAACATTAATAAAAATAATAATAATTATATTCTGCCAAGGTTATGATTCAGATTTAGACCCTATACACTTTATACTCTTCTCCCTCAATAATTATCCAGGAAACTGGATGTTTTATATATATATATATATATATATATATATATATATATATATATATATATATATATATATATATATATATATATATATATATATATATATAGTGTATTTCCTTTGTTTGTTTCACTGTGTTCTGGAATCCATGAATCCATAACTTTTCTATTTTTTCGCTTTTGCTTTTTAATTTATTTTGCGTTCTAGGCAGTTTTTTTTGTTTGACCCCTTAATATTATTATTATTATTATTATTTTTTATTTACATAGCACCATTAATTCCATGGTGCTGTGCATGTGAAAAGGGGTTACATACAAGATTATAGATATCGTTAACGGTAAACAAATTTACAATGACAGACTGGGGAGGATCCTGTCCTTGCGGACTTACATTCTTCGGGATAATGGGGAAGAGACAGGAGGTCGGGGTGCTGCAGCACTGGTGGTGGTGAGGGGGCAGCTCGGGTGGTTGGTGAGGCGGCAGCTCGGGTGGTTGGTGTGGCGGCAGCTCTGGTGGTGGCGCCGCGGCAGCTCGGGTGGTTGGTGAGGCGGCAGCTCGAGTGGTTGGTGGGGCGGCAGCTTTGGCGGTGGCGCCGCAGCAGCTCGGGTGGTTGGTGACGTGGCGGCAGCTTTGGTGGTTGGTGAGGCGGCAGCTCAGGTGGTTGGTGAGGCAGCAGCTCGGGTGGTTGGTGAGGAGGCAGAATGGTTATTGCAGGCTACAGGTTCCATCTGAAGGATCCAAGGGTGGTGGATAATTGGACATGTTGAGGCGTGGAATTCCAGAGGATGGGGGATATTCGGGAGAAATCACATGTTTGGGACTTTAAGGACCAAGCAATTTTTTTTATTTTCATGGTCATGTAGGGGGCCAGCCCCTGCCAAGAACTGAGTTACACTGTGACTATAAGAGACAATGCTCCTCTCTGATTTGTGTGCACTTGGACTTGTCCTTTCCCCCATGCAGCTTTCTGTGTGTTGGTTCGAGCACGGATCAGAAAGTGTCCGATCCAGAAGTGGGGACAGTGAGAGACTCGTTTGACAGGAAGATAGAACAATAAGGATGTCTGTACACTGAGAGACTGTTAAATGAATTATCAGCTTTAAGAGAGAAGATAAGGCCCGGTTCCCGCAGGATTGCTAGCAAAACCTTATCACAAGGAAAGGGTTGTATAGCACAGTCGAGACAGTTTTCCCCAAGCACCTGTAACCTGGTAAGAGAAGGCAACGCTGAGGTACCAGTGACCCCTTAGCATTGAAAGTGGGACAAGATGGAACCGTTAAACTGAATGAAGAGCTCAACACAACAAGCTCGGCTCCACTACATGAGACCAAGCAGAAGTTAGCAGACTTTCTCCTCAGCGCTGCAGAACTGTTGGTGTCACACCGGTGCGTAACTGCATTAGGTTATAGAGCAGGTTTTATATTTAGGGCACTGTAGCAGAAGCCAGGCAGCAATTTATAAGGCTGGTTTCACACTTGAGTGTGGCTGGTCTGCGTATGGCTGCGTAGTTCCTCCCTTAAGCTCCGACTACTTCCGCATGCGTCCTGCGTACCTATCTTTAACATTGGGTACGCAGGGACATGCGTTGTATGCGGATGCGGCGTTTTGACTTACCCACCAACCACAAGAGAACGCAAAAAGTTGTGTTCCAATGCAGTAAGTGGGCAAGTCAAAACGCCGCATGCAGACGCATCCGCATACAACGCATGTCCCTGCGTACCCAATGTTAAATATAGGTACGCAGAATGCCTGCAGAAGTAGGCGGAGCTTAAGGGAGGAACTATGCAGACCAGCCACACCCAAGTGTGACCTTGCCTAAGAGAGCAATTTGTAGAAATTGTCTATACTGTTTGTATTGAGCTTTGTATTGCCATAGCTGGAGTGCAGCTTGTGTGACATTTTCTAGTCATCTCTCTTCGTATCTAATATTGCTGTTATCATTACAAGAACCATTAGTCTTATTTTCTGGCATAATATCCTTTGTCTTTCAATAAAGCTGATGTTTTGTTTCTGCCTCCTCATCTACTGCACAGTGTTTGAGTCCTGCCCAGCGGTGTCGTTCAGGCATGAGTCTGACTTCAGTCACATTTAAGAGCTATTACTTTTAAACTGATTTGGCCAAAGGACTTTTACTTTTTTAAAAAAAATATATTAAAATTCCTAAGTTTTCCAGTGCACTACTATCTATGCATGGAAAATTCATAGGCTACTGTTAGGGCATACTGTATGTCAGGTACGTGGGACATCCCTGGGGGCCTTTGTTTATGTCGCTTAAATCAATCATTAAATTGGAGCTGATGTGATGCCAAAATCTATATTGATCGATTGACAAATTGCCAAAGTCGTTATTGATTGCAGCGTTAAATGGGGTAAAGAGATGGGATCAGAGTTTTCTTCAACCCGCCACGTTTTCTGGAGGAAGCATTCGATAATCAGAGTATGCCCGCTCACCTATCGGTCATCGCAGGGACATCCAATGTACATTGTGCTCATAGACTCTTGAAAATCTTAAGATCAAATATAAGAGACGTCTTTGTTCTTTTTCTACACAAAGGTGCCTCTGCAATGCAGCTCTGTAACTAGCAGGCTACTCAGGACCTGAATGTAAGTGCAGGATGGAGGCTACTCAGGACCTGAGTGTACAAGTAAGTGACAGGCTACTCAGGACCTGAGTGTACAAGTAGGTGACAGGCTACTCAGGACCTGAGTGTACAGGTAGGTGGCAGGCTACTCAGGACCTGAGTGTACAAGTAGGTGACAGGCTACTCAGGACCTGAGTGTACAAGTAGGTGACAGGCTACTCAGGACCTGAGTGTACAGGTAGGTGGCAGGCTAATCAGGACCTGAGTGTACAAGTAAGTGACAGGCTAATCAGGACCTGAGTGTACAAGTAGGTGACAGGCTACTCAGGACCTGAGTGTACAAGCAGGTGACAGGCTAATCAGGACCTGAGTGTACAAGTAGTTGGCAGGCTACTCAGGACCTGAGTGTACAGGTAGGTGGCAGGCTACTCAGGACCTGAGTGTACAGGTAGGTGGCAGGCTACTCAGGACCTGAGTGTACAAGTAGTTGGCAGGCTACTCAGGACCTGAGTGTACAAGTAGGTGACAGGCTACTCAGGACCTGAGTGTACAGGTAGGTGGCAGGCTACTCAGGACCTGAGTGTACAAGTAGGTGACAGGCTACTCAGGACCTGAGTGTACAAGTAGATGACAGGCTACTCAGGACCTGAGTGTACAGGTAGGTGGCAGGCTACTCAGGACCTGAGTGTACAAGTAGTTGGCAGGCTACTCAGGACCTGAGTGTACAAGTAGATGACAGGCTACTCAGGACCTGAGTGTACAAGTAGATGACAGGCTACTCAGGACCTGAGTGTACAGGTAGGTGGCAGGCTACTCAGGACCTGAGTGTACAAGTAGATGACAGGCTACTCAGGACCTGAGTGTACAGGTAGGTGGCAGGCTACTCAGGACCTGAGTGTACAAGTAGGTGACAGGCTACTCAGGACCTGAGTGTACAAGTAGGTGACAGGCTAATCAGGACCTGAGTGTACAAGTAAGTGACAGGCTAATCCGGACCTGAGTGTACAAGTAGGTGACAGGCTAATCAGGACCTGAGTGTACAAGTAGGTGACAGGCTACTCAGGACCTGAGTGTACAAGTAGGTGACAGGCTAATCAGGACCTGAGTGTACAGGTAGGTGGCAGGCTACTCAGGACCTGAGTGTACAAGTAGGTGGCAGGCTACTCAGGACCTGAGTGTACAAGTAGTTGGCAGGCTACTCAGGACCTGAGTGTACAGGTAGGTGGCAGGCTACTCAGGACCTGAGTGTACAAGTAGGTGACAGGCTACTCAGGACCTGAGTGTACAGGTAGGTGGCAGGCTAATCAGGACCTGAGTGTACAAGTAGGTGACAGGCTACTCAGGACCTGAGTGTACAAGTAGATGACAGGCTACTCAGGACCTGAGTGTACAGGTAGGTGGCAGGCTACTCAGGACCTGAGTGTACAAGTAGGTGACAGGCTACTCAGGACCTGAGTGTACAAGTAGTTGGCAGGCTACTCAGGACCTGAGTGTACAAGTAGGGGACAGGCTACTCAGGACCTGAGTGTACAAGTAGGTGACAGGCTACTCGGGACCTGAGTGTACAGGTAGGTGGCAGGCTACTCAGGACCTGAGTGTACAGGTAGGTGGCAGGCTACTCAGGACCTGAGTGTACAAGTAGGTGGCAGGCTACTCAGGACCTGAGTGTACAGGTAGGTGGCAGGCTAATCAGGACCTGAGTGTACAGGTAGGTGGCAGGCTACTCGGGACCTGAGTGTACAAGTAGGTGGCAGGCTACTCAGGACCTGAGTGTACAAGTAGGTGGCAGGCTACTCAGGACCTGAGTGTACAAGTAGTTGGCAGGCTACTCAGGACCTGAGTGTACAGGTAGGTGGCAGGCTACTCAGGACCTGAGTGTACAAGTAGGTGGCAGGCTACTCAGGACCTGAGTGTACAGGTAGGTGGCAGGCTAATCAGGACCTGAGTGTACAGGTAGGTGGCAGGCTACTCGGGACCTGAGTGTACAAGTAGGTGGCAGGCTACTCAGGACCTGAGTGTACAAGTAGGTGGCAGGCTACTCAGGACCTGAGTGTACAAGTAGTTGGCAGGCTACTCAGGACCTGAGTGTACAGGTAGGTGGCAGGCTAATCAGGACCTGAGTGTACAAGTAGGTGGCAGGCTACTCGGGACCTGAGTGTACAAGTAGGTGGCAGGCTACTCAGGACCTGAGTGTACAAGTAGGTGGCAGGCTACTCAGGACCTGAGTGTACAAGTAGTTGGCAGGCTACTCAGGACCTGAGTGTACAGGTAGGTGGCAGGCTAATCAGGACCTGAGTGTACAAGTAGTTGGCAGGCTACTCAGGACCTGAGTGTACAGGTAGGTGGCAGGCTACTCAGGACCTGAGTGTACAAGTAAGTGACAGGCTACTCAGGACCTGAGTGTACAAGTAGGGGACAGGCTACTCAGGACCTGAGTGTACAAGTAGATGACAGGCTACTCAGGACCTGAGTGTACAAGTAAGTGACAGGCTACTCAGGACCTGAGTGTACAGGTAGGTGGCAGGCTAATCAGGACCTGAGTGTACAGGTAGGTGGCAGGCTAATCAGGACCTGAGTGTACAGGTAGGTGGCAGGCTACTCGGGACCTGAGTGTACAAGTAGGTGGCAGGCTACTCAGGACCTGAGTGTACAAGTAGGTGGCAGGCTACTCAGGACCTGAGTGTACAAGTAGTTGGCAGGCTACTCAGGACCTGAGTGTACAGGTAGGTGGCAGGCTAATCAGGACCTGAGTGTACAAGTAGGTGGCAGGCTACTCGGGACCTGAGTGTACAAGTAGGTGGCAGGCTACTCAGGACCTGAGTGTACAAGTAGGTGGCAGGCTACTCAGGACCTGAGTGTACAAGTAGTTGGCAGGCTACTCAGGACCTGAGTGTACAGGTAGGTGGCAGGCTAATCAGGACCTGAGTGTACAAGTAGTTGGCAGGCTACTCAGGACCTGAGTGTACAGGTAGGTGGCAGGCTACTCAGGACCTGAGTGTACAAGTAAGTGACAGGCTACTCAGGACCTGAGTGTACAAGTAGGGGACAGGCTACTCAGGACCTGAGTGTACAAGTAGATGACAGGCTACTCAGGACCTGAGTGTACAAGTAAGTGACAGGCTACTCAGGACCTGAGTGTACAAGTAGGTGACAGGCTACTCAGGACCTGAGTGTACAAGTAGGTGACAGGCTACTCAGGACCTGAGTGTTCAAGTAAGTGACAGGCTAATCAGGACCTGAGTGTACAAGTAAGTGACAGGCTAATCAGGACCTGAGTGTACAAGTAGGTGACAGGCTACTCAGGACCTGAGTGTACAAGTAGTTGGCAGGCTACTCAGGACCTGAGTGTACAGGTAGGTGGCAGGCTAATCAGGACCTGAGTGTACAAGTAGATGACAGGCTACTCAGGACCTGAGTGTACAAGTAGGTGACAGGCTACTCAGGACCTGAGTGTTCAAGTAGGTGACAGGCTACTCAGGACCTGAGTGTACAAGTAGGTGACAGGCTACTCAGGACCTGAGTGTACAAGTAAGTGACAGGCTAATCAGGACCTGAGTGTACAAGTAGATGACAGGCTACTCAGGACCTGAGTGTACAAGTAAGTGACAGGCTACTCAGGACCTGAGTGTATAGGCAGACGAGGCGTGGCATGCCATGAGACACACAGGGATCCCCCAATAGATGAAACTTTGGGAGTGAAATGGATGTTTCCATTCCCATTAAAAGTTTTGGCCCATAGTTTAATTTAAGTTTTATTAAGTTTTTTCCAAGTGTCCACTACACTTTCAGCAAATTCAATGATTCTATTTGGATAAAAGTCACGTAGTCCCAAATATTTTGACATAGGCAGATTTATATGAGAAATATAGAACCCCTGTAACCCTGCGCTGGCCACATACATTAACTCAGTGCTCACCACACACATTAACCCTGCGCTGGCCACATACATTATCTCAGTGCTGCTCACCACATACATTAACCCTGCGCTGGCCACATACATTATCCCAGTACTCACCACATACATTAGCCGGCGCTCACCACAATTATTAACCCGGCGCTCACCACAATTATTAACCCATAGATTAGCACAGCTGTAACCATATACTATAGATGTAAAGGAGACCTATACCACATCCACTTATTATATTCGTGTCATAGCATATGTCACTGTGTAGTAACCACACACATTAGCCTAGGAGTGACCTCAGACGTACACTTTGCAGTATAATTATGCAACCGCGGTTGCATTTAATAAAACAGTAACCCCAGCAGTAAAGGATCTGCTTCCTCAGAATATTCAATGACTCTACAGCTGACCATCAATGACCACATATCTGCTTGATGGCAAGTAATCGTCCACAGTGCTCCATGTATTAACCAAGGTGCGACCGCCTCCATTAATGACCATATATGAAGAGCAGTAACTCTCATTATCGAGTTCTCTCCTATATAACATATGTCGCCCTATGGTAACCACAACTGATGGGACAAGAAAAGCCACGTGTATTAGCTTGATGGCAGATAATCACCACCAGTGACCCCTACATATCAGCGCTGATGAAGCCATTTACATTCCGGACAGCGATGACCACAGGATGCATTAACCCACATTGCAAGCACAGACATTACCCCCACTCCGACCACATAGACTTGTTTAGAGATAATCTACTTAATCTAGGAGTAACCACATATATACTGCATTCAATGATTAACTCAATACAAACTATGGGAATTTTCTCCATCGTATTCGCAAGTGTGACCACTCTATAAAAGCAGAAGTTTTGTCAGTTTGCTGGCTAGTGAAGAAATTCAACAAAAATTATCTGGAAGGGTTTTTATAAGGCATTGCCAAATAAAATTAGGTAAATTAGTCTACAGTGAGAAAGATTATTCACAAGTGAAATACATTTCAGACAGTTGACAATTTTCCCAGAAGAGGATATCCCAACAAATTCTCAGATGCCCAGAGAAATTGCAAAAAATAACTCGAGTTACCGCTCAGACTCTAAAGGCCTTAGTTATGATGTTAAATCTTCATGACAATACAATTAGAAAGGGAATAAACAAGTATTGCTTGCTTGGAAGGGTTGCCAGGTGAAAACCTTTGAAAAAGAACATGGAAGCATGATTAAAGATTGCGAAGATTGATCTGAACAAGCCACAAGACTTCTGGAACAATGTCCTATGGACAGATGAAACCAAGGTGAATACGTTTTTAACTATAATGTACTCATACCAACTGTCCAGAACCGTTGTGGCTTGGGTGATGATTTGGGCTTGTTTTGCACTGACCGGTGGGACCTGTGATCGACTTCTGTGATCAGCTGCCATGGTCAGGTGTCTTCAGCAGCTCGTTATCGCTGATGACTCAGATGATGCACGGCCGATAGGCCCTTTAAGCAACATTGTAAAGAAGCGTGGCCAAAATTCCTCAGAACGAAGTGAGAGACTGGTAAAGTCATAAAAACGTACTACTTTGTATTATTGCTGCTAAAGGTGGTTCTACGAGCTATTCATAAATGGAGTGAACTTTATTTTTCACACACTGCTAAAGGATTTTGGCCTAGTTATTGGTAAATAAAGGCTATGTTCACACATTGCATTTTTGCTGCTTTTTTATGCAAGGATTAGACCGGTGTCAGACCTAACGTTTAAAAATATGGTCCGTTTTTTACGGCCAAGATACGCAGAAAAGTTCCTGAACAGTGATCCGTATTCAATGCAAGGATGCGATTTTTTCTCCAAAAAGTATCCGTGTGTCATCCGTATGGCATCCATATGAGTTTCTCGCCAGCTTGCAAAATGGACATATTCACTCTGGCGGAGAAAATTGCATGGGATCAACACCTAGAGCTCCAAAATTTTGCACACACAAGCTACTAACATTATTAGTGAGGAATATGTAAAAATATAACAGATATGAAATGGTTTACTGTATGTACCATGTCTCAAATCCTGTCGGGTTTGGTAAGGAGTTAGCAAAAGCCGGCAATTGAATTACCGGCTTTTATGCTATCTAGCGCTGTATGAAATATATATACCTATTCTATGTGTAGACATTTATTCTATCTACTAGATGGTGGCCCGATTCTAACGCATCGGGTATTCTAGAATATGCATGAGCACGTAGTATATTGCACAGCCACGTAGTATATTGCCAGTGACGTAGTATATTGCCCAGCCACGTAGTATATTGCCCAGCCACGTAGTATATTGCCCAGCCACGTAGTATATTGCCCAGCCACGTAGTATATTGCCCAGCGACATAGTATATTGCCCAGCCATGTAGTATATTGCCCGGTCACATAGTATATTGCCCAGTGACGTAGTATATTGCCCAGCCACGTAGTATATTGCCCGGTCACATAGTATATTGCCCAGTGACGTAGTATATTGCCCAGCCACGTAGTATATTGCTCAGTCACATAGTATATTGCCCAGTCACGTAGTATATTGCCCAGTCACTTAGTATATTGCCCAGCCACATAGTATATTGCCCAGCCGTGTAGTATATTGCCCAGTGATGTAGTATATTGCCCAGTGACGTAGTATATTGCCCAGCCACGTAGTATATTGCCCAGCCACGTAGTATATTGCCCAGCCACGTAGTATATTGCCCGGTCACATAGTATATTGCCAGTGACATAGTATATTGCCCAGTCACGTAGTATATTGCCAGTGATGTAGTATATTGCCCAGCCACGTAGTATATTGCCCAGCGACGTAGTATATTGCCCAGTCACGTAGTATATTGCTCAGCCACGTAGTATATTGCCAGTGACATAGTATATTGCCCAGCCACGTAGTATATTGCCCAGTCACGTAGTATATTGCCCAGCCACGTAGTATATTGCCCAGTGACGTAGTATATTGCCCAGCCACGTAGTATATTGCCCAGTCACATAGTATATTGCCCAGTCACGTAGTATATTGCCCAGTCACTTAGTATATTGCCCAGCCACATAGTATATTGCCCAGCCGTGTAGTATATTGCCCAGTGATGTAGTATATTGCCCAGTGACGTAGTATATTGCCCAGCCACGTAGTATATTGCCCAGCCACGTAGTATATTGCCCAGCCACGTAGTATATTGCCCGGTCACATAGTATATTGCCAGTGACATAGTATATTGCCCAGTCACGTAGTATATTGCCAGTGATGTAGTATATTGCCCAGCCACGTAGTATATTGCCCAGCGACGTAGTATATTGCCCAGTCACGTAGTATATTGCTCAGCCACGTAGTATATTGCCAGTGACATAGTATATTGCCCAGCCACGTAGTATATTGCCCAGTCACGTAGTATATTGCCCAGCCACGTAGTATATTGCCCAGTGACGTAGTATATTGCCCAGCCACGAAGTATATTGCCCAGTCACATAATATATTGCCCAGTCACGTAGTATATTGCCCAGCGACGTAGTATATTGCCCAGTGACGTAGTATATTGCCCAGCCACGTAGTATATTGCCCAGTCACGTAGTATATTGCCCAGCCACGTAGTATATTGCCCAGCCACGTAGTATATTGCCCAGTCACATAATATATTGCCCAGTCACGTAGTATATTGCCCAGCGACGTAGTATATTGCCCAGTGACGTAGTATATTGCCCAGCCACGTAGTATATTGCCCAGCCACGTAGTATATTGCCCAGCCACGTAGTATATTGCCCGGTCACATAGTATATTGCCAGTGACATAGTATATTGCCCAGTCACGTAGTATATTGCCAGTGACGTAGTATATTGCCCAGCCACGTAGTATATTGCCCAGCGACGTAGTATATTACCCAGTCACGTAGTATATTGCTCAGCCACGTAGTATATTGCCAGTGACATAGTATATTGCCCAGCCTCGTAGTATATTGCCCAGTCACGTAGTATATTGCCCAGCCACGTAGTATATTGCCCAGCGACGTAGTATATTGCCCAGCCACGTAGTATATTGCCCGGTCACATAGTATATTGCCCAGTGACGTAGTATATTGCCCAGCCACGTAGTATATTGCCCAGTCACATAATATATTGCCCAGTCACGTAGTATATTGCCCAGCGACGTAGTATATTGCCCAGTGACGTAGTATATTGCCCAGCCACGTAGTATATTGCCCAGTCACGTAGTATATTGCCCAGCCACGTAGTATATTGCCCAGCCGCGTAGTATATTGCCCAGTGACGTAGTATATTGCCCAGTCACGTAGTATATTGCCCAGCCATGTAGTATATTGCCCAGTGACGTAGTATATTGCCCAGCCACGTAGTATATTGCCCAGCCACGTAGTATATTGCCCAGTTACGTAGTATATTGCCCAGTGACGTAGTATACAGCACAGAGCCATGTAGTATATTGCCCAGCCACGTAGTATATTGCCAAGCCACTTAGTATATTGCCCAGCCACGTAGTATATTGCCCAGTGACATAGTATATTGCCCAGCCACGTAGTATATTGCCCCGTTATGTAGTATATTGCCCAGTGACGTAGTATATTGCCCAGCCATGTAGTATATTGCCCAGCCACGTAGTATATTGCCCAGTTACGTAGTATATTGCCCAGTGACGTAGTATATTGCCCAGCCACGTAGTATATTGCCCAGTGACATAGTATATTGCCCAGCCACGTAGTATATTGCCCAGTGACATAGTATATTGCCCAGCCACGTAGTATATTGCCCAGCCACGTAGTATATTGCCCAGCCACGTAGTATATTGCCCAGTTACGTAGTATATTGCCCTGTGACGTAGTATACAGCACAGAGCCACGTAGTATATTGCACAGCGACGTAGTATATTGCACAGCGACGTAGTATATTGCCCAGTGACGTAGTATATTGCCCAGTTACGTAGTATATTGCCCAGTGATGTAGTATATTGCACAGTGACGTAGTATACAGCACAGAGCCATGTAGTATATTGCACAGCGACGTAGTATATTACCCAGCCACGTAGTATATTGCCCAGTTACGTAGTATATTGCCCTGTGACGTAGTATACAGCACAGAGCCACGTAGTATATTGCACAGCGACGTAGTATATTGCCCAGCCACGTAGTATATTGCCCAGTTACGTAGTATATTGCCCAGCGACGTAGTATATTGCACAGTGACGTAGTATACAGCACAGAGCCATGTAGTATATTGCACAGCGACGTAGTATACAGCACAGAGCCACATAGTATACTGCCCAGCCACGTATGTCACAGGTTAAAAAATAAACATATACTCACCTTCCGAGGGCACCTTGTAGTTCTGTCGCCTGTGCGCGGTGCAGGCGGCAGCTTCCGGCCCCAGGGTGTGATGACGTCGCGGTCACATGACCGTGACATCATGGCAGGTCCTTCTCGCGCAGGTGCGCAGGACCTGTGATGACGTCGCGGTCACATGACCGTGACGTCATGGCAGGTCCTTCTCACATAACATCCTTGCCACCGTAACCTGCTGCTTGCATGGAGCGGTCACCAGAGCGTCGCGAGGAGCGGGAAAGACAGCGGAAGGTGAGTATATAATGATTTTTTCTTTTTTTTATTATTTTTAACATTAGATCTTTTTACTATTGATGCTGCATAGGCAGCATCAATAGTAAAAACTTGGTCACACAGAGTTAATAGCGACGGTAACGGAGTGAGTTACCTGCGGCATAACACGGTCCGTTACCGCTAGCATTAACCCTGTGTGAGCGGTGACTGCGGGGAGTATGGAGCGGGCGTCGGGCATTGACTGCAGGGGAGTAGGGAGGGACTAATCGGACTGTGGCCATCGCTGATTGGTTGCGGCAGCCATGACAGGCAGCTGACGAGACCAATCAGTGACTTGGATTCCATGACAGACAGAGGCCACAACCAATGAATATCCGTGACAGACAGACAGAAAGACAGAAGGACAGCCAGACGGAAGTGACCCGTAGACAATTATATAGTAGATTTTATTCTAACCTGTCAGTGTGATTTTACTGTACACCACACTGAATTGACGGCTTTTCTAGATTTCTCGCAAGGCAGACGTGTGGTCCGTGTGTAATCGGACTTTCATTGGCGGATTTTTGGAGGAATTTGCTGATAATGGCAGCATGCTGCGATTTTCTCAGCCCATAAAATACGGCAGAGAAATATACAGCTGATGGGAGCTGCCCCATAGAGAAACATTGGTCCATGTGCAATGCGTTGTTTTTGCGCCACTCGCTCCTCCGTATTTCTCTCTAGTGTGACACAGGCTTTAAGCTGCTTACAAAAAGCAAGTTTTGCTGCATTTTTGCTGCAGTTTTGTCAGGGTACGTTTATCTCCTGTGCATGCTGAGAAAGTTTAGTGCATAAAAAAAATATCTGATTCAACTTCATCAGGTTTTGGCACGAATCCGATAGCTGAGTTTTTTGCAGCGCTTTTTGCACTTACTCATTTCTTTCAATGGGATAAAAACGTAGTAAAAATGTTGGAAGACGAGACATTCTGCAGTTGGTAGCAACCAAGGTATTGCACAAAGTACTGAGGACAAAAAAAAACAAGCTGTGTGCATGAGATTTTTGAAATCTCATAGCCGATGCTGGTACTGTGAAAAGCAGCTGAAACTTTGCGTTAAAAAATGCAGCAAAAAACCCTGCAAAAACACGTGCGAACAAAAGCCAAATAATGACAATGGAATTTGTAACGTGTTGTTGTTCATCTAAGGTAGTACTTACCTAATTTCAAGACCAGATTTTTTTATTATGAAACGTTATGTAAAACCACGGCATTTAAAAAGTTATCTAGAGGTGTTATCAGTTATTGTGGAGGAGGTGAGCTGTGACATCACCTATTGTGAATGGTGGATCCTGTGTTATCTACTGTATATAGAGGTGTTATCAGTCATTATACAGGAGGAGGAGGTGAGCTGTGACATCACCTATTGTGAATGGTGGATCCTGTGTTATCTACTGTATATAGAGGTGTTATCAGTCATTGTACAGGAGGAGGAGGTGAGCTGTGATATCACCTATTATAATGGTGGATCCTGTGTTATCTACTGTATATAGAGGTGTTATCAGTCATTATACAGGAGGAGGAGGTGAGCTGTGACATCACCTATTGTGAATGGTGGATTCTGTGTTATCTACTGTAAATAGAGGTGTTATCAGTCATTATACAGGAGGAGGAGGTGAGCTGTGACATCACCTATTGTAATGGTGGATCCTGTGTTATCTACTGTATATAGAGGTGTTATCAGTCATTATACAGGAGGAGGAGGTGAACTGTGACATCACCTATTGTGAATGGTGCATTCTGTGTTATCTACTGTATATAGAGGTGTTATCAGTCATTATACAGGAGGAGGAGGTGAGCTGTGACACCACCTATTGTAATGGTGGATCCTGTGTTATCTACTGTATATAGAGGTGTTATCAGTCATTATACAGGAGGAGGAGGTGAGCTGTGACATCATCTATTGTGAATGGTGGATCCAGTGTGATCTACTGTATATAGAGGTGTTATCAGTCATTATACAGGAGGAGGAGGTGAGCTTTGACATCACCTATTGTGAATGGTGGATTCTGTGTTATCTACTGTATATAGAGGTAACATCAGTCATTATACAGGAGGAGGAAGTGAGCTGTGACATCACCTATTGTAATAGTGGATCCTGTGTTATCTACTGTATATAGAGGTGTTACCAGTCATTATACAGGAGGAGGAGGTGAGCTGTGACATCACCTATTGTGAATGGTGGATTCTGTGTTATCTACTGTATATAGAGGTGTTATCAGTCATTGTACAGGAGGAGGAGGTGAGCTGTGACATCACCAATTGTGAATGGTGGATCCAGTGATATCTACTGTATATAAAGGTGTTATCAGTCATTATACAGGAGGAGGAGGTGAGCTGTGACATCATCTATTGTGAATGGTGGATCCAGTGTTATCTACTGTATATAGAGATGTTATCAGTCATTATACAGGAGGAGGAGGTGAGCTGTGACATCACCTATTGTGAATAGTGGATTCTGTGTTATCTACTGTATATAGAGGTGTTATCAGTCATTATACAGGAGGAGGAGGTGAGCTGTGATATCACCTATTGTAATGGTGGATCCTGTGTTATCTACTGTATATAGAGGTTTTATCAGTCATTATACAGGAGGAGGAGGTGAGCTGGGACATTACCTATTGTGAATGGTGGATCCAGTATTATCTGCAGTATATAGAGGTGTTATCAGTCATTGTACAGGAGGAGGAGGTGAGCTGTGACATCACCTATTGAGAATGGTGGATCCAGTGTTATCTACTGTATATAGAGGTGTTATCAGTCATTATTCAGGAGGAGGAGGTGAGCTATGACATCACCTATTGTGAATGGTGGATTCTGTGTTATCTACTGTATATAGAGGCGACATCAGTCATTATACAGGAGGAGGAGGTGAGCTGTGACATCACCTATTGTAATGGTGGATCCTGTGTTATCTACTGTATATAGAGGTGTTATCAGTCATTATACAGGAGGAGGTGAGCTGTGACATTACCTATTGTAATGTTGGATCCTGTGTTCCTGTGTTTTCTACTGTATATAGAGGTGCTATCAGTCATTATACAGGAGGAGGTGAGCTGTGACATCACCTATTGTGAATGGTGGATTCTGTGTTATCTACTGTATATAGAGGTGTTATCAGTCATTATACAGGAGGAGGAGGTGAGCTGTGACATCACCTACTGTGAATAGTGGATCCTGTGTTATCTACTGTATATAGAGCTGTTATCAGTCATTGTACAGGAGGAGGAGGTGAGCTGTGACATCACCTATTGTGAATGGTGGATCATGTGTTGTCTACTGTATATAGAGGTGTTATCAGTCATTATACAGGAGGAGGTGAGCTGTGACATCACCTATTGTGAATGGTGGATCCTGTGTTATCTACTGTATATAGAGGTGTTATCAGTCATTGTGCAGGAGGAGGAAGTGAGCTGTGACATCACCTATTGTGAATGGTGGGTCCTGTGTTATCTACTGTATATAGAGGTGTTATCAGTCATTATACAGGAGGAGGAGGTGAGCTGTGACATCACCTATTGTGAATGGTGGCTTCTGTGTTATCTACTGTATATAGAGATGTTATCAGTCATTGTACAGGAGGAGGAGGTGAGCTGTGACATCACCTATTGTGAAAGGTGGATCCTGTGTTATCTACTGTATATAGCAATGTTATTAGTCATTGTACAGGAGGAGGAGGTGAGCTATGACATCACCTATTGTGAATGATGGATCCTGTTTTATCTACTGTATATAGAGGTGTTATCAGTCATTATACAGGAGGAGAAGGTGAGCTGTGACATCACCTATTGTGAATGGTGGATCCTGTGTTATCTTCTGTATATAGAGGTGTTATCAGTCATTGTATAGGAGGAGGAGATGAGCTGTGACATCACCTATTGTGAATGGTGGATCCTGTGTTATCTACTGTATATAGAGGTGTTATCAGTCATTGTGCAGGAGGAGGAGGTGAGCTGTGACATCACCTATTGTGAATGGTGGGTCCTGTATAATCTACTGTATATAGAGGTGTTATCAGTCATTATACAGGAGGAGGAGGTGAGCTGTGACATCACCTATTGTGAATGGTGGATCCTGTGTTATCCACTGTATATAGAGGTGTTATCAGTCATTGTACATGAGGAGGAGATGAGCTGTGACATCACCTATTGTGAATGGTGGATCCTGTGTTATCTACTGTATATAGGGGTGTTTTCAGTCGTTGTACAGGAGGAGGAGGTGAGCTGTGACATCACCTATTGTGAATGGTGGATCCTGTGTTATCTACTGTTTATAGAGGTGTTATCAGTCATTGTACAGGAAGAGGAGGTGAGCTGTGACATCGCCTATTGTGAATGGTAAGTCCTGTGTTATCTACTGTATATAGAGGTGTTATCAATCATTGTACAGGAGGAGGAGATGAGCTGTGACATCACCTATTGTGAATGGTGGATCCTGTGTTATCTACCGTATATAGAGGTGTTTTCAGTCGTTGTACAGGAGGAGGAGGTGAGCTGTGACATCACCTATTGTGAATGGTGGATCCTGTGTTATCCACTGTATATAGAGGTGTTATCAGTCATTGTACAAGAGGAGGAGGTGAGCTGTGACATCACCTATTGTAAATGGTGGATCCTGTGTTATCTACTGTATATATGTCAGGACTCTGAACATTTTTTACCTTTTGTGCATTACTGCCCTTTTCCAAGATGGCGTCTTTAGTCTCATGTGCACTGTGTCTTCCTGCTAAAAAACTCCACCCCTGCCTTTAGTCTGTGCTACAGTATTCTGCCTTGCATCCAGCTCCTGACCTCTGATTACTCCCTGGCTATACACCTGCTCCTGTGAACCTGTGTGGTGATCCTGCTACTCTGCTCTGAGTTCCTGCTGCATACACAAGTTTCCAGTAATCCTTCTTCATCTGCTGCTCGTGTTTACTTCCACCTGCATTTGCTGGACATGTAAGCTTCTGCTGCTCTGCAAATACCTGAGACTATTAACCAGGCCTCCCTGGTTGAGCCAGATATGATTTGAACTGCCTTATAAGCATATCTATCTGTGTTTGGACTAAAACAAGGATTTATTTGTGTCAAGTTTCCTCAAGAATAACTGTGCTTCATAGACTTTCTGCTTTATTGCATTTCCCTCTGAAGTTTCCTATAGACTGCTAAGCTGCGTTTATTATTTGCACCGAGTGTTGTGGACTTGAGTTTCTCTCTGCACCTGTTTGAATCACCGTGTGATAATATAGACTTAACCACTTATAAAACTGTGTCCTGTAGTTGTCTTGTTCCACGCAAAGAGTCTCCTGAGTTATCCCCTATAATTATTACAATATAGAGGTGTTATCAGTCATTGTACAGGAGGGGGAGGTGAGCTGTGACGTCACCTATTGTGAATGATGGATCCTGTGTTATCTACTGTATATAGAGGTGTTATCAGTCATTGTACAGGAGGAGGAGGTGAGCTGTGACATCACCTATTGTGAATGGTGGATCCTTTGTTATCTACTGTATATAGAGGTGTTATCAGTCATTATACAGAAGGAGGAGGTGAGCTGTGACATCACCTATTGTGAATGGTTGGTCCTGTGTTATCTACTGTATATAGAGGTGTTATCAGTCATTATACAGGAGGAGGAGGTGAGCTGTGACAGCACCTATTGTGAATGGTGGACCCTGTGTTATCTACTGTATATAGAGATGTTACCAGTCATTGTACAGGAGGAGGAGGTGAGCTGTGACATCACCTATTGTGAATGGTGGTTCCTGTGTTATCTACTGTATATAGAGGCGACATCAGTCATTATACAGGAGGAGGAGGTGAGCTGTGACATCACCTATTGTAATGGTGGATCCTGTGTTATCTACTGTATATAGAGGTGTTATCAGTCATTATACAGGAGGAGGTGAGCTGTGACATCACCTATTGTGAATGGTGGATTCTGTGCTATCTACTGTATATAGAGGTGTTATCAGTCATTATACAGGAGGAGGAGGTGAGCTGTGACATTACCTATTGTAATGTTGGATCCTGTGTTTCTGTGTTTTCTACTGTATATAGAGGTGCTATCAGTCATTATACAGGAGGAGGTGAGCTGTGACATCACCTTTTGTGAATGGTGGATCATGTGTTGTCTACTGTATATAGAGGTGTTATCAGTCATTATACAGGAGGAGGTGAGCTGTGACATCACCTATTGTGAATGGTGGATCCTGTGTTATCTACTGTATATAGAGGTGTTATCAGTCATTGTGCAGGAGGAGGAAGTGAGCTGTGACATCACCTATTGTGAATGGTGGGTCCTGTGTTATCTACTGTATATAGAGGTGTTATCAGTCATTATACAGGAGGAGGAGGTGAGCTGTAACATCACCTATTGTGAATGGTGGCTTCTTTGTTATCTACTGTATATAGAGATGTTATCAGTCATTGTACAGGAGGAGGAGGTGAGCTGTGACATCACCTATTGTGAATGGTGGATCCTGTGTTATCTACTGTATATAGCGATGTTATTAGTAATTGTACAGGAGGAGGAGGTGAGCTATGACATCACCTATTGTGAATGATGGATCCTGTTTTATCTACTGTATATAGAGGTGTTATCAGTCATTATACAGGAGGAGAAGGTGAGCTGTGACATCACCTATTGTGAATGGTGGATCCTGTGTTATCTTCTGTATATAGAGGTGTTATCAGTCATTGTATAGGAGGAGGAGATGAGCTGTGACATCACCTATTGTGAATGGTGGATCCTGTGTTATCTACTGTATATAGAGGTGTTATCAGTCATTGTGCAGGAGGAGGAGGTGAGCTGTGACATCACCTATTGTGAATGGTGGGTCCTGTATAATCTACTGTATATAGAGGTGTTATCAGTCAAAATACAGGAGGAGGAGGTGAGCTGTGACATCACCTATTGTGAATGGTGGATCCTGTGTTATCTACTGTTTATAGAGGTGTTATCAGTCATTGCACAGGAAGAGGAGGTGAGCTGTGACATCGCCTATTGTGAATGGTAAGTCCTGTGTTATCTACTGTATATAGAGGTGTTATCAGTCATTGTACAGGAGGAGGAGATGAGCTGTGACATCACCTATTGTGAATGGTGGATCCTGTGTTATCCACTGTATATAGAGGTGTTATCAGTCATTGTACAAGAGGAGGAGGTGAGCTGTGACATCACCTATTGTAAATGGTGGATCCTGTGTTATCTACTGTATATATGTCAGGACTCTGAACATTTTTTACCTTTTGTGCATTACTGCCCTTTTCCAAGATGGCGTCTTTGGTCTCATGTGCACTGTGTCTTCCTGTTAAAAAACTCCACCCCTGCCTTTAGTCTGTGCTACAGTATTCTGCCTTGCATCCAGCTCCTGACCTCTGATTACTCCCTGGCTATACACCTGCTCCTGTGAACCTGTGTGGTGATCCTGCTACTCTGCTCTGAGTTCCTGCTGCATACACAAGTTTCCAGTAATCCTTCTTCATCTGCTGCTCGTGTTTACTTCCACCTGCATTTGCTGGACATGTAAGCTTCTGCTGCTCTGCAAATACCTGAGACTATTAACCAGGCCTCCCTGGTTGATTCAGATATGATTTGAACTGCCTTATAAGCATATCTATCTGTGTTTGGACTAAAACAAGGATTTATTTGTGTCAAGTTTCCTCAAGAATAACTGTGCTTCATAGACTTTCTGCTTTATTGCATTTCCCTCTGAAGTTTCCTATAGACTGCTAAGCTGCGTTTATTATTTGCACCAAGTGTTGTGGACTTGAGTTTCTCTCTGCACCTGTTTGAATCACCGTGTGATAATATAGACTTAACCACTTATAAAACTGTGTCCTGTAGTTGTCTTGTTCCACGCAAAGAGTCTCCTGAGTTATCCCCTATAATTATTACAATATAGAGGTGTTATCAGTCATTGTACAGGAGGGGGAGGTGAGCTGTGACGTCACCTATTGTGAATGATGGATCCTGTGTTATCTACTGTATATAGAGGTGTTATCAGTCATTGTACAGGAGGAGGAGGTGAGCTGTGACATCACCTATTGTGAATGGTGGATCCTTTGTTATCTACTGTATATAGAGGTGTTATCAGTCATTATACAGAAGGAGGAGGTGAGCTGTGACATCACCTATTGTGAATGGTTGGTCCTGTGTTATCTACTGTATATAGAGGTGTTATCAGTCATTATACAGGAGGAGGAGGTGAGCTGTGACAGCACCTATTGTGAATGGTGGACCCTGTGTTATCTACTGTATATAGAGATGTTACCAGTCATTGTAAAGGAGGAGGAGGTGAGCTGTGACATCACCTATTGTGAATGGTGGTTCCTGTGTTATCTACTGTATATAGAGGCGACATCAGTCATTATACAGGAGGAGGAGGTGAGCTGTGACATCACCTATTGTAATGGTGGATCCTGTGTTATCTACTGTATATAGAGGTGTTATCAGTCATTATACAGGAGGAGGTGAGCTGTGACATCACCTATTGTGAATGGTGGATTCTGTGCTATCTACTGTATATAGAGGTGTTATCAGTCATTATACAGGAGGAGGAGGTGAGCTGTGACATTACCTATTGTAATGTTGGATCCTGTGTTCCTGTGTTTTCTACTGTATATAGAGGTGCTATCAGTCATTATACAGGAGGAGGTGAGCTGTGACATCACCTATTGTGAATGGTGGATCATGTGTTGTCTACTGCATATAGAGGTGTTATCAGTTATTATACAGGAGGAGGTGAGCTGTGACATCACCTATTGTGAATGGTGGATCCTGTGTTATCTACTGTATATAGCGATGTTATTAGTCATTGTACAGGAGGAGGAGGTGAGCTATGACATCACCTATTGTGAATGATGGATCCTGTTTTATCTACTATATATAGAGGTGTTATCAGTCATTATACAGGAGGAGGTGAGCTATGACATCACCTATTGTGAATGATGGATCCTGTTTTATCTACTGTATATAGAGGTGTTATCAGTCATTATACAGGAGGAGGAGGTGAGCTGTGACATCACCTATTGTGAATGGTGGATCCTGTGTTATCTACTGTTTATAGAGGTGTTATCAGTCATTGTACAGGAAGAGGAGGTGAGCTGTGACATCGCCTATTGTGAATGGTAAGTCCTGTGTTATCTACTGTATATAGAGGTGTTATCAGTCATTGTACAGGAGGAGGAGATGAGCTGTGACATCACCTATTGTGAATGGTGGATCCTGTGTTATCCACTGTATATAGAGGTGTTATCAGTCATTGTACAAGAGGAGGAGGTGAGCTGTGACATCACCTATTGTAAATGGTGGATCCTGTGTTATCTACTGTATATATGTCAGGACTCTGAACATTTTTTACCTTTTGTGCATTACTGCCCTTTTCCAAGATGGCGTCTTTGGTCTCATGTGCACTGTGTCTTCCTGTTAAAAAACTCCACCCCTGCCTTTAGTCTGTGCTACAGTATTCTGCCTTGCATCCAGCTCCTGACCTCTGATTACTCCCTGGCTATACACCTGCTCCTGTGAACCTGTGTGGTGATCCTGCTACTCTGCTCTGAGTTCCTGCTGCATACACAAGTTTCCAGTAATCCTTCTTCATCTGCTGCTCGTGTTTACTTCCACCTGCATTTGCTGGACATGTAAGCTTCTGCTGCTCTGCAAATACCTGAGACTATTAACCAGGCCTCCCTGGTTGATTCAGATATGATTTGAACTGCCTTATAAGCATATCTATCTGTGTTTGGACTAAAACAAGGATTTATTTGTGTCAAGTTTCCTCAATAATAACTGTGCTTCATAGACTTTCTGCTTTATTGCATTTCCCTCTGAAGTTTCCTATAGACTGCTAAGCTGCGTTTATTATTTGCACCAAGTGTTGTGGACTTGAGTTTCTCTCTGCACCTGTTTGAATCACCGTGTGATAATATAGACTTAACCACTTATAAAACTGTGTCCTGTAGTTGTCTTGTTCCACGCAAAGAGTCTCCTGAGTTATCCCCTATAATTATTACAATATAGAGGTGTTATCAGTCATTGTACAGGAGGGGGAGGTGAGCTGTGACGTCACCTATTGTGAATGATGGATCCTGTGTTATCTACTGTATATAGAGGTGTTATCAGTCATTGTACAGGAGGAGGAGGTGAGCTGTGACATCACCTATTGTGAATGGTGGATCTTTTGTTATCTACTGTATATAGAGGTGTTATCAGTCATTATACAGAAGGAGGAGGTGAGCTGTGACATCACCTATTGTGAATGGTTGGTCCTGTGTTATCTACTGTATATAGAGGTGTTATCAGTCATTATACAGGAGGAGGAGGTGAGCTGTGACAGCACCTATTGTGAATGGTGGACCCTGTGTTATCTACTGTATATAGAGATGTTACCAGTCATTGTAAAGGAGGAGGAGGTGAGCTGTGACATCACCTATTGTGAATGGTGGTTCCTGTGTTATCTACTGTATATAGAGGCGACATCAGTCATTATACAGGAGGAGGAGGTGAGCTGTGACATCACCTATTGTAATGGTGGATCCTGTGTTATCTACTGTATATAGAGGTTTTATCAGTCATTATACAGGAGGAGGTGAGCTGTGACATCACCTATTGTGAATGGTGGATTCTGTGCTATCTACTGTATATAGAGGTGTTATCAGTCATTATACAGGAGGAGGAGGTGAGCTGTGACATTACCTATTGTAATGTTGGATCCTGTGTTCCTGTGTTTTCTACTGTATATAGAGGTGCTATCAGTCATTATACAGGAGGAGGTGAGCTGTGACATCACCTATTGTGAATGGTGGATCATGTGTTGTCTACTGCATATAGAGGTGTTATCAGTTATTATACAGGAGGAGGTGAGCTGTGACATCACCTATTGTGAATGGTGGATCCTGTGTTATCTACTGTATATAGCAATGTTATTAGTCATTGTACAGGAGGAGGAGGTGAGCTATGACATCACCTATTGTGAATGATGGATCCTGTTTTATCTACTGTATATAGAGGTGTTATCAGTCATTATACAGGAGGAGAAGGTGAGCTGTGACATCACCTATTGTGAATGGTGGATCCTGTGTTATCTTCTGTATATAGAGGTGTTATCAGTCATTGTATAGGAGGAGGAGATGAGCTGTGACATCACCTATTGTGAATGGTGGATCCTGTGTTATCTACTGTATATAGAGGTGTTATCAGTCATTGTGCAGGAGGAGGAGGTCAGCTGTGACATCACCTATTGTGAATGGTGGGTCCTGTATAATCTACTGTATATAGAGGTGTTATCAGTCATTATACAGGAGGAGGAGGTGAGCTGTGACATCACCTATTGTGAATGGTGGATCCTGTGTTATCTACTGTTTATAGAGGTGTTATCAGTCATTGTACAGGAAGAGGAGGTGAGCTGTGACATCGCCTATTGTGAATGGTAAGTCCTGTGTTATCTACTGTATATAGAGGTGTTATCAGTCATTGTACAGGAGGAGGAGATGAGCTGTGACATCACCTATTGTGAATGGTGGATCCTGTGTTATCCACTGTATATAGAGGTGTTATCAGTCATTGTACAAGAGGAGGAGGTGAGCTGTGACATCACCTATTGTAAATGGTGGATCCTGTGTTATCTACTGTATATATGTCAGGACTCTGAACATTTTTTACCTTTTGTGCATTACTGCCCTTTTCCAAGATGGCGTCTTTGGTCTCATGTGCACTGTGTCTTCCTGCTAAAAAACTCCACCCCTGCCTTTAGTCTGTGCTACAGTATTCTGCCTTGCATCCAGCTCCTGACCTCTGATTACTCCCTGGCTATACACCTGCTCCTGTGAACCTGTGTGGTGATCCTGCTACTCTGCTCTGAGTTCCTGCTGCATACACAAGTTTCCAGTAATCCTTCTTCATCTGCTGCTCGTGTTTACTTCCACCTGCATTTGCTGGACATGTAAGCTTCTGCTGCTCTGCAAATACCTGAGACTATTAACCAGGCCTCCCTGGTTGAGCCAGATATGTTTTGAACTGCCTTATAAGCATATCTATCTGTGTTTGGACTAAAACAAGGATTTATTTGTGTCAAGTTTCCTCAAGAATAACTGTGCTTCATAGACTTTCTGCTTGATTGCATTTCCCTCTGAAGTTTCCTATAGACTGCTAAGCTGCGTTTATTATTTGCACCAAGTGTTGTGGACTTGAGTTTCTCTCTGCACCTGTTTGAATCACCGTGTGATAATATAGACTTAACCACTTATAAAACTGTGTCCTGTAGTTGTCTTGTTCAACGCAAAGAGTCTCCTGAGTTATCCCCTATAATTATTACAATATAGAGGTGTTATCAGTCATTGTACAGGAGGGGGAGGTGAGCTGTGACGTCACCTATTGTGAATGATGGATCCTGTGTTATCTACTGTATATAGAGGTGTTATCAGTCATTGTACAGGAGGAGGAGGTGAGCTGTGACATCACCTATTGTGAATGGTGGATCCTGTGTTATCTACTGTTTATAGAGGTGTTATCAGTCATTGTACAGGAAGAGGAGGTGAGCTGTGACATCGCCTATTGTGAATGGTAAGTCCTGTGTTATCTACTGTATATAGAGGTGTTATCAGTCATTGTACAGGAGGAGGAGATGAGCTGTGACATCACCTATTGTGAATGGTGGATCCTGTGTTATCCACTGTATATAGAGGTGTTATCAGTCATTGTACAAGAGGAGGAGGTGAGCTGTGACATCACCTATTGTAAATGGTGGATCCTGTGTTATCTACTGTATATATGTCAGGACTCTGAACATTTTTTACCTTTTGTGCATTACTGCCCTTTTCCAAGATGGCGTCTTTGGTCTCATGTGCACTGTGTCTTCCTGTTAAAAAACTCCACCCCTGCCTTTAGTCTGTGCTACAGTATTCTGCCTTGCATCCAGCTCCTGACCTCTGATTACTCCCTGGCTATACACCTGCTCCTGTGAACCTGTGTGGTGATCCTGCTACTCTGCTCTGAGTTCCTGCTGCATACACAAGTTTCCAGTAATCCTTCTTCATCTGCTGCTCGTGTTTACTTCCACCTGCATTTGCTGGACATGTAAGCTTCTGCTGCTCTGCAAATACCTGAGACTATTAACCAGGCCTCCCTGGTTGAGCCAGATATGATTTGAACTGCCTTATAAGCATATCTATCTGTGTTTGGACTAAAACAAGGATTTATTTGTGTCAAGTTTCCTCAAGAATAACTGTGCTTCATAGACTTTCTGCTTTATTGCATTTCCCTCTGAAGTTTCCTATAGACTGCTAAGCTGCGTTTATTATTTGCACCAAGTGTTGTGGACTTGAGTTTCTCTCTGCACCTGTTTGAATCACCGTGTGATAATATAGACTTAACCACTTATAAAACTGTGTCCTGTAGTTGTCTTGTTCCACGCAAAGAGTCTCCTGAGTTATCCCCTATAATTATTACAATATAGAGGTGTTATCAGTCATTGTACAGGAGGGGGAGTGTCATGATCTCTGCAGGCAGAGATCATAGCAAGCCTATAGAGGGACAAGCTCTCGGAAGATGGAACTATACTGACCATGAACTAAGCCTGCCGCGCAACTAGAAATAGCCAGGTAGCATTTCCTATTTATCGCTAGATGCCCAGCTCTGGCCTAAGACCTAAATAGCTAGCAGAGGGAAATATAAGACCTGGCTCACCTCTAGAGAAATATTCCAAAGAAGACAGTAGCCCCCCACATATAATGACGGTGAGTTCAGATGAAACAACAAACGCAGCAGGAAAATAGTCTTAGCAAATTTGAGGTCCGCTTACTAGATAGCAGAAGACAGATAGTATACTTTCATGGTCAGCAGAAAAACACTAACAAAACACCATCCAGAGATTACCTTAAACTCTGGCATTAACTCATAACGCCAGAGTAGCAATCCCTGATCAACGAGAGCTTTCCAGACACAGTAACAAAACTTCAGCTGTGAACTGGAACAAATAGGCAAAACAAAACATGGACAAAAGTCCAACTTATCTAGTAGTTGTCTAGAAGCAGGAACAAGCACTGAGAGGCATCAGATAACATTGTTGACCGGCAAGAAACCACCAGAGAAATGAGCTTAAATAGCGACACCCACTACTGATGGAACCAGGTGAAACAGGAAAGAGGATGACAAGTCCAATTCCACAAGCGGCCACCGGGGGAGCCCAGAATCCAAATTCACAACAGTACCCCCCCCTCAAGGAGGGGGCACCGAACCCTCACCAGATCCACCAGGGCGACCAGGATGAGCCCTATGGAAGGCACGAACAAGATCAGAAGCATGAACATCAGATGCATTGACCCAAGAATTATCCTCCTGGCCGTAACCCTTCCAGTTGACCAGATACTGGAGTTTCCGTCTGGAAACACGAGAGTCCAAAATTTTCTCCACAACGTACTCCAACTCACCCTCAACCAACACCGGAGCAGGAGGCTCAACTGAAGGTACAACAGGTACCTCATACCTGCGCAATAACGACCGATGAAAAACGTTATGAATGGAAAAGGACGCAGGGAGGTCCAAACGGAAAGAAACAGGATTAAGAATCTCCAATATTCTATAAGGGCCGATGAACCGAGGTTTAAACTTAGGAGAAGAGACCCTCATAGGGACAAAACGAGAAGACAACCACACTAAATCTCCAACACAAAGCCGAGAACCAACACGACGATGACGGTTGGCAAAACGCTGAGTCTTCTCCTGGGACAACTTCAAATTGTCCATAACCTGCCCCCAGATGTGATGCAATCTCTCCACCACCGCATCCACTCCAGGACAATCCGAGGATTCCACCTGACCGGAGGAAAATCGAGGGTGAAACCCCGAATTACAGAAAAACGGGGACACCAAGGTGGAAGAACTGGCCCGATTATTGAGGGCGAACTCTGCCAATGGCAAAAAAGCAACCCAATCATCCTGGTCAGCAGAGACAAAACACCTCAGATATGTCTCAAGGGTCTGATTAGTCCGCTCGGTCTGGCCATTAGTCTGAGGGTGAAAAGCAGATGAAAAAGACAAATCTATGCCCATCCTAGCACAGAATGCCCGCCAAAATCTAGACACAAATTGGGTACCTCTGTCAGAAACAATATTCTCAGGAATACCGTGCAATCGGACAACATTCTGAAAAAACAGAGGAACCAACTCAGAAGAAGAAGGCAACTTGGGCAGAGGAACCAAATGGACCATTTTAGAGAAACGGTCACAGACCACCCAGATGACAGACATCTTCTGGGAAACAGGCAGATCTGAAATAAAATCCATCGAGATGTGTGTCCAAGGCCTCTTAGGAATAGGCAAGGGCAACAGCAGTCCGCTAGCCCGAGAACTACAAGACTTGGCCCGAGCACAAACGTCACATGACTGCACAAAAACTCGCACATCTCGTGACAGGGAAGGCCACCAGAAGGATCTTGCCACCAAATCCCTGGTACCAAAAATTCCGGGATGACCTGCCAATGCAGAAGAATGTACCTCAGAGATGACTCTGCTGGTCCAATCATCCGGAACAAACAGTCTATCAGGCGGACAACGATCCGGTCTATCCGCCTGAAACTCTTGCAAGGACCGCCGCAGATCAGGAGAAACGGCCGACAAAATTACTCCCTCCCTAAGGATACCTGTGGGTTCAGAATTACCAGGAGAGTCCGGGTCAAAACTCCTAGAAAGGGCATCTGCCTTAACATTCTTAGAACCCGGTAGGTATGACACCACAAAATTAAAGCGAGAAAAAAATAAAGACCAGCGCGCCTGTCTAGGATTCAGGCGTCTGGCAGTCTCAAGATAAATCAAATTTTTGTGGTCAGTCAATACCACCACCTGATGCCTAGCCCCCTCGAGCCAATGGCGCCACTCCTCAAACGCCCACTTCATGGCCAAAAGCTCCCGATTCCCAACATCATAATTCCGCTCTGCGGGCGAAAATTTGCGAGAAAAGAAGGCACAAGGCCTAATGACGGAGCAGTCGGAACCTTTCTGCGACAACACTGCCCCAGCTCCGATCTCCGAAGCGTCAACCTCAACCTGAAAAGGCAGATTCACATCAGGCTGACGCAACACAGGGGCAGAGGCAAAACAGCGCTTAAGCTCCTGAAAGGCCTCTACAGCATGAGGGGACCAATTAGCAACATCAGCGCCTTGTCTGGTCAAATCAGTCAGTGGTTTAACGACATCCGAAAAACCAGCAATAAATCGGCGGTAAAAGTTGGCAAAGCCCAAAAATCTCTGAAGACCCTTAAGAGAGGAGGGCTGAGTCCAGTCACAAATAGCTTGCACCTTGACGGGATCCATCTCAATGGAAGAGGGAGAAAAAATATACCCCAAAAAGGAAATTTTCTGGACCCCAAAAACGCACTTAGACCCCTTCACACATAAAGAATTAGACCGCAGAACCTGAAAAACTCTCCTGACCTGCTGGACATGAGAGTCCCAGTCATCAGAAAAAATCAGAATATCATCCAGATATATTATCATAAATTTATCCAGAAAATCGCGGAAAATATCATGCATAAAAGACTGAAAAACTGAAGGGGCATTAGAAAGACCAAAAGGCATGACCAAATACTCAAAGTGGCCCTCGGGCGTATTAAATGCGGTCTTCCACTCATCCCCCTGCCTGATCCGCACCAAATTATACGCCCCACGAAGATCAATTTTAGAGAACCACTTAGCACCCTCTATACGAGCAAACAAATCAGTAAGCAATGGCAATGGGTATTGATACTTAACAGTGATCTTATTCAGAAGCCGATAATCAATACATGGTCTCAAAGAGCCGTCTTTTTTTGAGACAAAGAAAAACCCAGCTCCCAAGGGAGAAGAAGATGGACGAATATGTCCCTTTTCCAAAGACTCCTTTATATATTCCCGCATAGCAGCATGTTCCGGCACAGACAAATTAAACAAACGACCCTTTGGATATTTACAACCCGGTATCAAATCTATGGCACAATCGCACTCACGGTGCGGAGGTAACGACCCAAGCTTGGGTTCGTCAAAGACGTCTTGATAATCAGAGAGGAACTCAGGGACTTCAGAGGGAATGGACGACGAAATAGAAACCAAAGGTACGTCCCCATGAATACCCTTACATCCCCAGCTCAACACAGACATTGCTCTCCAGTCCAAGACTGGGTTGTGAGACTGCAACCATGGCAATCCCAGTACCAAATCGTCATGTAAATTATACAGCACCAGGAAACGAATAATCTCCTGGTGATCCGGATTGATACACATGGTTACTTGTGTCCAGTATTGTGGTTTATTATTAGCCAATGGGGTGGAGTCAATCCCCTTCAGAGGAATAGGAGTCTCCAAAGGCTCTAAATCAAAACCACAACGATTGGCAAAGGACCAATCCATAAGACTCAGAGCGGCGCCAGAGTCAACATAGGCGTCCGTGGCAATGGATGACAAAGAGCAAATCAGGGTTACAGACAAAATAAACTTAGACTGAATGGTGCCAATGGAAACAGACTTATCAAGCTTCTTTGTACGCCTAGAGCATGCTGATATAACATGAGTAGAATCCCCACAATAGAAACACAATCCATTCTTCCGTCTAAAATTCTGTCGCTCGCTCCTGGACAGAATTCTATCACACTGCATACTTTCTGGCGTCTTTTCCATAGACACCGCCAGATGGTGCACCGGTTTGCGCTCCCGCAGACGCCTATCAATCTGAATAGCCATTGTCATGGACTCATTCAGACCTGCAGGCAAAGGGAACCCCACCATAACATCCTTAACGGCATCAGAGAGACCTTCTCTGAAAGTTGCCGCCAAGGCGCACTCATTCCACTGAGTAAGCACAGACCATTTACGGAATTTTTGGCAGAAAACTTCAGCTTCGTCTTGCCCCTGAGATAGTGCCATCAAAGTTTTTTCTGCCTGAAGTTCCAAATGAGGTTCCTCATAAAGCAAGCCCAAGGCCAGAAAAAACGCATCCACATCGCGTAACGCAGGATCCCCTGCTGGCAATGAGAAGGCCCAATCTTGAGGGTCACCCCTGAGCAAGGAAATCACAATCCTAACCTGCTGAGCAGGGTCTCCAGCTGAACGAGACTTCAGGGACAAATAAAGCTTACAATTATTTCGGAAATTCTGGAAGCTAGCTCTATTCCCTGTGAAGAACTCCGGCAAAGGAATTCTCGGTTCAGATACCGGAGCATGTACCACAAAATCTTGTAAATTTTGTACTTTCGTGATGAGATTATTCAAACCCGCAGTTACACTCTGGAGATCCATTATTGTCAGGTGCACACAGAGCATACAGAGATTAGGAGGAGAGAGAGAAAAAAGACTGCAGCAAGGCAGACTGGAGGGAAAAAAAAAAAAAAAAATTCCAGCAGACTTCTTATAACTCTCCTTTCTCAACCTGGGTCTTTAACACTCTAGTGGCCGGTCAAACTGTCATGATCTCTGCAGGCAGAGATCATAGCAAGCTTATAGAGGGACAAGCTCTCGGAAGATGGAACTATACTGACCATGAACTAAGCCTGCCGCGCAACTAGAAATAGCCAGGTAGCATTTCCTATTTATCGCTAGATGCCCAGCTCTGGCCTAAGACCTAAATAGCTAGCAGAGGGAAATATAAGACCTGGCTCACCTCTAGAGAAATATTCCAAAGAAGACAGTAGCCCCCCACATATAATGACGGTGAGTTCAGATGAAACAACAAACGCAGCAGGAAAATAGTCTTAGCAAATTTGAGGTCCGCTTACTAGATAGCAGAAGACAGATAGTATACTTTCATGGTCAGCAGAAAAACACTAACAAAACACCATCCAGAGATTACCTTAAACTCTGGCATTAACTCATAACGCCAGAGTAGCAATCCCTGATCAACGAGAGCTTTCCAGACACAGTAACAAAACTTCAGCTGTGAACTGGAACAAATAGGCAAAACAAAACATGGACAAAAGTCCAACTTATCTAGTAGTTGTCTAGAAGCAGGAACAAGCACTGAGAGGCATCAGATAACATTGTTGACCGGCAAGAAACCACCAGAGAAATGAGCTTAAATAGCGACACCCACTACTGATGGAACCAGGTGAAACAGGAAAGAGGATGACAAGTCCAATTCCACAAGCGGCCACCGGGGGAGCCCAGAATCCAAATTCACAACAGGGGAGGTGAGCTGTGACGTCACCTATTGTGAATGATGGATCCTGTGTTATCTACTGTATATAGAGGTGTTATCAGTCATTGTACAGGAGGAGGAGGTGAGCTGTGACATCACCTATTGTGAATGGTGGATCCTTTGTTATCTACTGTATATAGAGGTGTTATCAGTCATTATACAGAAGGAGGAGGTGAGCTGTGACATCACCTATTGTGAATGGTTGGTCCTGTGTTATCTACTGTATATAGAGGTGTTATCAGTCATTATACAGGAGGAGGAGGTGAGCTGTGACAGCACCTATTGTGAATGGTGGACCCTGTGTTATCTACTGTATATAGAGATGTTACCAGTCATTGTAAAGGAGGAGGAGGTGAGCTGTGACATCACCTATTGTGAATGGTGGTTCCTGTGTTATCTACTGTATATAGAGGCGACATCAGTCATTATACAGGAGGAGGAGGTGAGCTGTGACATCACCTATTGTAATGGTGGATCCTGTGTTATCTACTGTATATAGAGGTGTTATCAGTCATTATACAGGAGGAGGTGAGCTGTGACATCACCTATTGTGAATGGTGGATTCTGTGCTATCTACTGTATATAGAGGTGTTATCAGTCATTATACAGGAGGAGGAGGTGAGCTGTGACATTACCTATTGTAATGTTGGATCCTGTGTTCCTGTGTTTTCTACTGTATATAGAGGTGCTATCAGTCATTATACAGGAGGAGGTGAGCTGTGACATCACCTATTGTGAATGGTGGATCATGTGTTGTCTACTGCATATAGAGGTGTTATCAGTTATTATACAGGAGGAGGTGAGCTGTGACATCACCTATTGTGAATGGTGGATCCTGTGTTATCTACTGTATATAGCGATGTTATTAGTCATTGTACAGGAGGAGGAGGTGAGCTATGACATCACCTATTGTGAATGATGGATCCTGTTTTATCTACTGTATATAGAGGTGTTATCAGTCATTATACAGGAGGAGAAGGTGAGCTGTGACATCACCTATTGTGAATGGTGGATCCTGTGTTATCTTCTGTATATAGAGGTGTTATCAGTCATTGTATAGGAGGAGGAGATGAGCTGTGACATCACCTATTGTGAATGGTGGATCCTGTGTTATCTACTGTATATAGAGGTGTTATCAGTCATTGTGCAGGAGGAGGAGGTCAGCTGTGACATCACCTATTGTGAATGGTGGGTCCTGTATAATCTACTGTATATAGAGGTGTTATCAGTCATTATACAGGAGGAGGAGGTGAGCTGTGACATCACCTATTGTGAATGGTGGATCCTGTGTTATCTACTGTTTATAGAGGTGTTATCAGTCATTGTACAGGAAGAGGAGGTGAGCTGTGACATCGCCTATTGTGAATGGTAAGTCCTGTGTTATCTACTGTATATAGAGGTGTTATCAGTCATTGTACAGGAGGAGGAGATGAGCTGTGACATCACCTATTGTGAATGGTGGATCCTGTGTTATCCACTGTATATAGAGGTGTTATCAGTCATTGTACAAGAGGAGGAGGTGAGCTGTGACATCACCTATTGTAAATGGTGGATCCTGTGTTATCTACTGTATATATGTCAGGACTCTGAACATTTTTTACCTTTTGTGCATTACTGCCCTTTTCCAAGATGGCGTCTTTGGTCTCATGTGCACTGTGTCTTCCTGCTAAAAAACTCCACCCCTGCCTTTAGTCTGTGCTACAGTATTCTGCCTTGCATCCAGCTCCTGACCTCTGATTACTCCCTGGCTATACACCTGCTCCTGTGAACCTGTGTGGTGATCCTGCTACTCTGCTCTGAGTTCCTGCTGCATACACAAGTTTCCAGTAATCCTTCTTCATCTGCTGCTCGTGTTTACTTCCACCTGCATTTGCTGGACATGTAAGCTTCTGCTGCTCTGCAAATACCTGAGACTATTAACCAGGCCTCCCTGGTTGAGCCAGATATGTTTTGAACTGCCTTATAAGCATATCTATCTGTGTTTGGACTAAAACAAGGATTTATTTGTGTCAAGTTTCCTCAAGAATAACTGTGATTCATAGACTTTCTGCTTGATTGCATTTCCCTCTGAAGTTTCCTATAGACTGCTAAGCTGCGTTTATTATTTGCACCAAGTGTTGTGGACTTGAGTTTCTCTCTGCACCTGTTTGAATCACCGTGTGATAATATAGACTTAACCACTTATAAAACTGTGTCCTGTAGTTGTCTTGTTCAACGCAAAGAGTCTCCTGAGTTATCCCCTATAATTATTACAATATAGAGGTGTTATCAGTCATTGTACAGGAGGGGGAGGTGAGCTGTGACGTCACCTATTGTGAATGATGGATCCTGTGTTATCTACTGTATATAGAGGTGTTATCAGTCATTGTACAGGAGGAGGAGGTGAGCTGTGACATCACCTATTGTGAATGGTGGATCCTTTGTTATCTACTGTATATAGAGGTGTTATCAGTCATTATACAGAAGGAGGAGGTGAGCTGTGACATCACCTATTGTGAATGGTTGGTCCTGTGTTATCTACTGTATATAGAGGTGTTATCAGTCATTATACAGGAGGAGGAGGTGAGCTGTGACAGCACCTATTGTGAATGGTGGACCCTGTGTTATCTACTGTATATAGAGATGTTACCAGTCATTGTACAGGAGGAGGAGGTGAGCTGTGACATCACCTGTTGTGAATGGTGGTTCCTGTGTTATCTACTGTATATAGAGGTGTTATCAGTCAATGTACAGGAGGAGGAGGTGAGCTGTGACATCACCTATTGTGAATGGTGGTTCCTGTGTTATCTACTGTATAAAGAGGTGTTATCAGTCAATGCACAGGAGGGGGAGGAGGTGAGCTGTGACATCACCTATTGTGAATGGTGGATCCTGTGTTATCTACTGTATATAGAGATGTTATCAGTCATTGTACAGGAGGAGGAGGGGAGCTGTGACATCACCTATTGTGAATGATGGATCCTGTGTTATCTACTGTATTTAGAGGTGTTATCAGTCATTGTACAGGAGAAGGAGGTGAGCTGTGACATCACCTATTGTGAATGATAGTTCCTGTGTTATCTACTGTATATAGAGGTGTTATCAGTCATTGTACAGGAGGAGGAGGTGAGCTGTGACATCACCTATTTTAAATGGTGGATCCTGTGTTATCTGCTATATATAGAGGTGTTATATCAGTCATTGTACAGGAGGAGGAGGTGAGCTGTGTCATCACCTATTGTGAATGCTGGTTTCTCTGTTATCAGTTTTGCAAAGAGGGCTTACTTTTCATTCTTAACTCTGTCTGTGGTGATAATGAGACTGCTGAAAGTCTTCTGTCCAGAACAGGACATAAGAATTTAGTATAACGCCTGCAGGTCAGTGTGATAATTGCGGCATTTCAGATCTAAACGATCAGTCACTGTTAGATGATGCTCTCCCTATAGATGAATATTGAGTAGTACTGAATAAGTGGAAGCGCCCGGTAACTATTGTACTGCGGTGAATGTAGTGCGGCCTGATTCTCTTAAGGTGTGCCACACGTTCCAAGCTTAGATACACTTTCTCAGCGCTGTGTCCGTTTCTTCTGTTTCTTGCAATCTAATCAGATGAAATATATGAAGGAGGAACCAAGAGCCAATTACACAAATGAAATGAGCACTATACACAGTACCTGACGCTGCACCGGGTCGGGATCTGGTGTCCATTGCTTTTTGCAGCTGCTGCTTAGACTCATTTTGGCTAGTGCCCCTGGTGACTTGGCATATTTATTTCTGTACAGGAATAAATAACGCGTGTTGGCAGGCTGCGCTCTCCCCTGATCACAGAGCAGCTGCTGGCCGCAGACACCATGTGAGTTGGCATATTTGATTCTGCAACTTACAGTGGGAGTTGAGATGTCTTGTTCTTAAAGAAAATGAATAAGTAGATTTTTGTGAAATGAAGTATATTACCGCCACCTCATGTGAAATATAACTCCGCTTGACCATAATAAATTCCAGCTGCAGGGAAAATTTGCTACTAGGTTAAAATGAGGAACTAAAATAGACATTCGCTGAGGTTCCTTGTGGGCGCCACACTCTGACCCGGAGCTAATAGCAGTTTAACTAATTGCCAGTTTGTGCCATATTATGGCTTATGCCAGCTCATATTACTTGTAAAAACTCACTCTTAGAAAAACTCACAAAATCAAAAGGCGGAAATCATATGTGGCACCCCAGGAGTTCGGGTACCACAGTGGTGCTGCCTTCCTCTCGGAGAGGGTAGCGCCATGCCTGTAGACAAGTGGGATCCCTTTGGCAGGTAAGCTGTACACACAACACATTCTAACTCCAGACCAGAAGGGGGAGCTCAAAACCCTGTTTGAGGGGAACTTCCTTGAATTCCATCCTGGTCTGGAAGAGGAGTTAGGCAGTTTGTGTAAGACAAGAGACAGTAAAGGAGGTCTGAGAAGCAATTAGGAGCTCAAGGAGGCGGCGATTGGGTCTCCTGTGAGCCAGAGCGCAGAAACCGGGCATCAGGAGCCCGAGATTGTGGATTACTGCAAGGTCCACAGTAGACCGGAGGGCATAGGACTATACATAAATTGCCCATACTAAACCTGAGGTACAGCAGCAGTTAGAGCCTGGAGTCACCGTGTCAGAGACCCCAAGAGAACAGCTCAAATTGTCTGCCATGCAGGTACTGTCTCAGGACAGGCGAGAAAGGGATACCTTGCCAGCAAGCTACAGATAGCAAGGGACCAGAAAGCCAGCGCATAGTGGAAGGCTTTCAACCTAACCTGCCAAGGGGATGTCTACCTGTTTCCGGGCTGCCTGGACTCCTTCTGCATCTGTTGCCAGTAGCCTGGACTGAGGCTGACTACTACTTCAGTAAACCAGGTAAAGACTGCAACCCTGTGTCCTCCGTTATTTACCGGCAACCCACCATCCTTGCCATACACCTTGGGAGCCCTGGGGACCCCGCTTCACCTGTGGGTAGCGCCACCATCTTGCTGCAACAACATCACCCCAGAGGACCCCTTTAAGCAGCGTCGGTCCCCTTTGACCGAGAACCATAGGTAGCGTCACGAATAGACTTTATTCCAAAATACCCCTTAAAGACCTTTCCCCCTTAATTGAGTGCACAGGCCCATGGACCGGGTCGTAGCCACTGTGACATCCCATTTAAGTGCGAACGGACCTGGTACCGAGTACCCCACTGCCCAGGCGGGTGACTCACATACTGTCCTTATAGACAAAGTTTCAAATAAGCACAACGGTGGGCACAATTATGGACAATTAAGGAAGTACGAGTCTAGTAACGTCATGAATACTTGTGCGGGTCAACCCAAAATACTTCGAACTGGGAAATTGCAATGAAACCTACCTCAAACTTGTATATTCCTCACCTCAACTAAGGGCTCATTTAGAAGTCAGTTTTTTTCACGTACGAGTTCAATCCACATTTTTCACAGATAAAACTCATACCTATTTTAGTTTTGGGGTCTGCTTAAATGTCCGTGTATTTTTGCAGACCGAGTGGTCAGGACCAAAACACAGAGATACCGTATGTCCTTCTCTGATCTGAGTCAATGTAAGTCTTTGGGTCTGATAGAAAAATCGAGCAGCACTCGGATGTAATCTGCCTGCATTCTAGTTTTTATGGACTGTTTAATAAAAGAAGCTTGAGAAACTTCCATCAGTTTTTTTTGCATATGAGAAATGGTAAAAACGGACATTTTGACCAAACACTGATTAGAATCTGATCCAAAAGACTGATTGAAATCGGTCAATTTTTTTTGCATAAGAGAAAAATCACTGACATCTGAATGATGCCTTAGGCATGATGGAGCCATGTCCCATATACAGTGGGAATTCCAAGTCAGTAATACAATATTTATGGTCTTCAATATAATTTTGTATTGGACGACTTACTGGTTTCAACTTCCTTAAATTCCGTAAAAAAGTGGAAGAAAACTTCTTCATCTCTGCTGGATGAGGTAAGAAGAACAATCACTGTCAATTATGAAATGGAAGAAGCTTTCATTATTGATGCTTACAAGTATCCCAAATTTGAGAATGACTCTTCTTTTTGGGTTTCCTTCTTGAACAGTTGTCTTCCAACTCTTGGTGCAAAGACTTTTAACAGTAGATTCAGCCTCAACAAGTAAGTCATCCATAATCATTGGGTAAAAGTTGGCAAAGCCCACAAATTTTGGTGGGACTGGGCTACCATCTGATATGTATGGTCACCTCCCATCACCAGCAAGAGATGATATCATGGGAAATATTTGTGTGAGCAGATTGGTCATAAGTATGGGGGAGTTCAAAAAGATAGTCATCTTCAACCGATAGCTATCTCATACGTATGACCAACTTTAAACTGTCCCCTGTATCCAAGCTTATGTCTTCTTTCTACAATTTCAAAGTAATGATCATGTGTCAAGCATGGTAGCTCCATACCCGAGTGGGCCCCTCACGCTTTTGGGTGGGTTCCGGCAGGTCACCTGTCACCCTTCACTGGCCATGAGGCAGAGATTGTGGGGGTGCTTGTTGAGTCTAGATGTCGCATTCTAGAAGGTGCACTACTAGCATCGCTGGGAGGTTAGACACTACTGCTCTCAGCGATTATGTTGTGTGAGGACTCCAGGACATCGGGTCCCCTGGTGTTAGCTGCTTTCAGCAGATGCGGATGTCGTACCTGCTGGGCAGTCAGATGGTAGGTTGTTCCCTCCCGTCTTCTCTCCACTCCTCTGGTGTCTCTGTGGTCTGGGGGTGGAGATTGAGCGTTGCCCAGGGTGGTCAGGGTTACTACTGGGATGCAGATGTAAACCTGCCATTTCCTCCTTTTGTTGCTGTGCTTCTGAGGATGTTCATGCTTTTGCACCTGTGCTTGGTTTATCATTGTTCACCTTAGTTTAGAGAGTTGCATTGCGTGTTTTGGTTCTGGTTTGTTTGCCCTGCCTGCTGCTTGTGTGTCCAGTCACTAGTCACCATCACCACGTGCTGCTCGCCATCTGGGAAGGGCTTTGCTAAAGTTCCCGCTTACCAGGACCAGGAGGTGGGTGAAGAGTATACCCAGCCCTCAAGTGTGCACAGCAGTGCAACGGCTAGCACCAAGTGTGTCCAACACAGTGCTCTTTCTGGCTAGCAGTTGGTCATTTCACAATCACCCAGCATTGCATGATGAGGATTTTCTCTGCCTACATTCCTCAATTTTTGGCAACAGCTTATCGATAAATATTATAATTTTTGGACACTGTTATTTTTCCTTTTTTACTTTGTTCATTCTTTTCCCTTTACATGTGGCAATCTTTGTTACATGTGCCATGGCCAGCACATCTGGCACACATAAAAAAGGCACATAAAATTGTGCAGCCATTGGCACATTGTGGATGGCCTGTCGAACTGTGCTGTTTTTAAAAGGCTGTCACTGAAACCTTGCCCATTTCTGATTGACAAATGGCTTTATGATTTTGAAAGTTTAACCTGCAGCCATTGTTGAGCCTTCGGTGACTGGGATTCTGTCCTTATGATCAACCTCATAGTTTACTAAGAAGGTAAAGTGCATGATCCTCAAAAAGTGTTAATGGGGATTGGCAAGGTATGTTGTGGAGGCATGGGGGTCAGTGGGTGCTTCATCCACTGGCTCCGCTGCCTTAAGACAGACTGCATGTGCAGCGCCCCAGAGTTCTGGTCGTTGCAGTGCTGTGGCTTCGCCGCTAAGGGGAGCCATGGTACGTTCGATGGCACTGAAGGAGTTCCTCCAATCAGGTATCACAGACACCAATATGTTTCACAGCTGGGCCTCCGGGGGGAGCTAAGGGTGCTATTCATTAGGCCACTCCCCACCATAGTGGGTAAACTGGGGGTCAGGCAGAAAGTTAGTGAGAACGCTGACGGGATTGAACGGAGCAACACCCTGTGGCAGGGGGTGTTGTGAAGGGAGAGACTGTAGGGTCTCTGCCAGGGGTGGGATCCTGGCAGAGGCTTGGCATTGAAAGAACGTAACGGGTCCGCGCAGGCTCCTGGAAGCGGCGGGACTCAAGGAAAGGACTAGAAGCGAGACAGATTGTGCTGAGTGAGAAACGAGATCAAGCAGAAGGAGGATACCAGCAGGGGTTGTGCTGAAAGAGGCAGCACCTTGCTGAGGCGCAATACCGGTGGCCGGAACGCCGAGGGAGTGGATTAGAATACAGCTTCAAGCCATACTCCAAACAGCGGCAGGACAGTCGGTCTCAGGCGGGCTGTCTACCACATATCACCTATGAAGTCTTGGGGGGCAATTGCGGGAGAGGGGCGTCTCTAGGGTCCCGGAAGAACTCCAGGCCTACCTGACAAACGGGTGCCATTCCAACCTGAATACAGGGAAGGGGTGGATTTCAGAGGAACATCAAATCGAGTTGTGAGGGAACTTAAGAAACAGACACAACCGTTGTGGGGTTACTTTCCGTAAGCACAGCAGGGAAGGACTACAACACATAGCGCTAGAAGGAAGGCACAGATTTCCACCTGAGAGGAGAACTCTGGAGGTGCCATTGGACCGGCCGGACTTGCGCAGCCTGGTGAACCGTATTCTGGACTGAGGACTCAGAGATCTCCAGTAAAGAGGTAAAGAGACTGCAAACTGGTGTCCTCGTTATTTACCGCGACTTACACCCCACAACCGCACCGTTACATCGCTACAACATCACTTATTGCACCGGACGTCCCCCACTGACGGACAGGGCCACGGACCGGGTCTAGCCACCGTGACAACCCCAGGACTGAGACCTAGAGGCCCGGCTCCGGGTACCCCTCGGCCCTGCGGCGGTGTGGGGGCGCTCCAACTTGGCGTCACGAACAGGATCTACTTAAGCCTGAAGAATCAGGTCATGTGTGCCTAGAGACTGTGATTTACTGTGCTTGGACTGTACTTTATTGCAAGACTGTGTGCTGTGCCATTTGCCGCCAAAATCCGCCGCCATTGCAGCGCTGAGGAGAGCGCAGGAAGAGAAGAGGGGCGTGGAGTGGGCGTAGCCGAGCTGGAGAGCGCGAACAGTAATGGCCGCCCAGTCTAAATATTTCTGTGCAGTGAGGACGTGTCCGTCAGCAGCAGAGATCCGCCTCCTAATCCTTAATGGGGGGCGGAGGCAGAGAAAACGAAACTGCTCACGCAGGAGAGAGCGGGAAAAAGACCAGGAAGCGACCCACGTGGAGGACGCTATGGCCAGCAGCTCCGAACCCGACAGCGGGGTTGAAGTGGAAGTCTCCCCTGACTACCCGGCTGAGCCCAGCAGCTTGTCCTCAGTGGATAACACCAAATTCCTGAGAGCCGAGATGGAGGATTTATATAACCAGCTCCTCCAACTGCATGTAAGAGTCCAGGCCCCGCATCAGGTGGGACCGGCAGTGGATTCCCGGACATCGGAAGAACCAGCGGGACCTGTCGCGGAAAGTGGAATCGTACCAGTGGGTGAGTCCGCCGATCCTACCCCACTAGCAGAGGGTGTGTTAGTGGGTCCCGTAGCAGCACCACCTCTCCCGGGGACCCATAGACTTCAGCGCCTGTTACCATGGGAGGAAGCCACGGGCATGGAACACCGTATGCGAGCCCCAATCACCCCTACTCCCTTGCCGTGTGAGGTCAGCGCGGAGCGCACGGTGTGCCGCTGGGTGAACCCTGGATCCAATCTCATGGGGTTCCCCGGGGTGGAGACCCAGAAGGGAGAAATGGTGCAGGCCCTAAGCTGGGAGGAATACCAGATCCAGCTAGAACAGCGGTGGCGAGAGGAAGAGAAAATACATCAGGCTAAACGGGAGGCCTATCATCAAAAAGATTTGGCGGTCAAGGACCGGGCCCGTAAGGACCCCACCACTCACCAGGCCCCGCGCAGGCAGGGCATCATCACCGTCTTTAAACTCCAAGGAGGCTGGGGCTTCATTAAAGAACCGGGGCTATACGCAGAGGTCTTTGTTAACCGACGGGATGTCGAGTCACACCTTAGAGAGGGTCACCCCGATCGAGACCTCTATCCGGGAGACAGTGTTACCTACACCCGGCACCTTGGGGAAAAGGGGTGGTTCGCTCTGAACGTCTACAAGAAAGAGAAACCAGCCCCTGTGGCCAAAGTGCCGCCGTGTGACCGATCTGTAACCACCCTGGTCGGCCCCACCTGCCTGACCACGGAACTTGCGATCTGCCACCCGATCGCCGCCACCACTGTCGTGCCTAAAGAGGTGCCCCTTCGAGTGACCGATGTTCCGGATGTGCCAGCACAGAGAGAAGTGGGAACACAGACCTTGATCGCCGCGCACGACCTGGTCGTGCAACAGACCCGAACCCATGGGGTGTATCTGGCAGCGGGAGTGGACCTGAAACCTGGATTGCAGGGGTCCGCCCGCCAGGAGGCGCCTCATGGAAACTTCTGAAAGAAGAGTCACTTTGTGAAAATGTAAATAGTTACTATTTGTTCTTTTGAGTTGTTGCTAAACCCGCCCAGGGTTAATGGATCCCTTTGTTGACCCGGGATCCCTGTGTTTGTTCTGAGTTTTCCTAAAATTTTTGCACAAGTTTAAAAAACTGCAGAAATCATGGACTGTGCATGATTCGAACTTCCCTTGTAAATAGTTTGCACCTTCTTAAAGGTGCACCCTACTGGTTTTAGCCAAAGACACTTTGCGAAGATGTTTGCCCTATTTGTTTGAGCCAAAGACACTTTGTGAAGATACCTTTCCTACCGGTTCTAGTTAAAGACACTTTGCGAAGATACCATGCCGGAACCTTTGCATGGGCCGGTAGGCTGAGAAGACGAGCTACCTTAGAAAGACTTGGTCTCCTCTTAAAGGGGATGTGAGAAACTGAACTTGAGAGAGATACTGTTGCAGAACAGTAATGCCATAATGATGCCTTGAAAAGAAATGTAACTGTTTTACATGCTAAGTTATATGTGTTGAATTTGTTGAAATGTCTAAATAATGTTTTGCAGAAAGAAAAGATGCAGAGAGCCCGTAGGGGTAGAGATAGAGGTCTGCATAGTTGAAAGTAAGCAAAGTAATAATGAAGGTGAGGATAGAAGGTAAACCCCGCGTCCCCATTGAAAGTTACTTTGTTACTAAGGACAGAGAGTGAACCCGTAGGGGTTAGAGAGTGAGTCCTTAAAGGAGCCGAGTAGAGCTGGCTCAGAGTTCTTTAAACGAAAGGAATGTTATGTCTATACTATGTATAGTAGAGAAAGGCAGTAGGCCCTGGATGAACAGGGCGGTCCTGTAAAAGAAAGGAGAGGCAGTAGGTCTGGTGCCATAGGGACAGGCGGTCCTGCAGGTTCAAAGTAGGAGAATGTGAAGTTACCTTACCCTGTAATGTGATTATAGGAAGGCCTTTGGTAAACTAAGAGTGTATGTTTCTTAAAGGCAATGTTAATTTATTGTTCCAGAATTTGCACTAAGTAGAATACCCGGTTGGGTAACAGGAGTTATGCATAGCCTGTAATTTATAATGTTGACCATGTTTGTAACGTTAAAAGTGTCCTCACCTCCCATAAAGGGAAGCCTGTTCAAGTATGCTTATTGTTTTACACTCAACAAAATTGTATGTCTTTTTGCTAATCTGTATTGTTGTTTTTCTTCCCAGTCCCGGAGTACTGTGTTTAACCAGGGGGGAGTGCAGCGCCCCAGAGTTCTGGTCGTTGCAGTGCTGTGGCTTCGCCGCTAAGGGGAGCCATGGTACGTTCGATGGCACTGAAGGAGTTCCTCCAATCAGGTATCACAGACACCAATATGTTTCACAGCTGGGCCTCCGGGGGGAGCTAAGGGTGCTATTCATTAGGCCACTCCCCACCATAGTGGGTAAACTGGGGGTCAGGCAGAAAGTTAGTGAGAACGCTGACGGGATTGAACGGAGCAACACCCTGTGGCAGGGGGTGTTGTGAAGGGAGAGACTGTAGGGTCTCTGCCAGGGGTGGGATCCTGGCAGAGGCTTGGCATTGAAAGAACGTAACGGGTCCGCGCAGGCTCCTGGAAGCGGCGGGACTCAAGGAAAGGACTAGAAGCGAGACAGATTGTGCTGAGTGAGAAACGAGATCAAGCAGAAGGAGGATACCAGCAGGGGTTGTGCTGAAAGAGGCAGCACCTTGCTGAGGCGCAATACCGGTGGCCGGAACGCCGAGGGAGTGGATTAGAATACAGCTTCAAGCCATACTCCAAACAGCGGCAGGACAGTCGGTCTCAGGCGGGCTGTCTACCACATATCACCTATGAAGTCTTGGGGGGCAATTGCGGGAGAGGGGCGTCTCTAGGGTCCCGGAAGAACTCCAGGCCTACCTGACAAACGGGTGCCATTCCAACCTGAATACAGGGAAGGGGTGGATTTCAGAGGAACATCAAATCGAGTTGTGAGGGAACTTAAGAAACAGACACAACCGTTGTGGGGTTACTTTCCGTAAGCACAGCAGGGAAGGACTACAACACATAGCGCTAGAAGGAAGGCACAGATTTCCACCTGAGAGGAGAACTCTGGAGGTGCCATTGGACCGGCCGGACTTGCGCAGCCTGGTGAACCGTATTCTGGACTGAGGACTCAGAGATCTCCAGTAAAGAGGTAAAGAGACTGCAAACTGGTGTCCTCGTTATTTACCGCGACTTACACCCCACAACCGCACCGTTACATCGCTACAACATCACTTATTGCACCGGACGTCCCCCACTGATGGACAGGGCCACGGACCGGGTCTAGCCACCGTGACAACCCCAGGACTGAGACCTAGAGGCCCGGCTCCGGGTACCCCTCGGCCCTGCGGCGGTGTGGGGGCGCTCCACATGGACCAGGGTTCATCCCACTGAGTGCTCACATTCCTTTCCCGTGGGCAGAATACCACTAAAAAAACACAGCGTGAGGGTAAAACAGTGTGGAAATAATTTATTGAACCACCAACAGACAATAAC
Source organism: Ranitomeya variabilis (assembly GCF_051348905.1). Classification (NCBI taxonomy): domain Eukaryota; kingdom Metazoa; phylum Chordata; class Amphibia; order Anura; family Dendrobatidae; genus Ranitomeya; species Ranitomeya variabilis. The sequence goes on along the minus strand of NC_135234.1, from coordinate 32,270,509 downwards.
ATATAGTACATATAGTACATATAGTACAGTCCCAGCAAATACCCAAGTCTCACCCATCAACTGGCTCGCCAGGATTAGAGCAGCTGGGACTTCTGGGCTTCCAGGGCCAACTACCCCCACCAGTGGCACCCCACTATTGGCGGGCACCCACAGAAAGGAGGTAACAACAAGCGTAGGAATCTGACAGTCCATTGAGGTACATAGCCAGGTGACCTTATTGTCTCAACCTGGCTTCTTCGAATTTCTCCATGGGGCCAGGTGACTGGAGGGTTCCAAACTGGCTTCTCTGAATGTCTCCATGGGTTCAGTGATGGTCAATGAAGCAGATCTTTATTCCTTCAGTTAGGGCCGTGGTCCCTTAATCTGGGTTCCTGTAGAATGCCAAATCTGTATTCCTCTTGACAGAGCCATGGGGCCTTGGCTGTTGTTCTGTTCATTGCAGAAGGATAGAGATCCCTGCTTATACCCACAGATGTACTCCAGTCCATCATCTACAAGTCAGGAGGAAGGTGGGATAAGACTAACTCTCATTGTTTGACAATTTAATCAAACTGCATAGTTTGTCCTTCACTGTTTTGCAGGTCGACAAGCTACATGGATTTATGTAATAAGTAATCAGCATATTAGCAAACATCGATTGTTCAATGACCCTGTATCCTTGTGCTCCAAAGATAGCAACACAATAAACTGTAGGAGATGATACAATAGTCAAACAGTAGCCATTCAACATTCACAAACATCAATTCAAGAGTCAACATTCGGACATATATGAACAATAGTCTATGTCTCTTGATCCCACCAAAGAAAAATACAAAGTAAACTCTTAGATTAATATGAATCCTAGTCTACAGTATATCTCTTGGCCCACTGAAGAAAAACACATCAATTCAACATTCAGACTCATATGAGCAATAGTCTATGACTTCTGGCCTACTGAAAATATATGTCTGGCATAATTAAGATTAACTGCTGTGTCGTCACATATGTATTGAACGTGCTTGACTTTAAAGCTCCCCATACACTTTAGAGAGCTGTCCACCGAAGGATGGTTCAGCCGATTGCTGGGGTGGTAACAAACACACAGAAGTCGTTGTGGGATCATGTTATTTTTATTTCTTTGGATGGGTGCAGTTTGGCATCTTTCCCCATATGTCTTGCCTTTGTCTTGGCACTGCTGCCTGGTGACTTTTAGGTATTGTGTCAATGCTTGTGCTATGTAGTTGATGTCAGCATGTGTTTATATAAGTTTCACAAGTGCCTTTGTCATACTTTCATGTGACCATAGTGACTCTTTCATAACCTCAAGTTGAAATTTCAGATGCTCGGTTTCTCAATGTCTTTGATGTTTTATAGCTGGGATGTACATGCACATGACACCCTTTTGAAGCTCATCTTGTCATTTCGGTAAATTTGTGTTCTCTTTAAACTTAGATACCTGAGAAATAATCTGATTAAGGATACCTGTAGACGAGCGTATGAAAAATCGTCCGACTATTTTTTTTTCTAATTTTCATCAGTTTTTCATCCATGTGCCATCCGTGTGTCTGCTTTTTTTACGCCCATGTGACATTCGTGTAACATCTGTTTGCAATGATTTTTCATACAACTACATTAAAACATGTTGTCAAGAGATGACACTGGAGAGACCACACAGGTCCCACTGCTGCCACCAATTGTCAAAGATCACAGCCTGGGAGGTTGCGCGGATCCACCTGCTGTTACCTTTTGCTAAGAACAGCCCTCTGCTGATCCCTATCTTCTGGACAATTATGCAATTGACGACTTACAGAGGAGGCCACAGGTTGTGTCCACTAATAGGCCGGTTATTGGGAAACAAACAGTGAGCGTATGGTACATACACCTCCGATTCCAACGCATAGAATATTTATACCCCAGGACGGTCACTGATAACTCCACAACAACCCAAGAACTACTTGCTGCTACTACAAGTCGATTGGACGCCTGGCTTCCAGTAGCGTATGGCTTTGGGGTGCGGTTTACAGAACAAAAGGAACAAAACAATGACATTTTATTTTTAATCTAGAACTATAGGCAGGGTTTATAAAAAAATACAAAAGATTTTACAAGGGGACAAAACAATACAACATATACAATTACATAAAATGAACAGGATTTAAAAAAGAACCTTACTACGCTGATCACAAAGATAGCTCAGCTTACGGAAGGAGAGCCGTTCGATTGGCAATGTCCAGTGAACGAGATCATGCTTACACTGATATGTATCTGTCTGCAGGAACACAGATCATGATTCGCCTTGACCTTTTTATCACCACCTAAGTTACACCCACACAACTCCCTTTGATGGGATGTTCTCAGCCCTTCAGAATTTTATGAAATTCCCAACATTAACAATATCTTCACTCATGACGATCGCAAAAGTTCGAGATTGCCTCCATATTTTTTTATCGGGATTTTGCCTTTCCGTAGATGGTAAACATGGCATGGCTATTGCCATCTATGTGTCCTCTATTGATTAGGGCTGGTAGGCAGGTGTTACAGTTATGAAAAAATATGCATATTCTTCGCCAATTAGTCCTGAATCTTAGGATAGTGCTATGGACTTATTTTCAGGGGGTGGCCTCTAGTTTCAGTGAAGGGAAATCTGAAGTTTCAGCACAAGATATTGTGGACAATTGTAGCTTCCAGCTTTGTGAGAACAGTTTGGGGAAGGCCATTTTCTGTTCCCCATGCCTGTGCCCATGGTTGCAGGAGTTTGGTGTGGAAAAACTTGACCTGTCGCACAGAGCCCAGACCCCAACCTCATCTAACATCTTTGGGATAAACTACAATGGAGATTCCGAGGCAGTCCCTGTCATTCCACAGGAGCTACACCACCGTTATCGATAATACTGTATATCCTTCGTGAAAATAACAAAAAATGATCAAAAGCCAACCAACAAAAACATAAAGACGAACCAGATAGTGACATCGACAAACAAAAAGAATATAAATAATATTCTTTTTTCAATCTTAAGCACTTCTTAAGTCTATGATAGAAGGAATTTTTGGCTGAAGAGAAGACATGACACACAAAGAGGCAGCTTCTTCAATTTCACCACTTTTAAGTTTTATTTTTTTTCTGCGCTTTGAACAAGACCCAACTTGTTGCATAATTTGTAAGATGTGTAAACTCCGTGCCCTCCACACGTGCAGTGCGATTTCTCAGAACCTAAAGATCTACCGAGTATCAAAAGCTCAGCATTGTAAAAGCTACGACTGGATTTATAATGGCCGTAAAAATGTCAGAAAATATAACAAACTGCCAAAGACATTTTTATCCTTTAGACAAATTCTGTCTTGCTTGCATTCCTCCGTGCATTTTCTGTTATATTATAGGGAACAATTGTATTATTCATATACAATGGGATGCATGTTCTTCCCACTAGCAAATTGTGAGAATCTTAGAAAATGCTGAGAAAATATAATGTGCCAAAAACCTGTATATGTACATGACCCTGGTAATGCTGAGTACCCGGGTAAGGAAGGATAACCTATCCCCCCATTTACAAACCCCAGAAGCATGGCATTAGCTTCAAATAAAAACATGAGGCAATTTCTTTGGAATATTATAGGCCACAGCAGCCTTTATTTAACATAAAACAAAATACGTTACAATACTCATCAAATAACATTTTTAAACTCTAGGAGGAGTCCTTGGAGCTCCCAGGAATCTGGTGATTAACACTGCATAGCGTGAACGTACATCAAACCAAATTACTCCCAGCCGCTACCACACTGACTCGGGAGCACCAAAAACCCAGCGGGTTCACTGTTCACGCTAAAATTCAAGGGGAACCGACCACCCCTGCCGGAACCCCCTTCCACAATTCACCAGATCCAAAACGAGTTGAATTCCAAAGACAGAGGAGCCATAATCCAATGGATCCCCCAACCCAATTTCCACCAACTTCAAGGACTCCACCAAGCCACCACGGCCACAATGACCCATTTTAATGGAAAGAACCACCAAAACAAATGATTAGCTCAAACCAACTGCCAAACACATTAGGGCGGGAGGGCGGGACACTAGATGCCCAGAGAGCGGGAAGTGACTAGGCCCCTCCCACCACCTCCTCATAACCCTGTCTCCACCAGGCCCCCACCTCCTTCATCTAACCCCTCCCAACATACCATTGTCATGTTGTCCTCCTCTTACGCCGCGTGGTGGGGGGCGGCTCAGCTCCGGACATTACTTTCAAGATGGCATAACTGGGGCACAACTGGTTATGGGAGAGAAAAAAAACTTAATGCAAATTTACCGAATGTATTAAAATTGAGCACTCAAAGGATAACATTTAGGCATGATAGACATCTTTTCTTACACTGTATATATAGATGTGAATATGAAAGTGCAGGGAAAATCAGTAATACAATCATCTGCAAGATATTGTGATGTGATTGACAGCCACCTTCATGCACTAAAGTATTAAATCGGAGAAATGTCGATTGCATAGATTCTTGTTACTACAATCTTGAGTAAACAACTTGTGAAAGGATTAAAAATGAGTGTTCTTGATAACCCTTGATAACAGGTCCTACTTGGCACATGTATTTATGGACTTGTGCTTAGTGCTTTTGTTTATGGACTCATGCTTAGTGTTATTGTTTATAGACTTATGCTTAGTGCACTTCTTTATGGACTCTTGCTTAGTCCACTGTTTGTTTTTTTTACTTATGCTTAATGCATTTGTTTATGGATGTATGCTTAGGGCACTTGTTTATGGGCTTATGCTTAGTGCACTAGTATTTTTACTTTTCATAGTGCACTTGTTTATGGACTTACGCTAAGTTCGCTTGTTTATGATCTTGTGCTTAATGCACTTGTTCACAAACTTATGCTTAGTGTACTTGTTTATGGACTTGTGCTTAGTGCCCTTGTTCATGGACTTGTGCTTAGTACACTCGTTCACAAACTTATGCTTAGTGCACTTGTTTATGGCCTTGTGCTTAGTGTACTTGTTTATGTTTTGTGATATGTTCACTTTTATTACTTCATTCTGTGCATGTTATGTGTCCATGGAAAATGCTGTGGAGTCATGCCAACATTTACATAGCTCAGTTTTTTTTATTAGGTGTGTTGATGAGTGAAGTGAGACTGTAAGGAGAATATAGAGCCATAGGTTATTTAGCTGCTGGTTTCCCACTTTTCGGAGTCATGTCAAATGAGTTGGAGCAATGGTACTTGATATAGCCCTCGACTTGTAAATGCATGGAGGACACTTTTGAATGTGATGTGTTGGCCCACGGTAGATAACCTTTTTCCTATCCCAGGCAGCATAAGCCATGCCTGTTTATAAGAAAGAAGTGGCCACCCCGAGTAGAGAGCTGCCCCTGTAGTGACATGAGATGGGGAAGAGTAGTGGACTTCTGTGGTTTTCAATGACAGAGAGGCAAAGCCATGCAGGAGGTAAAGAAAAACTGACCTCTGAGGAGATATTGGGAGGCCATTGACTGGTGGCATAAAGGTCAAATGAGGTGTGTGAGATACATGAGTGATTGTACTGTAGATAGAGATTAGGCCACTTACATGGATGAAGGCCTGAGATTAAAGAGAAAGATGTGGTAGTGTGCTGCAAATGAGGGAAAAGTGTGGAAAGAAAAAAGGAGTTCACAAAGAGACTGAGGGGGCGATGTAAAGAGAGTATAAGACACTGATAAGAAATTGATGCTAAAACATTCAAGTAATTGTGCCACATCTGAATTAAAGCTTCCACTTTTAAAGGAGACTGTGTCATGTCCATTCTCCCGCACTGCTCTGAGAAGGGCTGTTCTGCAAGCTACACGAGGCTGCAGCCTATCATGAAGATCGGCACATGAATTCAGCTGATCTATTTCTCTGCAGCGCCACCATAGGTGACCTGAAGTATTACGCTGTCTCATTGAAATTAATGAACTGTCCACATTAGGTCTTCTAAAGTCACAGATGCTCTTTGTAGGTGCCCTCTGCTCTCAGTAATAACTGCTTTTCAGAGTATGTCTTATTTTATATACAAATATGACATTACAATATTGTTGTTAGCAAAATATTAAAAAATAGCCTGAGAATAAAAATTAAAAAAAATTAGAAAAAATATTGTATTTTAAATCATAAAATGTATTCAATCCAAGGTTAGCTGCTTTCTTAAAGAAGACCTATTGCATATTATGTTATCAGTCACTATACAGAAGGAGGAGGAGGTGAGCTGTGATATCATTTAGCGTGAGTGACAAATCCTGTGTTATTTATTGAAGATAAAAGTTTTCTTTCCTTGTAAACCTGTCTGTAATTACAATGAGACTCCTAAAAAGTCATCTTCACAGAACAAAAAGTTTGAAGAAGAGTCTAGGATTAGGCCAAGTAGTCAGAGAGAAATATGTAAGACTTCAGATTTTTATAATATAGATTGTGATATGGAAAATTGAAATAGCATTGTCAAACAATATTAAAAATGACCTTTAACGAAAGAATCTGATTGAAACAGTAGCACATTCCCTTTAAAGCCATTTTTCATTAAGCGCTTGAAAGTGTAATTACATGTGAGAAAAGTGTCCTCCATAGTTGAGCTGACTGCATAAATACTCCAACGTCGATGGAAATTGTCAGCTAAGTAGCCAGTGCTCATTAGTGACTGCAGAGCTGTCACCGGCATTGAATTAAAAATTAATCCCTATTAAGGCTGAGCAGCTAACGAGTCTGAGCAAGTGGTTACCTCATAGACTCCTCTCCGGCCAATTACTTTATTAGTCCTGAATGAACATCACATTTCCCAGGTGGTTTCAGAGCGATTCTCTAAGAGAACCTTCATTTATTAGATACTGGGACAAAGATCTTCACTGCCCTATAGTAAGAAATATACAGAAATAGATATGAAAAAGTGAGTTCAAAGATGCTCCAAACGTGACATTAATTCAAAAATTTCTAACTTGTTTTTTTTTTGTACTAAGTGCCTTCACCGGCCTTCGTATTGAAATTGGGGTGAGAAAGTTGCATACATAGTTGACCAAGAAAGTTTCTTACATAGTCAACCAAGAAAGTTGCATACATAGTCAACCAAGAAGTTGAATACATAGTCGATGAAGAAGGTTGCATACATAGTTGGTCTAAAAAGTGTCTTACATAGTCAACCAAGAAAGTTGCATATATAGTCAACCAAGAAAGTTGCCTACATAGTTGACCAAGAACGTTGCATGCATAGTCGATCAAGAAAATTGCACATATAGTCAACCAAGAAGTTGCATACATAGTCAACCGAGAAGTTGAATACTTAGTCGACCAAGAAGGTTGCATACATAGTTGACCAAAAAAGTTTCCTACATGGTTGACAAAGAAAGTTGCATGTCTAGTCGACCAAGAAACTTGCATTTATAGTCGACCAAGAAAGTTGCATTCATAGACAACCAAGAAAGTTGCTTACATAGTCAACCAAGAACATTGCATATATAGTCGACCAAGAACGTTGCATACATAGTCGACTAAGAAAATTGCATTCATAGTCAACCAAGAAAGTTGTATACATAGTCAACCAAAAAAGTTGCTTACATAGTCAATCAAGAACATTGCATATATAGTTGACCAAAAAGGTTGCATACATAGTCGACTAAGAATGTTGCATACATAGTCGACCAAGAAAGTTGCATACTTAGTCAACCAAGAAAGTTGCCTACATAGTCAACCAAAAAAGTTGCTTTTATAGTCAAATAAGAACGTTGCATAAATAGTTGACCAAGAAGTTGCATACACAGTCAACCAAGAGCGCTGCATACATAGTCGACCAAGAACTTTGCATACATAGTCAATAACGAACTTTGCATGCATAGTCAACCAAGAACGTTGCATACATAGTCGACCAAGAAAGTTGCTTACATAGCCAACCAAGAACATTGCATATATAGTCGACCAAGAACATTGCATACATAGTCGACTAAGAAAGTTGCATTCATAGTCAACCAAGAAAGTTGTATACATAGTCAACCAAAAAAGTTGTTACATAGTCAACCAAGAACATTGCATATATAGTTGACCAAAAAGGTTTCAAGATGCTGTGGTACCCATGCTGGTTCAGTATACCTTCAATTTTGAATAAATCCCCAACAGTGTCACCAGCAAAGCACCCCCACACCATTATACCTCCTCCTCCATGCTTCACTGTGGAACCAGGCATGTAGAGTCCATCCGTTCACCTTTTCTGCGTCGCACAAAGACACGGTGGTTGGAACCAAAGATTTCAAATTTGGACTCATCAGACCAAAGCACAGATTTCCACTGGTCTAATGTCCATTCCTTGTGTTCTTTAGCCCAAGCAAGTCTCTTCTGCTTGTTGCCTGTCCTTAGCAGTGGTTTCCTAGCAGCTATTTTACCATGAAGGCCTGCAGCACAAAGTCTCCTCTTAACAGTTGTTGTAGAGATGTGTCTGCTGCTGGAACTCTGTGTGGCATTGACCTGGTCTCTAATCTGAGCTGCTTTTAACCTGCAATTTCTGAGGCTGGTGACTCGGATAAACTTATCCTAAGAAGCAGAGGTGACTCTTGGTCTTCCTTTCCTAGGGCGATCCTCATGTGAACCAGTTTCTTTGTAGTGCTTGATGGTTTTTGCCACTGCACTTGGGGACACTTTCAAAGTTTGACCTTCATTTCTTAAAGTAATGATGGTCACTCGTTTTTCTTTACTTAGCTGCTTTTTTCTTGCCATAATACAAATTCTAACAGTCTATTCAGTAGGACTATCAGCTGTGTATCCACCAGACTTCTGCACAACACAAGTGATGGTCCCAACCCCATTTATAAGGCAAGAAATCCCACTTATTAAACCTAACAGGGCACATCTGTGAAGTGAAAACCATTCCCGGTGACTACCTCTTGAAGCTCATCAAGAGAATGCCAAGAGTGTGCAAAGCAGTCATCAAAGTAGTTCTTCTACTTTGAAGAACCTAGAATATAAGACATAATTTCAGTTGTTTCACACTTTTTTGTTAAGTATGTACTTCCACATGTGTTATTTCATAGTTTTTGCCTTCAGTGTGAATGTACAATTTTCAGTCATGAAAATGCAGAAAAATCTTTAGATGAGAAGGTGTGTCCAAACTTATGGTCTGTACTGTATATATACTATATACAAAGCATAATGCTATAATAGGAGCCACCGGGGTAAAAGGCGGAGACCCTTTAATGTTACAGAGCGGGGAGTCGAGTAATGAGGAGCAGAGGGCAGTAAAGTCACCAACGCTCTGCTGACCCCCATAACTGCAGAGTCCAGACCTCCTCTGGTATTAACATTACATCAGCACAAACACTGCACCACCTCCAGGAGCTTCATCACCAAGCAGCTGCATGCAGCCGTACATCACCAAACACAATGCCAAGCGTCGGATGGAGTGGTGTAAATCCTCTGGAGGAAATGTGTTCTGTGCATTGACAGATCACGCTTCTCTGTCTGGCGTCTGTTGGATGAGTCTGGGTTTGGTGAACACCAGGAGAACGTTACCTACCTGACTACATTGTTCCACCATTACGGACAATTGTAGCTTCCAACGTTGTGAGAACAGTTTGGGGTAGGTCCTTTTCTGTCCAGTGATGACATGGTTGGGTGGGTAAGCTTGGTTGAGGAAGAACATGACTGGAATGAACGCAACCACATCTAACAACTTTGGGATGAATGGAGATTGGATAAATGGTAAAAAATTCCCATAATCACACTCCAAAATTTTGTAGAAAGCTTTGAAAGAAGAAAGGATGCTGTTATAAGGGGGCCCTTACTCTATATTAATGTCTAGATGTAGTGTAGCTTTATAGTGTTTGCACTCCATGTTTTTAACTTGCGCTTTATATCCTTATCTAAGTGTCCTTCCTAGATCCAAAAAATGTCACCAACAAATTGGCTGCTGTGGTTTTGCTGATGCAGATGCTGCTCCGTGACCCTCTTGTATTTAGATGATAACTTTAATGACATACACATTTTTATAGCCTCAAATGTCTGAATGGAGATTTACTCTTATGGTGAAGCAGTTTAATTTTTATAACATAGCTAAAAAAAATAATGATTCCCGTTGTAAGGGATTTTACCATTTGGTAAACCACATGACATGTAAATCATCATAAACCCTGAGAACACAAATCACACACTTGTGTAAGAATATTCCATTGTGGCTTCTTGTATTTTCCTGCCACTGCTATTTTATTTTTGTATTTGCTTCTTTCAAATTTTTGTGCATTTTTTGTTGAATACAGTTTAAGCTTTTTTCTATCCTCTGACTTCAAGCCAAAATCTAACGAACAATCTCCAGAAAACAATAATGTTTATTGAAGACATAGCAGTTATCTGAAGAAAGGAGGGAATAAAAGTGTCTGGGAAAACAGTTACCTTTGTTTTACTGGTTGTGACTCACTGTCTGTTGCTTCTTGAGCATGTGGGCGATGGAGAACCCTGACACAATGGTGATTTGTGCAGAGGTGCCGGCTACGGGAACCTCATCGGCTAATGAGAGCCAAGACGTCTGATGATCTTCTCTAATTGCTCTGAATCACTTTAGAATATTCTTGTTTAGCCCGGGAGATCTTCCTGGGAAGATTTCTGAGGCCCTAATCTACAAATAATTTGCATGCCATTATAATTGGTAACATTGTATCAATATGAGCTTGGCATATTAGTGTGATGTGGCAAGAAAGGCTAATTGCCAACAGGGAAGATTTATTATAGAAACCAAACAAAATTGTCTCACCAGCTCTGTGCCTATGAACAGTCATACAGAGCAGAATAAATCTTCCTTCCTCCCTCCTTCCCTTTTCTTCCTTTCTTTCCCTCCCTTTTCTTCCTTCCTTCCTTTCCCTCCCTTTTCTTCCTTCCTTTCCCTCCATTTTCTTCCTTCCTTTCCCTCCCCTTTCTTCTTTCCTTTCCCTCCATTTTCTACCTTCCTTTCTTTCCCTCCCTTTCCTTCTTTCATTCCTTTTGCCTTCATTCATTCCTTCTCTTTTTCTCTTCCCCTTTCTCTCTCCCTTACTCTTTTCTCCTTTTCTCTCTTTTTATTTTCTTTTTTCTGTTCCTTCCTGGCAGACTTTCCAATTGGCACTTCAAGATTCTAATTACTCCCACAAAAATATAGGCTGAGCTAGTCATAGAGTCCAATGTACAGCTGACAGCGGCGTGACTGAGTTGACTTAGGCATATAACAGAGCTACATTTGTCACAGATTCCAATGCACAGTATGATAGACTTGACTCACTGATACAGCAGAGCCGAAAACATCACAGAGTCCACTGTAGAGCCGGCAGGTGCACAGGAGAAGTGACATTGCAGAGCTGGTGGCAGCGTGGTAGAGTTTACTCAGTCTTGTAGCAGAGCTGACTTTGTCAAATAGTCCAGTTTAGAGCTGGTAGTGTTACAGCAGAGCTAAGTTTGTTACAGAGTCAAATGCAGAGATCACAGAGACTCAGTAATTTAGTAAACCTTAGTTTGTCAGGAGTAGAGTTGAGCGAATTTTTGAAAATTTGGTTCGAATTACGATCGGCAGCGAATATTGAATTTGCAATATTCGCTGAACACAGCTGAACGTCAACTGAGTCAATAGGAGTTTAAATGACCTAATATGTTTGGACCCGATCTTCATACATAAATTCGGCATGAATAGGGTACCAATAGAGCACAAATATGGCAAATTCAGATTCAGCTATCATTTCCGAACAAATTCACTCACCTCTAGTCAGGAGTATCTACAAAGAGCAGGGAAGCAGTCTACAGTAGTAGCATAGATGCTACCTACCAGTATCCTACCACCTGAGCTGACCTATAATGTCTTACATAGTGCTAAGTACGTGGTTGTGAAACCACTGTGCTGTGGACCGAAGAGAGCCTGGAGAGGCATAACAAAGTGAACACATGGCTCACCACTAGATCCCCTGATGGTGTGGTTAGATTTAAACCCAAGTGGAAGCCAGATGCTACTCCAGGATGGACACCTGAGCAGTGGCAGCTGACCCCCAAAGGGGCAGGAAAGCTGGACCCACCAGGAACTGGATTAGCAGGAGGGATATGACTGGTAGATAGATGCGGAATCATGCACAAGCAGGACAGGTACAGGAACATGGGATTTAATCAACCCAGGTATCATTTTAATCAGTATAATGGCGCCAACCTGACACTGTCTGCAGGTTACTGAGCACAATCCTGCTGCCAGGTTTCCTTTAGTAGGGATTAGTGTTGAGCATTCCGATACTGCAAGTATCGGGTATCGGCCGATACTTGCTGTATCGGAATTCCGATACCGAGATCCGATACTTTTGTGGTATCGGGTATTGGGTATCGAAACAACATTAATGTAATAATGTGTAAAAGAGAGAATTAAAATAAAAAATATTGCTATACTCACCTCTCCGACGCAGCCCGGACCTCAGCGAGGGAACCGGCAGCGTTGTTTGTTTAAAATTCGCGCGTTTACTTGGTTACGTGAAGTCCCGGCTTGTGATTGGTCGCGGCGGCCATGTTGCCGGGACGCGGACCAATCACAGCAAGCCGTGACGTAATTTCAGGTCCTTGCAGGATTTTAAAATTACGTTCCGGCGTTGTGATTGGGCGCGTCGTGGTCACATGGGCGACGTAACCAATCACAAGCCGGGACGTCACGGGAGGCTGGACACATTTTAAAATGCGCGCGTGTCCAGCCTCCCGTGACGTCCCGGCTTGTGATTGGTCGCGGCGGCCATGTTGCCGGAACGCGGACCAATCACAACGCCGGAACGTAATTTTAAAATCCTGCAGGACCTGAAATTACGTCACGGCTTGCTGTGATTGGTCCGCGTCCCGGCAACATGGCCGCCGCGACCAATCACAAGCCGTGACGTCACGGGAGGCTGGACACGCGCACATTTTAAAATGCGCGCGTCCAGCCTCCCGGCTTGTGATTGGTTGACCGCGATGCAACCAATCACAAGCCGTGACGTCACGGGAGGCTGGACAAGCGCGCATTTTAAAATACGCGCGTGTCCAGCCTCCCGTGACGTCACGGCTTGTGATTGGTTGCGTCGCCCATGTGACTGCGGCGCAACCAATCACAACGCCGGGACGTAATTTTAAAATACTGCAGGACCTGAAATTACGTCACGGCTTGCTGTGATTGGTCCGCGTCCCGGCAACATGGCCGCCGCGACCAATCACAAGCCGGGACTTCACGTAACCAAGTAAACGCGCGAATTTTAAGCAAACAACGCTGCCGGTTCCCTCGGTAAGGTGAGTATAGCAATATTTTTTATTTTAATTCTTTCTTTTACACATTAATATGGTTCCCAGGGCCTGAAGGAGAGTTTCCTCTCCTTCAGACCCTGGGAACCATCAGGAATACCGTCCGATACATGAGTCCCATTGACTTGTATTGGTATCGGGTATCGGTATCGGATTGGATCCGATACTTTGCCGGTATCGGCCGATACTTTCCGATACCGATACTTTCAAGTATCGGACGGTATCGCTCAACACTAGTAGGGATGTACTTAGATTTAAACCCCACATTATCTCCTGGATGATAACAAGATGGATCCAAGCGTCTCTTGTCCGTATGCCTCTTCATACGCTCAGATGATCTCGCTAGAGTGGCTTTAGTGTCCTGCCATACCTCTGAGAAATCCTTAGTAAGATCATCGGGTGCTGGTACACGAGAAGTTGCCAACATTGGAAAGGAGATTCCTGGCTGTTGCTCAAAAACAATAAAGAATGAAGAACTTGCAGAAGACTCACGTGGTTATTATAGAACTCTGACCATGGTAAGAGCTTGACCCAATTATCATGTGTGTTTGTGAAGTGCCGCAGGAAGTTGGCTAGACTCTGGTTGATTCTCTCGACCTGTCCATTGGATTGAGGGTGAAATGCGGATAAGAAATCCAGGACAACGTTCAGAAGCTTACACAAACCTCACCAGAATCTGGATGTGAACTGGACACCTCAGTCAGACACAATGTGATGAAGGAATCCGTGAAGATGGAAGATATGCTAGATGAATTTGCAAGTGAGCTCCGGAGCAGACGGAAGACCTGGTAATGCGGTGAAATGTGCCATCTTCGAGAAGTGATCCACCACTACCCAGATGGCAAAACAGTCCAAGGACTAATGCAGTTCTGTAATAAAGTCCATAGTAATATGCTGCCATGGCACCAAGGGCACAGGGAGTGGTAGGAGTGACCCAGCTGGGAGTTGCCTAGGAGTTTTGTTGCGGGCACAGGAGGGGCAGGCTAAAATGAACTCCATGATTTCTTTATGCATAGTAGGCCCCCTTGTTGGAGTGCTCCCATTGCAGAACTTGCCTCTTGTCTTATTCTGACACTAAGGTCTTACCTGGCAAAATTTGGGATAGGTTTACCGGAGCCACAGGAACAATCTTGGATGGCTCAATGATGAGTTGAAGTTCCTCCTCTTGGTCGGTGGGCAAGAAGGAGCGGGAAAATGCATCAGCTTTGATGTTTTTGTCAACTGGCCAAAAATGGAGAACAAAATCAAATGGGCAAAAAAATAAATACTACCTAGCTTGATGATGGTTCAGTCTTTGCATGGACTGTAGATAGGCCAGGTTCTTGTGGTCAGTATAAATAACAACTGGATGGACTGCTCCCTCAAAAAGGTACCGCCACTTATCTAGAGCCATCTTGATTGCTAACAACACTCAGTCACCAATCGAGTAGTTATGCTCCAGATCAGAGAAGACCTTGGAGAAGAAACTGCAGTTCACCATACGGCCAGAAGGAGACTTCTCAGCAAGAACTGCTCCAACTCCAAAAGGTGAAGTGTCTACCTTCAGAAAGAATTGTTTGTTCACTTCTGGTCGATGTAATATTGGAGCGGAGAAGAAGGTCTGTTTCAGAGAGAGAAAAGCATTCTCAGCCTCTGGAGTCCATACCTTCGGATCATTTGAAAAAACTGACTGTCACATCCAAACATAGATCAAGTGTGAACAGGTGCTGAACCTTAGAGTCACCAACTCCCATACAGTCAAGCAAAAAAGGCAGCACACTGCAGCGCTAACACATGAAAAAATGAAACACAGAAATTGAACTGCATTACTGCACTAAAAATATGAAAAATACCTTCGGATCGGCACCCTTACAGATCATGGGGTGGATGAGAGCAGTCCAGGATGGAAAATGCGGAATGGATTGTCAGTAGTAGTTAGCCAGTCCCAGGAATCACAGTATACCTTTAACGCCGTCAGGAAGCAGCCACTTAAGGATGGAAGACACCTTCTCCAGATCCATCTCCAGGCCTGTGTCCGAAGAAATGTAGAGCAGATTGTTCAAACCCACATTTCTCAAATTTAGCATATCGGCGATTCTCAATGAGTCACTGCATTACTTGGCGAACGGTCCACTTATGAGAGGGCAGATCTGAAGAGAAGACCAAGATATTGTCCAGGTAGACCATAACACAAGTGTAGAGGAAGTCTTGCAAGATGTTATTCATAAATTCTTGGAAGACAGCTGGGGCATTGCTGAGCCAAACGGTATAACTCAGTATTCATAATGACAGTCCCAGGTGTTGAACATTGCCTTCCATTCATCTCTTTGATGTATCCAGATTAGATTGTATGCTCCTCGCAGATACAGTTTGGTAAAGATTCTAGCACCTCTGAGGCGGTCAAACAACTCTGGAATCAATGGCAATGGATACTTGTTCTTAACCATGATCTGAGTGAGAACCCTATAATCAATGAAATGTCAGAGGGTCCAGTCCTTTTTTTTACAAAGATGAAGCCGACTCCAGCTGGAGAAGAGGACTTCAGAATGAAACCGGTAGCCAAATTCTCATTAACAAATTTGGACATGGCTAGAGTCTCCACCTGGAACAGAAGGTATATACAGCCTCGTGGAGGTGAGGATCTCGGAAGCAGGTCTATAGGGCAATCGTACAGCGATATCTAGAGATGGGCTAACCTGAACTAAAACGTTCGCCATTTGTGCTGGACAGTCACTGTTCAGGCCTGAACGCCAAACACGGACTTTCTGTTGAAGTCTGGTGCAGTGTTCAGGGTAAGTCCATGGTGGTGCATCAGCATATGACCAGTCATTCGCATATGACCAGTAGGTCGATGGTAATCCCCAGAGAGAACATGTTGCCATCAGTGGCCTAACCAGTCATGCATTTACAAGACACTTTTCATGACAAGACTAACCCCAATGAAGCACCTCTCCTAATCTCTAATCAAGGATGGGTTCATGCATGTGGAGAAATGGAAGAACCAGAATAAGTAGATGACCCAGGCTAGGAAGCACATAAAAGGCGATCTTCTCAGTGTGCCGCATTCCTATCTAGAGCTCTACTTGCTCCGTGACCATCAGAACAGCTTTGGATAGGGGCTTCCCATTGACAGATGACAAAAGCAATGGGTATCTGGTAGTGATCTACCACTGCTTGCTGTATAAAGTTCCCTGCTGCACTGAAATCCAGACACACTGTCTTATCTAACCAGGAACCTCCACAAGTCACAGATATGGTCAGGATCAATGGCGGTGAGGAATTTCTCTGGCCCGGCGTGGCCTCTCCTAATGGCCCTAGGTTTGGAAGTTTCTTGGCTTTTCGGGACAAGAACAAATGAGATGACAGGTTTCTCCATATTAGAATCACAAGCCCTTGGCTCGACGGATGTCCTGCCGTTGCTCAGCCAGCTCCACAATCTCGACCTCCATAGGTTCAAGAGATACTGCTGGTGCGGTAGGCTGAGGAGTGAGTGACCTTTGGAAGGACAATGCCAGACAAAGTGGATTTCTTTAATGCACCATTTCTCGGGAGCAATCCTGGAACTGGAGGTCGATTCAGATCGCCAGTGAAACTAGATTGTTCAGTGTAATAAGAATGTCTCGGCTTGCTAGATTATTCTTGATCCTTCCAAACAATCCCTCCAAGAAGGCGGATACCAGTGCCTCATTGTTCCAGCCGAGTTCAGAAGCCAGGGTATGGAAATGGACTGCATATTGCCCTACAGACAGACTGGCCTGGCATAGTCTGAGGAGGGATGAGGCAGCAGAAGTAACTCAGCCTGGTTCTTCAAATATGTTGCGTTTCGCCTCCAGGAAGTTCTGCAGGTCTGAGATTATCGCATCTCCTCTTTCTAACAAGGGGTTGAGCCACACCAGGGCCTCTCCTCCAAGATGGGACATTAGAAAGACTACCTTCGCCCAATCTGAAGGAAACTGGTGGGTCAGCAGTTCAAGGTGCAGCGAGCACTGGTTGATAAAACTTCGGCATTGCTTTGGATCCCCGTCAAAACATGGTGGTGCAGACAGACAGGGTATAGGACTTAAAGCATGACTTGTGAACTGAATGGTCACTTCCAAGTTTGCCGCAGCTTGAAATGGAGCGGATGTGGAAGCTGATGTCAAAGTGTCCAGGCGGGTGTTAAAAGTCCGTAGGTAAGATAGGATCTTGTCTTGCTGATCTCTCTGACGGGTCATCTCGTGGTATAGGTCCGAGACTGGAGCGTTATGAGAGTCAGCGGTTTCCATGGCGGTAGCAAACTGTAACGTACGTTAGCAAGTTGTATATGTGGAGCGCCCCCAGACGCAGGGCCGCGGGGTACTCGGTGCTGGGCCTCTCTGTCTCGGTCCTGGGGTTGTCACGGTGGCTAGACCCGGTCCGTGACCCTGCTAAGGGGCGACCAATTAAAGGTGATGGTGCGTGGTGTAAGGCGCGATGAATAACGAGGACACAGGGTTTATTAATACAATCGTCAGTAAATATATACACATATGGCGACTCGAAATCATATTATTATTACTTGGAGAACATAGAGTCAAAAATAGCCCAAAAAGAATAATATTATATCATATTTATTAGAAGTTCTATTTTGCATACAAACACATACATAATACATGTGGAAAAGCTTCATATAAAAAGCAACAATTGTGACTAAATCCTAAATGCAACCAGTACATCAGGTACACAGAACAGGGCACAATGGTAATAATAATATAGTTTATATGTTGCAGCAAATAGTAGTAAACTCCATATAGGTACTAAGGTGCATGGCAATCAAACAAAGGTATTGGCATCTAACAATGATGTCCACAGCCAGACCATGCATGCATACATGCTTTGCAACATATAGGATGTAAAAAATAGAGATTAATTACCCATGAAAGTTCTGGTGAGCCCGTCTGGGTCCTGGATGTGTACCCCAACGCGCGTTTCGTGTATATGTATAACCGCTTCCTCAGGGGGCGTGGCTAATGCGGTATCCTGATCCAATATATATACCGACTAAATCCGGTCATGTGACAAACTGGTGTGCTGACGTGGGACGCAGAAAGTACATCCTCGCTGCATTCCAAGCCTCGATCTCAGCGGCAAGACCTGGTCATGTGAGCGGGTCGGCGCCACGCCCACATCACACGGCACAGGATCGCCGCCGACAAAGAAGCCCAGAGCAACAAGAACTGCATTCCCACGTATAAGGTGACTGAGTGCAAGTGAAATAGATGGTTCAATGCAGTGATTAAAATAGTATTAAGTTCCTGGATGCCAGCAACTGGGATGGTGCCATTTGTGACCTAGTCATGGAGTTGTTGTCATTCATACTGACAAGGAATTTTTTTGTGTTCAAGGACATTTTTTATTTACAGCAGCGTGGCACTGCCATGGGCGCGGCCTGTGCGCCCTCCTTCGCCAACCTCTTCCTAGGATTTTGGGAGAGGGGTGTTTTTGGTGGGGGCGGGCCGCTGGCCGCGGACCATGTGCAGTGCTGGCTGCGTTACATTGATGACCTGTTCATTATATGGCAGGGGTCCGAGGACACTCTTCATCAATTCATGCAACAGTTGAATGACAACATACTTAATATTAAACTGACATATCAGGTGAGTAAGACCGAGGTGGACTTTCTTGACATCAAAATACAGGTGGATGGTCAACTTTATTTACAGACTGATGTCTTTAGAAAGTCTACCTCGGTCAACTCCCTGCTACATGCTAGCTCTGGTCACCCATATAGTACCATCGCAGCCATCCCAGTTGGTCAGCATCTTAGGATGAGGCGGATCTGCTCCTCAGCCACTAAATTTGAAGCACAGGCAGCTGATCTCAGGATCAGGTTCCAGAATAGGGGATACAGCAATCGTAATATAAATAAGGGATACCGGAGGGCAAAATTTATGTCACGTGATGAGTTATTATGCCCCAGAGGAAATTTCAAAAAGGCTTCTGAACAACAAGGGATAGTGCGCTTTATCTCTACCTTTAATGGCGAATGGGCTTCGATAAGGAGTTGTCTCCAGAAACATTGGGGCATCCTCACGAGTGACCCAGTACTTTCTAAACATCTTAATGAGTATCCCTCAATGACGGCACGTAAAAGTAAAAACTTGAAGGATATTTTGGTGTCCAGTCATTATGTTCCTAAGGTTTTGGGATACAATTTTGGATCGAGTGGACCACCAAGGGGTTGCTCTCCGTGTGGTAGCTGCATCACATGTTCTAACATCAGTCGCACTACCACCTTTGAAACTGTCGATGGTACAAGGATTTTCAAAATCAACTACCATATAACCTGCAATACTACGCAGGTTATTTATTATGCTGTGTGTAGCTGTCCTAAAATATACGTTGGGCTCACCTCTCGCCGATTAGGTACGCGTATACGCGAACATGTGCGCGACATAATTGCGGCTAGAGATGAGAAGGAACCTTCGAAATTGAAGACCATACCACGTCACTATAGACAGTTCCATGATTGCAACCCCAAATCGTTCATGGCACGTGGGATAGACCATGTCTCCTGCGGCATTAGAGGCGGAGATATTAGGCGCATCTTGGCACAGAGAGAGTGCCGTTGGATTAACATTCTTGGTACCATGACACCTAGGGGCCTGAATGAGGCACATGGATTTTCCTCCTTCCTTTAGTCTCAATGCCTGTGACTATTATTTTCACCATTATTGTATTTATCCTCTGTCACTTACCTGTCAGTTTTTAATTCGGTTTCTCTTGATCTGTTGATTTTAGTGTGTTCATACCTCGGTCATTTCTTCATATGACTATTCACGTTGGGAGGATATATGGAGAGAGAAAAAATACACATATGGATGAGAATGATACTTATATTTTTATGGAAAACAGAAGATGGACAAATGAAAAAGGACTGTGTCATCTGTATTATGAATATTAATAATAGTATATTTTTCTCTATAGCACTGGCATATCCATATTTAAGTGTCATATTCATGTGTACATTATCCTCATATGTAGACATTTGTCTCATTGATTTTTAGTGGTTATGACCGTAGTGTATTTTTATATGTTTTTGGTTCTGGTCTTTTCTTTTTGTGTGCGCCGAATAATGTAAATTAGTCTAGATATCATACATAGTGGAATAAGTTTAAATTTTATTACGCACTTTTTGCACTTTGTCATTCACAGTTTGTCCCTAGGGATGTTCAGTGCATTGACTTGTTAGACGCAGGGCAAACTAGGGAACATAGTACAACAGCACATCACTGTGTATGTTTTTAATGTGAATCACCGCTCACGCATGCGCACTTTTGCTATGACGCCTAAATATGTTAGGCTCTTAATACTATTTTAATCACTGCATTGAACCATCTATTTCACTTGCACTCAGTCACCTTATACGTGGGAATGCAGTTCTTGTTGCTCTGGGCTTCTTTGTCGGCGGCGATCCTGTGCCGTGTGATGTGGGCGTGGCGCCGACCCGCTCACATGACCAGGTCTTGCCGCTGAGATCGAGGCTTGGAATGCAGCGAGGATGTACTTTCTGCGTCCCACGTCAGCACACCAGTTTGTCACATGACCGGATTTAGTCGGTATATATATTGGATCAGGATACCGCATTAGCCACGCCCCCTGAGGAAGCGGTTATACATATACGCGAAACGCGCGTTGGGGTACACATCCAGGACCCAGACGGGCTCACCAGAACTTTCATGGGTAATTAATCTCTATTTTTTACATCCTATATGTTGCAAAGCATGTATGCATGCATGGTCTGGCTGTGGACATCATTGTTAGATGCCAATACCTTTGTTTGATTGCCATGCACCTTAGTACCTATATGGAGTTTACTACTATTTGCTGCAACATATAAACTATATTATTATTACCATTGTGCCCTGTTCTGTGTACCTGATGTACTGGTTGCATTTAGGATTTAGTCACAATTGTTGCTTTTTATATGAAGCTTTTCCACATGTATGAGGACACAGGGTTGCAGTCTCTTTACCTCTTTACTGAAGGCTTCGGGATCCGCAATCCAGAGCACTGCTAACAGGGCTGGCTGAGACCGGCCGGTCCGAAGGCACATCCAGAGTTCCCTTCGCAAGTGGAAATCAGTGCCTACCTACTAGCGCCTGGGTGTTGTAGTACTTCCCTGCTGAGCACCACGGAATAGTCCTCACAACTGTCGTGTATGTTTCTGTTCTTTCTCTCTCCATCCCCCAGATGATATGGATAGGATGCACCCATATGACGGGGTAGGCCTGGAGTTATTTTATAGGGACCCTAGAGACGCCCCTCTCCCACAATTGCCTCCGTTGTCTTCATTAGGTGTAAAAGGTGAGGCAGCCAACCTATAGTTAACTGCCCTGCCATTGGTTCGAAGTAATGCTTAGAGCCCAATACTTCCTCGGCGTTCCGGCCACCGGCTACGCGCCTCAGTAGGATGTTGCCACGATCTTAGGGGCACGACTCCTACTGGTTCTATCGCCTTTGTGCTGTGATCTCATTTCTCACTTCTCCACAATATACTTCGCTTTGTGTCCTTTCTTAAGATGCCGCCGCAATGAAGTGCACGCGTGGCTCCATAGTGATCTGTCCTTTTCGCTAGGCCACTGTCAGGATCCCACCCCTGACAGAGACCCCCCTGAATCTTCCCAGTAACTCCCTCTCTCACAGGATGTTGCCTGGGCAAAACCCAGTCAGCTTCTCCCTAACTTCCTATCCGACCCTGTTGTGAATTGGATTTTTTGGCTCCCTCTTGTGGTCACTAACGACATGACACTTTGAGTTTCTTTCCTCAGCTTGGTACCCACCTGGCTCGTTAGTCCAGGGGTGTTGCTATTTAAGCTTCCTGGATTTTCAGTCTGGTGCCTGGCATCGTTGTAATCAGTTCCTTTCTGTTTGCTCCTGTCTGCTGGTCCTGGTTCTTGCAAAATAAGCTAAGTCCTGCTTCCTTATTTTTTGGTTATTTGCATTGCTCTTATTTTTGTCCAGCTTGTACTAAATGTGATTCCTGATTTTGCTGGAAGCTCTAGGGGGCTGATATTCTCCCCCCGGGCCGTTAGACGGTTCGGGGGTTCTTGAATATTCAGCGTGGAAATTTTGATAGGGTTTTTGCTGACCGTATAAGTCATCTTCCTATATTCTGCTATTAGTCAGTGGGCCTCTCTTTGCTAAAAACCTAGTTCATTCTTACGTTTGTCTTTTCTTCTTATCTCACCGTTATTATTTGTTGGGGGCTTGTATCCAACTTTTGGGGTCTTTTCTCTGGAGGCAAGAAAGGTCTATCTTTTCCCTTCTAGGGTTAGTTAGTTCTCCGGCTGGCGCGAGACGTCTAGAACCAACGTAGGTACGTTCCCCGGCTGCTGCTATTTGTGGTGCTAGGATCAGGTATACGGTCAGCCTAGTTACCACTGCTGTCGTGATTCTCAATGGCGAGAGAACATAGCCCAGCATATATGAGAACTAGCTCTTGGAAGATGGAAACTATACTGACCATGAACTAAACCTGCCGCACAACTAGAAGTGGCCGGGTAGCATGCCTATGTTTTTTTATCCCTAGATGCCCAGCGCCAGCCGGAGAACTACCTAATCCTAGCAGAGGAAAAGACAGTCCTGGCTCACCTCTAGAGAAATTTTCCCAAAAGGCAGACAGAGGCCCCCACATATATTGGCGGTGATTTTAGATGAAATGACAAACGTAGTATGAAAATAGGTTTAGCAAAAATCGAGGTCCGCTTACTAGATAGCAAGAAGACAGAAAGGGCACTTTCATGGTCAGCAGAAAACCCTATCAAAACACCATCCAGAAATTACTTTAAGACTCTAGCATTAACTCATAACACCAGAGTGGCAATTTCCGCTCACAAGAGCTTTCCAGACACAGTAACGAAACAGCAGCTGTGAACAGGAACAAAATGCAAAAACACACAAGGACAAAAGTCCAACTTAGCTGGGAGTTGTCTAGTAGCAGGAAAATGCACAGAAAGGCTTCTGATTACATTGTTGACCGGCATGAAACTGACAGAGGAGCAAGGTTATATAGCGACTCCCACATCCTGATAGGAGCAGGTGAACAGAGGGGATGATGCACACAAGTACAATTCCACAAGTGGCCACCGGGGGAGCCCAGAATCCAATTCCACAACAGTACCCCCCCCTCAAGGAGGGGGCACCGAACCCTCACCAGAACCACCAGGGCGATCAGGATGAGCCCTATGAAAGGCACGGACAAGATCGGAGGCATGAACATCAGAGGCAGTGACCCAAGAATTATCCTCCTGACCGTATCCCTTCCATTTGACCAGATACTGGAGTTTCCGTCTGGAAACACGAGAGTCCAAGATCTTTTCCACAACGTACTCCAACTCACCCTCAACCAACACCGGAGCAGGAGGCTCAACGGAAGGCACAGCCGGTACCTCATACCTGCGCAACAATGACCGATGAAAAACATTATGAATCGAAAAGGATGCAGGGAGGTCCAAACGGAAGGACACAGGGTTAAGAATCTCCAATATCTTGTACAGGCCGATGAACCGAGGCTTAAACTTAGGAGAAGAAACCCTCATAGGGAGAAAACGAGAAGACAACCACACCAAGTCCCCAACACAAAGCCGAGGACCAACACGACGACGGCGGTTGGCAAAAAGCTGAGTCTTCTCCTGGGACAACTTCAAATTGTCCACCACCTGCCCCCAAATCTGATGCAACCTCTCCACCACAGCATCCACTCCAGGACAATCCGAAGATTCCACTTGACCGGAGGAAAATCGAGGATGAAACCCCGAATTACAGAAAAACGGGGACACCAAGGTGGCAGAGCTGGCCCGATTATTGAGGGCGAACTCCGCCAAAGGCAAAAAAGCAACCCAATCATCCTGATCCGCAGACACAAAACACCTCAAATATGTCTCCAAGGTCTGATTAGTCCGCTCGGTCTGGCCATTAGTCTGAGGATGGAAAGCAGACGAAAAAGACAAATCTATGCCCATCCTAGCACAGAATGCCCGCCAAAATCTAGACACGAATTGGGTCCCTCTGTCAGAAACGATATTCTCCGGAATACCATGCAAACGAACAACATTTTGAAAAAACAGAGGAACCAACTCGGAAGAAGAAGGCAACTTAGGCAAGGGAACCAGATGGACCATCTTAGAGAAACGGTCACACACCACCCAGATGACAGACATCTTATGAGAAACAGGCAGATCCGAAATAAAATCCATCGAGATGTGCGTCCAAGGCCTCTTCGGGATAGGCAAGGGTAACAACAATCCACTAGCCCGAGAACAACAAGGCTTGGCCCGAGCACAAACGTCACAAGACTGCACAAAGCCTCGCACATCTCGTGACAGGGAAGGCCACCAGAAGGACCTTGCCACCAAATCCCTGGTACCAAAGATTCCAGGATGACCTGCCAACGCAGAAGAATGAACCTCAGAGATGACTCTACTGGTCCAATCATCAGGAACAAACAGTCTACCAGGTGGGCAACGATCAGGTCTATCCGCCTGAAACTCCTGCAAGGCCCGCCGCAGGTCTGGAGAAACGGCAGACAATATCACTCCATCTTTAAGGATACCTGTGGGCTCAGAATTACCAGGGGAGTCAGGCTCAAAACTCCTAGAAAGGGCATCCGCCTTAACATTCTTAGAACCTGGTAGGTAAGACACCACAAAATTAAACCGAGAGAAAAACAACGACCAGCGCGCCTGTCTAGGATTCAGGCGCCTGGCAGACTCAAGGTAAATTAAATTTTTGTGGTCAGTCAATACCACCACCTGATGTCTGGCCCCCTCAAGCCAGTGACGCCACTCCTCAAAAGCCCACTTCATGGCCAAAAGCTCCCGATTCCCAATATCATAATTCCACTCGGCGGGCGAAAATTTACGGGAAAAAAAAGCACAAGGTCTCATCACGGAGCAGTCGGAACTTCTCTGCGACAACACCGCCCCAGCTCCGATTTCAGAAGCGTCGACCTCAACCTGAAAAGGAAGAGCAACATCAGGCTGACGCAACACTGGGGCGGAAGAAAAGCGGCGCTTGAGCTCCCGAAAGGCCTCCACAGCATCAGGGGACCAATCAGCAACATCAGCACCCTTCTTAGTCAAATCAGTCAATGGTTTTACAACATCAGAAAAACCAGCAATAAATCGACGATAAAAGTTAGCAAAGCCCAAAAATTTCTGAAGACTCTTAAGAGAAGAGGGTTGCGTCCAATCACCAATAGCCTGAACCTTGACAGGATCCATCTCGATGGAAGAGGGGGAAAAAATGTATCCCAAGAAGGAAATCTTTTGAACCCCAAAAACACACTTAGAACCCTTCACACACAAGGAATTAGACCGCAAAACCTGAAAAACCCTCCTGACCTGCTGGACATGAGAGTCCCAGTCATCCGAAAAAATCAGAATATCATCCAGATACACAATCATAAATTTGTCCAAATAATCGCGGAAAATGTCATGCATAAAGGACTGGAAGACTGAAGGGGCATTTGAAAGACCAAAAGGCATCACCAAATACTCAAAATGGCCCTCGGGCGTATTAAATGCGGTTTTCCACTCATCCCCCTGCTTGATTCGCACCAAATTATACGCCCCACGGAGATCAATCTTAGAGAACCACTTGGCCCCCTTTATACGAGCAAACAAATCAGTAAGCAGTGGTAACGGATATTGATATTTAACCGTGATTTTATTCAAAAGTCGATAATCAATACACGGCCTCAAAGAGCCGTCTTTCTTAGACACAAAGAAAAAACCGGCTCCTAAGGGAGATGACGAAGGACGAATATGTCCCTTTTCCAAGGACTCCTTTATATATTCTCGCATAGCCGCGTGTTCAGGCACAGACAGATTAAATAAACGACCCTTAGGGTATTTACTACCCGGGATCAAGTCTATGGCACAATCGCACTCCCGGTGCGGAGGTAGTGAACCAACCTTGGGTTCTTCAAAAACGTCACGAAAGTCAGACAAGAATTCAGGAATCTCAGAGGGAATAGATGATGAAATGGAAACCAAAGGTACGTCCCCATGAGTTCCTTTACATCCCCAGCTTAACACAGACATAGCTCTCCAGTCAAGGACTGGGTTATGAGATTGCAGCCATGGCAATCCCAGCACCAAAACATCATGTAGATTATACAGCACCAGAAAGCGAATAACCTCCTGGTGATCCGGATTAACACGCATAGTCACTTGTGTCCAGTATTGTGGTTTATTACTAGCCAATGGGGTGGAGTCAATCCCTTTCAGAGGTATCGGAGCCTCCAATGGCTCCAAATCATACCCACAGCGTTTGGCAAAGGACCAATCCATAAGACTCAAAGCAGCGCCAGAGTCGACATAGGCGTCCGCGGTAATAGATGACAAAGAACAAATCAGGGTCACAGATAGAATAAACTTAGACTGTAAAGTGCTAATTGAAACAGACTTGTCAGGCTTCTTAGTACGCTTAAAGCATGCTGATATAACATGAGTTGAATCACCACAATAGAAGCACAACCCATTTTTTCGTCTAAAATTCTGCCGCTCGCTTCTGGACAGAATTCTATCACATTGCATATTTTCTGGCGTTTTCTCAGTAGACACCGCCAAATGGTGCACAGGTTTGCGCTCCCGCAGACGCCTATCGATCTGAATAGCCATCGTCATGGACTCATTCAGACTCGCAGGCACAGGGAACCCCACCATAACATCCTTAATGGCATCAGAGAGACCTTCTCTGAAAATCGCCGCCAGGGCGCACTCATTCCACTGAGTAAGCACAGACCATTTGCGGAATTTTTGGCAGTATATTTCAGCTTCATCTTGCCCCTGAGACAAGGACATCAAGGCCTTTTCCGCCTGAAGCTCTAAATGAGGTTCCTCATAAAGCAACCCCAAGGCCAGAAAAAACGCATCCACATTGAGCAACGCAGGATCCCCTGGTGCCAATGCAAAAGCCCAGTCTTGAGGGTCGCCCCGGAGCAAGGAAATTACAATCCTGACCTGCTGTGCAGGGTCTCCGGCAGAGCGAGACTTCAGGGACAAAAACAATTTGCAATTATTTTTAAAATTTTGAAAGTGAGATCTATTCCCCGAGAAGAATTCAGGCAAAGGAATTCTAGGCTCAGACATAGGTGCATGAACAACAAAATCTTGCAAATTTTGTACCTTTGTGGCGAGATTATTCAAACCTGTAGCTACACTCTGAAGATCCATTTGAAACAGGTGAACACAGAGCCATTCAAGGATAAGAAGGAGAGAAAGAGAGGAAGGCTGCAGTAGAGGCAGACTAGCAAGTGATTCAATTAAGAGCACACTCAGAACTAGAGGAAAAAAAAAAAAAAAAAATTGTAGCAGACTTCTTTTTTCTCTCCTTTCTCAGCCAGAAATTTAACCCTTTTTTTTTTTTGGGCCGGTCAAACTGTTGTGATTCTCAATGGCGAGAGAACATAGCCCAGCATATATGAGAACTAGCTCTTGGAAGATGGAAACTATACTGACCATGAACTAAACCTGCCGCACAACTAGAAGTGGCCGGGTAGCATGCCTACGTTTTTTTATCCCTAGATGCCCAGCGCCAGCCGGAGAACTACCTAATCCTAGCAGAGGAAAAGACAGTCCTGGCTCACCTCTAGAGAAATTTTCCCAAAAGGCAGACAGAGGCCCCCACATATATTGGCGGTGATTTTAGATGAAATGACAAACGTAGTATGAAAATAGGTTTAGCAAAAATCGAGGTCCGCTTACTAGATAGCAAGAAGACAGAAAGGGCACTTTCATGGTCAGCAGAAAACCCTATCAAAACACCATCCAGAAATTACTTTAAGACTCTAGCATTAACTCATAACACCAGAGTGGCAATTTCCGCTCACAAGAGCTTTCCAGACACAGTAACGAAACAGCAGCTGTGAACAGGAACAAAATGCAAAAACACACAAGGACAAAAGTCCAACTTAGCTGGGAGTTGTCTAGTAGCAGGAAAATGCACAGAAAGGCTTCTGATTACATTGTTGACCGGCATGAAACTGACAGAGGAGCAAGGTTATATAGCGACTCCCACATCCTGATAGGAGCAGGTGAACAGAGGGGATGATGCACACAAGTACAATTCCACAAGTGGCCACCGGGGGAGCCCAGAATCCAATTCCACAACACACTGCCCTATGAGCTGGTTTTTGTGTTTGCAGACTTGGTAATAACTTCTGAGACCCTCTGCCATTGGGGTCATAACAGTATGCCAGGTGTTGTGAAATTGGATTTTGGGCTCCCCCGGTGGCCACTGGTGGAATTGAACTGGTGTGCATCATCCCCTCTGTTCACCTGTTTCCATCAGGATGTGGGAGTCGCTATTTAACCTTGCTCCTCTGTCACTTCCATGCCGGTCAACATTGTAATCAGAAGCCTTTCTGTGCATGTTCCTGCTGCTAGACAACTCCCAGCTAAGTTGGACTTTAGTCCTCGTTTGTTTTTGCATTTTGTTCCAGTTCACAGCTGTAGTTTCGTTTCTGTATCTGGAAAGCTCTTGTGATCTGAAATTGCCACTCTGATGTTATGAGTTAATACTAGAGTCTTAAAGTAATTTCAGGATGGTATTTTTGATAGGGTTTTCAGCTGACCATGAAAGTGCCCTTTCTGTCTTCCTGCTATCTAGTAAGCGGACCTCAATTTTGCTAAACCTATTTTCATACTACGTTTGTCATTTCTTCTAAAATCACCGCCAATATATGTGGGGGCCTCTGTCTGCCTATCGGGGAAATTTCTCTAGAGGTGAGCCAGGACTATATTTTCCTCTGCCAGGATTAGTTAGTCCTCCGGCCGGCGCTGGGCGTCTAGGGATAAAAACGTAGGCAACGCTACCCGGCTACTGTTAGTTGTGCGGCAGGTTTAGTTCATGGTCAGTTTAGTTTCCATCCTTCCAAGAGCTAGTACCTATGTTTGCTGGGCTATGTTCTCTTGCCATTGAGAACCATAACAGTTTGACCGGCCAAAAAAGGGTTAAATTAATTGACAGAGAAAGGAGAGAAAAGAGAAGTCTGCTGAAGATTTTTTTTTTTTTTTTTTTCCTTCCCTTCAGTTCTGAGTGTGCTTGTAATTGAATCTCTTGCAAGTCTGCCTATATTGCAGCCTTTCTCTCTCTCTCTCTCCTTCTAATCCTGGAATGGCTCTGTGTTCACCTGTTTAAAATGGATATTCAGAGTTTAGCTGCAGGTTTGAATAATCTCACCACGAAAGTTCAAAATTTACAAGATTTTGTTGTTCATGTTCCTATATCTGAACCTAGAATTCCTTTGCCTGAATTTTTCTCGGGGAATAGATCTTGCTTTCAAAATTTCAAAAATAATTGCAAGTTGTTTTTGTCCCTGAAATCTCGCTCTGCTGGAGATCCTGCTCAGCAGGTCAGGATTGTAATTTCCTTGCTCCGGGGCGACCCTCAGGATTGGGCTTTTGCATTGGCTCCAGGGGATCCTGCGTTGCTCAATGTGGATGCGTTTTTTCTGGCCTTGGGGTTGCTTTATGAGGAACCTCAGTTAGAGCTTCAGGCGGAAAAGGCCTTGATGTCCCTATCTCAGGGGCAAGACGAAGCTGAAATATACTGCCAGAAATTCCGTAAATGGGCTGTGCTTACTCAGTGGAATGAGTGCGCCCCCGCGGGCGGCGAATTTCAGAGAGGGTCTCTCTGATGCCATTAAGGATGTTATGGTGGGGTTCCCTGTGCCTGTGGGTCTGAATGAGTCCATGACAATGGCTATCCAGATCGATAGGCGTCTGCGGGAGCGCAAACCTGTGCACCATTTGGCGGTGTCTACTGAGAAGACGCCAGAGAATATGCAATGTGATAGAATTCTGTCCAGAAGTGAACGGCAGAATTTAAGACGAAAAAATGGGTTGTGCTTCTATTGCGGTGATTCAACTCATGTTATATCAGCATGCTCTAAGCGTACTAAGAAGCTTGATAAGTCTGTTTCAATTGGCACTTTACAGTCTAAGTTTATTCTATCTGTGACCCTGATTTGTTCTTTATCATCTATTACCGCGGATGCCTATGTCGACTCTGGCGCCGCTTTGAGTCTTATGGATTGGTCCTTTGCCAAACGCTGTGGGTATGATTTGGAGCCTCTTGAAACTCCTATACCCCTGAAGGGGATTGACTCCACCCCATTGGCTAGTAATAAACCACAATACTGGACACAAGTAACTATGCGGATTAATCCGGATCATCAGGAGATTATTCGCTTTCTGGTGCTGTATAACCTACATGATGTGTTGGTGCTTGGATTGCCATGGCTGCAATCTCATAACCCAGTCCTTGACTGGAAAGCTATGTCTGTGTTAAGCTGGGGATGTAAGGGGACACATGGGGACGTACCTGTGGTTTCCATTTCATCATCTATTCCCTCTGAGATTCCTGAATTCTTGACTGAATATCGTGACGTTTTTGAAGAGCCTAAGCTTGGTTCATTACCTCCGCACCGGGAGTGCGATTGTGCCATAGATTTGATTCCGGGTAGTAAATACCCTAAGGGTCGTTTATTTAATCTGTCTGTGCCTGAACATGCTGCTATGCGAGAATATATAAAGGAGTCCTTGGAAAAGGGACATATTCGTCCTTCGTCATCTCCCTTAGGAGCCGGTTTTTTCTTTGTGGCTAAGAAAGATGGCTCTTTGAGACCGTGTATTGATTATCGGCTTTTGAATAAAATCACGGTTAAATATCAATATCCGTTGCCACTGCTGACTGATTTGTTTGCTCGCATAAAGGGGGCCAAGTGGTTCTCTAAGATAGATCTCCGTGGGGCGTATAATTTGGTGCGAATTAAGCAGGGGGATGAGTGGAAGACCGCATTTAATACGCCCGAGGGCCACTTTGAGTATTTGGTGATGCCTTTTGGTCTTTCAAATGCCCCTTCAGTCTTTCAGTCCTTTATGCATGACATTTTCCGTGATTATTTGGATAAATTTATGATTGTGTATCTGGATGATATTTTGATTTTTTCGGATGACTGGGACTCTCATGTCCAGCAGGTCAGGAGGGTTTTTCAGGTTTTGCGGTCTAATTCCTTGTGTGTGAAGGGTTCTAAGTGCGTTTTTGGGGTTCAAAAGATTTCCTTTTTGGGATATATTTTTTCCCCCTCTTCCATCGAGATGGATCCTGTCAAGGTTCAGGCTATTTGTGATTGGACGCAACCCTCTTCTCTTAAGAGTCTTCAGAAATTTTTGGGCTTTGCTAACTTTTATCGTCGATTTATTGCTGGTTTTTCTGATGTTGTTAAACCATTGACTGATTTGACTAAGAAGGGTGCTGATGTTGCTGATTGGTCCCCTGCTGCTGTGGAGGCCTTTCGGGAGCTTAAGCGCCGCTTTTCTTCCGCCCCTGTGTTGCGTCAGCCTGATGTTGCTCTTCCTTTTCAGGTTGAGGTCGACGCTTCTGAAATCGGAGCTGGGGCAGTTTTGTCGCAGAGAAGTTCCGATTGTTCCGTGATGAGACCTTGTGCCTTTTTCTCGCGTAAGTTTTCGCCCGCCGAGCGGAATTATGATGTTGGGAATCGGGAGCTTTTGGCCATGAAGTGGGCTTTTGAGGAGTGGCGTCATTGGCTTGAGGGGGCTAGACATCAGGTGGTGGTATTGACTGACCACAAAAATCTAATTTATCTTGAGTCCGCCAGACGCCTGAATCCTAGACAGGCGCGCTGGTCGTTGTTTTTCTCTCGGTTTAATTTTGTGGTGTCCTACCTGCCGGGTTCTAAGAATGTTAAGGCGGATGCCCTTTCTAGGAGTTTTGAGCCTGACTCCCCTGGTAACTCTGAACCTACAGGTATCCTTAAGGATGGAGTGATATTGTCTGCCGTTTCTCCAGACCTGCGGCGGGCCTTGCAGGAGTTTCAGGCGGATAGACCTGATCGTTGCCCACCTGGTAGACTGTTTGTTCCTGATGATTGGACCAGTAAAGTCATTTCTGAGGTTCATTCTTCTGCGTTGACAGGTCATCCTGGAATCTTTGGTACCAGGGATTTGGTGGCAAGGTCCTTCTGGTGGCCTTCCCTGTCTCGAGATGTGCGAGGCTTTGTGCAGTCTTGTGACGTTTGTGCTCGGGCCAAGCCTTGTTGTTCTCGGGCTAGTGGATTGTTGTTGCCCTTGCCTATCCCGAAGAGGCCCTGGACGCACATCTCGATGGATTTTATTTCGGATCTTCCTGTTTCTCAGAAGATGTCTGTCATCTGGGTGGTGTGTGACCGTTTCTCTAAGATGGTCCATTTGGTTCCCCTGCCTAAGTTGCCTTCTTCTTCCGAGTTGGTTCCTCTGTTTTTTCAAAATGTGGTCCGTTTGCATGGTATTCCGGAGAATATCGTTTCTGACAGAGGAACCCAGTTCGTGTCTAGATTTTGGCGAGCATTCTGTGCTAGGATGGGCATAGATTTGTCTTTCTCGTCTGCTTTCCATCCTCAGACAAATGGCCAGACCGAGCGGACGAATCAGACCTTGGAGACATATTTGAGGTGTTTTGTGTCTGCAGATCAGGATGATTGGGTTGCTTTTTTGCCTTTAGCGGAGTTTGCCCTCAATAATCGGGCCAGCTCTGCCACCTTGGTGTCTCCTTTTTTCTGTAATTCGGGGTTTCATCCTCGATTTTCTTCTGGTCAGGTGGAATCTTCGGATTGTCCTGGAGTGGATGCTGTGGTGGAGAGGTTGCATCAGATTTGGGGGCAGGTGGTGGACAATTTGAAGTTGTCCCAGGAGAAGACTCAGCTTTTTGCCAACCGCCGGCGTCGGGTTGGTCCTCGGCTTTGTGTTGGGGACTTGGTGTGGTTGTCTTCTCGTTTTGTCCCTATGAGGGTTTCTTCTCCTAAGTTTAAGCCTCGGTTCATCGGCCCGTACAAGATATTGGAGATTCTTAACCCTGTGTCCTTCCGTTTGGACCTCCCTGCATCTTTTTCTATTCATAATGTTTTTCATCGGTCATTGTTGCGCAGGTATGAGGTACCGGTTGTGCCTTCCGTTGAGCCTCCTGCTCCGGTGTTGGTTGAGGGCGAGTTGGAGTACGTTGTGGAAAAAATCTTGGACTCCCGTGTTTCCAGACGGAAACTCCAGTATCTGGTCAAATGGAAGGGATACGGTCAGGAGGATAATTCTTGGGTGACTGCCTCTGATGTTCATGCCTCCGATCTGGTCCGTGCCTTTCATAGGGCTCATCCTGATCGCCCTGGTGGTTCTGGTGAGGGTTCGGTGCCCCCTCCTTGAGGGGGGGGTACTGTTGTGAAATTGGATTTTGGGCTCCCCCGGTGGCCACTGGTGGAATTGAACTGGTGTGCATCATCCCCTCTGTTCACCTGTTTCCATCAGGATGTGGGAGTCGCTATTTAACCTTGCTCCTCTGTCACTTCCATGCCGGTCAACATTGTAATCAGAAGCTTTTCTGTGCATGTTCCTGCTGCTAGACAACTCCCAGCTAAGTTGGACTTTAGTCCTCGTTTGTTTTTGCATTTTGTTCCAGTTCACAGCTGTAGTTTCGTTTCTGTGTCTGGAAAGCTCTTGTGATCTGAAATTGCCACTCTGATGTTATGAGTTAATACTAGAGTCTTAAAGTAATTTCAGGATGGTATTTTTGATAGGGTTTTCAGCTGACCATGAAAGTGCCCTTTCTGTCTTCCTGCTATCTAGTAAGCGGACCTCAATTTTGCTAAACCTATTTTCATACTACGTTTGTCATTTCTTCTAAAATCACCGCCAATATATGTGGGGGCCTCTGTCTGCCTATCGGGGAAATTTCTCTAGAGGTGAGCCAGGACTATATTTTCCTCTGCCAGGATTAGTTAGTCCTCCGGCCGGCGCTGGGCGTCTAGGGATAAAAACGTAGGCAACGCTACCCGGCTACTGTTAGTTGTGCGGCAGGTTTAGTTCATGGTCAGTTTAGTTTCCATCCTTCCAAGAGCTAGTACCTATGTTTGCTGGGCTATGTTCTCTTGCCATTGAGAACCATAACAGCCAGGCCCAAGGTGAATGTTTAATGCATTGCAGAAGTGGGATAATAAGAAAGGAAATTCTGAGTTGTTTTTTTTTTTTTTTTCTCTTTCTTCCTCCCCTTTACCTCTGAGTGGCTTGAGCTTGCTGCAGACATGAATGTCCAGACTTTGATTACTAGTGTGGATCAGCTTGCTGCTCGTGTGCAGGGCATTCAAGATTTTGTTACCAGTAGTCCTATGTCTGAACCTAAAATACCTATTCCTGAACTGTTCTCTGGAGACCGATTTAAGTTTAGGAATTTCAGGAATAATTGTAAATTGTTTCTATATCTGAGACCCCGTTCGTCTGGAGACTCAGCTCAGCAAGTTAAAATTGTTATCTCTTTCTTGCGGGGCGACCCTCAGGATTGGGCCTTCTCGTTAGCGCCAGGAGATCCGGCATTGGCAAATATTGATGCATTTTTTCTGGCGCTCGGGTTGCTTTACGAGGAACCCAATCTTGAAATTCAGGCAGAAAAAGCCTTGCTGGCTATCTCTCAGGGCCAGGATGAAGCTGAAGTGTATTGCCAAAAATTTCGGAAATGGTCCGTGCTTACTCAGTGGAATGAGTGTGCTCTGGCCGCAAATTTCAGAAATGGCCTTTCTGAAGCCATTAAGAATGTGATGGTGGGTTTCTCCATTCCTACAAGTCTGAATGATTCCATGGCGCTGGCTATTCAAATTGACCGGCGTTTGCGGGAGCGCAAAGCCGCTAATCCTCTGGTGGTGTTGTCTGAACAAACACCTGATTTAATTCAATGTGGTAGAATTCAGACTAGAAATGAACGGAAAAATCATAGACGTCAGAATGGGTTGTGTTTTTACTGTGGTGATTCTACACATGTTATATCAGCATGCTCTAAACGCCTAACAAGGGTTGTTAGTCCTGCCGCCATTGGTAATTTGCAACCTAAATTTATTTTGTCTGTGACTTTAATTTGCTCATTGTCTTCCTACCCTGTTATGGCGTTTGTGGATTCAGGTGCTGCCCTGAGTCTTATGGATCTGTCATTTGCCAAGCGCTGTGGTTTTGTTCTTGAGCCGTTGGTAAATCCTATCCCTCTTAGAGGTATTGATGCTACGCCATTGGCGGAAAATAAGCCGCAGTTTTGGACACAGGTAACCATGTGCATGACTCCTGAACATCGGGAGGTGATTCGTTTTCTTGTTCTGCATAAAATGCATGATTTGGTCGTTTTGGGTCTGCCATGGTTACAGACCCATAATCCAGTCTTGGATTGGAAGGCAATGTCTGTGTCAAGTTGGGGCTGTCAGGGAATTCATGGTGATTCCCCGCCGGTGTCTATTGCTTCCTCTACTCCTTCGGAAGTTCCTGAGTATTTGTCTGATTATCAGGATGTATTCAGCGAGTCCAGGTCCAGTGCTCTTCCTCCTCATAGGGACTGTGACTGCGCTATAGATTTGATTCCAGGTAGTAAATTTCCTAAGGGAAGATTATTTAATCTGTCTGTACCTGAGCATACCGCAATGCGTTCGTATATCAAGGAGTCTCTGGAGAAGGGGCATATCCGTCCATCCTCTTCCCCTCTTGGTGCGGGATTCTTTTTTGTGGCCAAGAAGGACGGATCTTTGAGACCTTGTATAGACTATCGGCTTCTGAATAAAATCACTGTTAAATTTCAGTATCCTTTGCCTCTGTTGTCGGACTTGTTTGCCCGGATTAAGGGTGCCAAGTGGTTCACCAAGATAGATCTTCGTGGTGCGTACAACCTTGTGCGCATTAAGCAAGGAGATGAATGGAAAACTGCATTTAATACGCCCGAAGGTCATTTTGAGTACTTGGTGATGCCTTTTGGGCTCTCTAATGCTCCTTCAGTGTTTCAGTCCTTTATGCATGATGTCTTCCGGAAGTATCTGGATAAATTTATGATTGTTTATCTGGATGATATTCTGTTTTTTTCTGATGATTGGGACTCCCATGTAAAGCAGGTCAGGATGGTGTTTCAGGTTTTGCGTGAGAATGCTTTGTTTGTTAAGGGCTCAAAGTGTCTCTTTGGAGTACAGAAGGTTCCCTTTTTGGGTTTTATTTTTTCCCCTTCTGCGGTGGAGATGGACCCAGTCAAGGTCCGAGCTATTCATGATTGGACTCAACCCACGTCAGTTAAGAGTCTTCAGAAGTTCTTGGGTTTTGCTAACTTCTACCGTCGTTTTATCACTAACTTTTCTAGCGTTGTTAAACCTTTGACGGATATGACCAAGAAAGGTTCTGATGTTGCTAACTGGGCTCCTGCAGCCGTGGAAGCTTTCCAAGAGCTGAAGCGCCGGTTTACTTCGGCGCCTGTTTTGTGCCAGCCTGATGTCTCACTTCCCTTTCAGGTTGAAGTGGATGCTTCTGAGATCGGGGCAGGGGCCGTTTTGTCGCAGAGAGGCCCTGGTTGCTCTGTAATGAGACCATGTGCTTTTTTTTCTAGGAAGTTTTCGCCTGCTGAGCGGAATTATGATGTTGGCAATCGGGAGTTGTTGGCCATGAAGTGGGCATTTGAGGAGTGGCGTCATTGGCTCGAGGGTGCTAAGCATCGTGTGGTGGTCTTGACTGATCACAAAAATCTGATGTATCTCGAGTCTGCTAAACGCCTGAATCCTAGACAGGCCCGTTGGTCATTGTTTTTCTCCCGTTTTGACTTTGTGGTCTCGTATTTACCAGGTTCAAAGAATGTGAAGGCTGATGCTCTTTCAAGGAGCTTTGTGCCTGACTCTCCTGGAGTCTCAGAGCCAGCTGGTATTCTTAAAGAGGGAGTAATCTTGTCAGCCATTTCTCCGGATTTGCGACGTGTGTTGCAGAGATTTCAGGCTGGTAGACCTGACTCTTGTCCACCTGACAGACTGTTTGTTCCTGATAAATGGACCAGCAGAGTCATTTCCGAGGTTCATTCCTCGGTGTTGGCAGGGCATCCAGGGATTTTTGGCACCAGAGATTTGGTGGCTAGGTCCTTTTGGTGGCCTTCCTTGTCACGGGATGTGCGGTCATTTGTGCAGTCCTGTGGGACTTGTGCTCGAGCTAAGCCTTGCTGTTCTCGTGCCAGCGGGTTGCTCTTGCCCTTGCCTGTCCCGAAGAGGCCTTGGACACACATTTCCATGGATTTCATTTCGGATCTTCCGGTGTCTCAGGGCATGTCTGTCATCTGGGTGGTATGTGATCGCTTTTCCAAGATGGTCCATTTGGTGTCTTTGCCTAAGCTGCCTTCCTCTTCCGATCTGGTTCCTTTATTCTTTCAGAATGTGGTTCGTTTGCACGGCATTCCTGAGAATATCGTGTCTGACAGAGGATCCCAGTTTGTTTCCAGGTTCTGGCGATCCTTTTGTGCTAAGATGGGCATTGATTTGTCGTTTTCGTCTGCCTTTCATCCTCAGACTAATGGCCAAACGGAGCGAACAAATCAGACACTGGAGGCTTATTTGAGGTGTTTTGTTTCTGCAGATCAGGATGATTGGGTGACCTTCTTGCCATTGGCTGAGTTTGCCCTTAATAATCGGGCTAGTTCCGCTACTTTGGTTTCGCCATTTTTCTGCAACTCTGGTTTTCATCCTCGTTTTTCCTCGGGACATGTTGAGCCCTCTGACTGTCCTGGGGTAGATTCTGTGGTGGATAGGTTGCAGCGGATCTGGAATCATGTGGTGGACAACTTAAAGTTGTCACAGGAGAAGGCTCAGCGTTTTGCCAACCGCCGCCGCGGTGTGGGTCCCCGACTTCGTGTTGGGGATTTGGTGTGGCTGTCTTCTCGGTTTGTTCCTATGAAGGTATCCTCTCCTAAATTTAAGCCTCGCTTCATCGGTCCTTATAAGATTTTGGAAATCCTTAATCCAGTGTCCTTTCGCTTGGATCTTCCGGTGTCGTTTGCCATTCACAACGTGTTCCATAGGTCTTTGTTGCGGCGCTACGTTGTGCCTGTGGTTCCTTCTGTTGAGCCTCCTGCTCCGGTGTTGGTTGAGGGCGAGTTGGAGTACGTGGTGGAGAAGATCTTGGATTCTCGTCTCTCCAGACGGAGGCTTCAGTATCTGGTCAAGTGGAAGGGCTATGGTCAGGAGGATAATTCCTGGGTGGTCGCCTCTGATGTTCATGCGGCCGATTTGGTTCATGCCTTTCACGCTGCTCATCCTGATCGTCCTGGTGGTCTTGGTGAGGGTTCGGTGACCCCTCCTTAAGGGGGGGGTACTGTTGTGAATTGGATTTTTTGGCTCCCTCTTGTGGTCACTAGCGACATGACACTTTGAGTTTCTTTCCTCAGCTTGGTACCCACCTGGCTCGTTAGTCCAGGGGTGTTGCTATTTAAGCTTCCTGGATTTTCAGTCTGGTGCCTGGCATCGTTGTAATCAGTTCCTTTCTGTTTGCTCCTGTCTGCTGGTCCTGGTTCTTGCAAAATAAGCTAAATCCTGCTTCCTTATTTTTTGGTTATTTGCATTGCTCTTATTTTTGTCCAGCTTGTACTAAATGTGATTCCTGATTTTGCTGGAAGCTCTAGGGGGCTGATATTCTCCCCCCGGGCCGTTAGACGGTTCGGGGGTTCTTGAATATTCAGCGTGGAAATTTTGATAGGGTTTTTGCTGACCGTATAAGTCATCTTCCTATATTCTGCTATTAGTCAGTGGGCCTCTCTTTGCTAAAAACCTAGTTTATTCTTACGTTTGTCTTTTCTTCTTACCTCACCGTTATTATTTGTTGGGGGCTTGTATCCAACTTTTGGGGTCTTTTCTCTGGAGGCAAGAAAGGTCTATCTTTTCCCTTCTAGGGTTAGTTAGTTCTCCGGCTGGCGCGAGACGTCTAGAACCAACGTAGGTACGTTCCCCGGCTGCTGCTATTTGTGGTGCTAGGATCAGGTATACGGTCAGCCTAGTTACCACTGCCCTATGAGCTGGTTTTTGTGTTTGCAGACTTGGTAATAACTTCTGAGACCCTCTGCCATTGGGGTCATAACACGACCCCCAGTTTTACCAGAGTGTGAGGAGTGGCCTAATACATAGAAGCCTTTGCTCCCCCTGGTGGCCGGAGTGTGAAGTGTAGTGTGTGTCTGTGATACCTGGTCAGATGAACTCCTTTAGTGCAATCAGATGTAACATCACTCCCCTTAGTGGCAGAGCGACATTACTGCAACAACCAGGACTCTGGGGCACTGCACTCCCCCCCGGTTAAATCCAGTACTCCCGGACTGGGAAGATGAACAACAATACATGTTAGCAAAAGACATACAAAATTTTGAAATGCTGTAAACAAGTAAATATAACAGTGCTTCCCTTTATAGGAGGTGAGGACACTTGAAGGTTACAAACAGAAACATATTTACATTTTACTCAAGGTTATAAATAACACTTATGATTAACTTAACTATAAATAACCATCATTACCCAGCCGGGTATTCTATCTACTAAGTGCAAATTCTGAACGATAATTTAACTTTTCCTTTAAGGGCGTATGCTGAACCCACTAAAGGCTTACTATAAAACGCTATAGTACAAATTAACTGTTTCTTTATTTCTCTTTTCTAAGTGCAAAATCTATCAACCATCTCTCTATGGCTTCCGGAGGACTCACTAACCCCTACGGGTTCACTTTATTGAAACTCAGTTTTCAATTTTCTCTTGTCCTCAATCTCTGAAATACGTTATTCAAACATTTCTCTATTACTATCTTACTAACTACATACTATTCCTATGTAGAACATCATTACTATTTAACTTTCTTAAGGCAATATTATACTAAGTGCAACACATGAACATTCCCTTTAAGAGGGACTCAAGTCTCTTTGAGGTAGTGCAGATTCTCTATCCGCAAGTCCGTTTAAAGCAAGAACTTCTGCGCTGTATTCAGGAACAGTCTCTTCAAAAAGCTCTCCTTTTTGTAAAACCAGTAGGGAGCACCTTTAAGAAGGTGCAAACTATTTACAACACAGTTTGTGAATCATTCACCGTCCATGATTTGGCAGTCTTTTCAAAACAATGATGAACTTGGTGCAAAACAGAAACAAAAACAATAGGGATCCCGGGTAAACAAAGGGATCCCTTTAAGGATAACCCTGGTTGGGTATTTAGCAGCAAAACAGCAGGAAAACGAACAAATAACTATTTACATCCTCATGGCATCGAGGTTTACTCTGGTTCTGGCGGTCGTAGCTCTGCTGGCAGCAGTGGGCAGGGCCATCCGCCCGGATACCTGCGGCTACCAGATGTCATACCAGAAGCCCCCTCACTCCAGACAGGGGTCTGGGTACCCTGTTGTGAATTCTGCTCTTGGGCTCCCTCCGGTGGTTGTTAATGGTAGTGCAGTTGTCTTGGGGTTGTAATCCAGGGCAGGTGTTTCTGCTGATTGCAGCTCTACTAGGTATTTAGGTGTGCAGGATCCATTACTCCTGGCCAGTTGTCCATTGTTCTTGGAGGGATTGCATCTCTCTCTGGTTCCTCATGCTCTGCTGCCAATTCAGCTAAGATAAGTATCTGGTTTTTTGTCTCTGTGCACACATGCAGTGTGCTTTGCAATTCAGTGCAATTCATTGTGTTTTTGTCCAGCTTAGACTTTGTTTGGATTTTTCAGTCATGCTGGATTCTCAGGAGTTGCAGATATACTTGCTATGTCTTTAGTTAGATGTAGAATATTTGTATTTTCTGCTGTGGATATTTTTAGGATTTTAATACTGACCGTTTAGAATTCTGTCCTATCCTTTTCTATTTAGCTAGAAGTGCCTCTTTTGCTAAATTCTGTTTTTCTGCCTGCATGTGTCTTTCCTCTGATACTCACAGTCAATATTTGTGGGGGGCTGCCTATCCTTTGGGGTTCTGCTGTGAGGCAAGATAGAATTCCCATTTCCACCTATAGGGGTATTTAGTCCTCCGGCTGTGTCAAGGTGTCTAGGATGTGTTAGGCACACCCCACAGCTACTTCTAGTTGCGGTGTCAGTTTAGGGTTTGCGGTCAGTACAGATACCACTTACTCCTGAGAAAGTCTCTCATGCGGCTCCAAGGTCACCGGATCATAACAGTACAACTGGCCAACAATTAGTTAAATGCATCTCAGAAGAAGGGAAGAAAGGTGTTGAGCCATTTTTTTTTCTGTAGCCTGTTTTTTCTTTCCTTCCCTCTTTTCCTCTGGGTGACTGAGGAGACTTGTGCTAGCATGGATGTTCAGGGATTAGCTTCTCGTGTAGACCAGCTTGCTGCTAGGGTACAGGGTATTTCTGATTATATTGTTCAGACTCCACTTTTAGAGCCTAGGATTCCTACTCCTGATTTGTTTTTTGGGGACAGGTCCAAATTTTTGAGTTTTAAAAACAACTGTAAACTGTTTTTTGCTCTGAAACCTCGTTCCTCTGGTGATCCCATTCAGCGGGTTAAAATTGTCATCTCCCTGTTGCGTGGCGACCCTCAGGATTGGGCATTTTCCCTGGAATCTGGGAATCCGGCCTTGCTTAATGTAGACGCCTTTTTTTCAGGCTCTAGGATTATTATATGATGAACCAAATTCTGTGGATCAAGCAGAGAAGACCTTGTTGGCCCTGTCTCAGGGTCAAGAAGCGGCAGAATTGGATTGTCAGAAATTTAGAAAATGGTCTGTGCTGACTAAATGGAATGATGATGCTTTGGCTGCAATTTTCAGAAAGGGTCTTTCTGAATCTGTTAACCCCTTCACCCCAAAGCCTGTTTTCACCTAAGTGACACGGCCAATTTTTACAATTCTGACCACTGTCACTTTATGAGGTCATAACTCTGAAACGCTTCAACGGATCCTGGTGATTCTGAGATTGTTTTCTCGTGACATATTGTACTTTATGATAGTGGTAAAACTTCTTCGATATGACTTGCATTTATTTGTGAAAAAAACTGAAATTTGTCGAAAATTATGAAAATTTAGCAATTTTCAAATTTTTCGTTTTTATGCCCTTAAATTAGAGAGTTATATCACATAATATAGTTAATAAACAACATTTCCCACATGTCTGCTTTACATCAGCACAATTTTGGAAACATAATTTTTTTTTGTTAGGGAGTTATAAGGGTTAAAAGTTGACCAGCGATTTCTCATTTTTGCAACAAAATTTGCAAAACCATTTTTTTTACGGACCACCTCACACTTGAAGTGACTTTGAGGGGTCTATATGACAGAAAATGTCCAAAAGTGACACCATTCTAAAAACTGCACCCCTCAAGGTACTCTAAACCACATTCAAAAAGTTTATTAACCCTTCAGGTGCTTCACAGGAATTTTTGGAATGTTTAAAAAAAATTGAACATTTAACTTTTTTTTCACAAAATTTTTACTTCAGATCCAATTTGTTTTATTTTACC
The DNA here is from genome assembly GCF_051348905.1 of Ranitomeya variabilis. Lineage (NCBI taxonomy): Eukaryota > Metazoa > Chordata > Amphibia > Anura > Dendrobatidae > Ranitomeya > Ranitomeya variabilis. The sequence goes on along the minus strand of NC_135234.1, from coordinate 32,228,030 downwards.
AAGGGTAACAGGAGAAATTGGACCAAAAAAGTTGTTGTACAATTTGTCCTGAGTACGCCGATACCCCACATGTTGGGGTAAACCATTGATTGGGCACATGGCAGAGCTCGGAAGGGAAGGAGCGCCATTTGACTTTTCAATGCAAAATTGGCTGGAATTGAGATCGGAACCCATGTCGTGTTTGGAGAGCCCCTGACGTGCCTAAACAGTGGAAACCCCCAGAAGTGACACCATTTTGGAAAGTAGACCCTCTAAGGAACTAATCTAGATGTGTGGTGAGCACTTTGAACCTCCAAGTGCTTCACAGAAGTTTATAATGTGGAGCCGTAAAAAAAATTAATATTAATTTTCACAAAAAATGATATTTTTGCCCCAAATTTTTTATTTTCCCAAGGGTAGCAGGATAAATTGGACCCCAAAAGTTGTTGTGCAATTTGTCCTGAGTACGCTGATACTTCATATATGGGGATAAACCACTGTTTGGGCGCATGGCAGAGCTCGGAAGGGAAGGAGCGCCATTTGACTTTTCAATGCAAAATTGGCTGGAATTGAGATCGGAACCCATGTCGTGTTTGGAGAGCCCCTGACGTGCCTAAACAGTGGAAACCCCCAGAAGTGACACCATTTTGGAAAGTAGACCCTCTAAGGAACTAATCTAGATGTGTGGTGAGCACTTTGAACCTCCAAGTGCTTCACAGAAGTTTATAATGTGGAGCCGTAAAAAAAATTAATATTAATTTTCACAAAAAATGATCTTTTTGCCCCCAATTTTTTATTTTCCCAAGGGTAGCAGGATAAATTGGACCCCAAAAGTTGTTGTGCAATTTGTCCTGAGTACGCTGATACTTCATATATGGGGATAAACCACTGTTTGGGCGCATGGCAGAGCTCGGAAGGGAAGGAGCGCCATTTGACTTTTCAATGCAAAATTGGCTGGAATTGAGATCGGAACCCATGTCGTGTTTGGAGAGCCCCTGACGTGCCTAAACAGTGGAAACCCCCACAAGTGACACCATTTTGGAAAGAAGACCCCCTAAGGAACTTATTTAGATGTGTGGTGAGCACTTTTAACCCCCAGTTGTTTCACTAAAGTTTAGAATGTAGCGCTGTGAAAATCAAAAAATCATTTTTTCTTTCCACAAAATGATGTTTTAGCCCGCAATTTTTTTTCCCCCAAGGGTAACAGGAGAAATTGGACCACAAAAGTTTTTGTCCAATTTGTCCTGAGTACGCTGATACCCCATACATTGGGGGGAACCACTGTTTGGGCGCACGGCAGAGCTCGGAAGGGAAGGAGCGCCGTTTGAAATGCAGACTTAGATGGATTGGTCTGCAGGTGTCATGTTGCATTTGCAGAGCCCCTGATGTCCCTAAACAGTAGAAACCCCCCACAAGTGACCCCATATTGGAAACTAGACCCCCCACGGAACTTATCTAGATGTGTTGTGAGAACTTTGAACCAACAAGTGTTTCACTACAGTTTATCACGCAGAGCCGTGAAAATAAAAAATATTTTTTTTTCCACAAAAATTATATTTTAGCCCCCACATTTTTATTTTCCCAAGGGTAACAGGAGAAATTGGACAAAAAAAGTTGTTGTCCAATTTGTCCTGAGTACGCTGATACTTAATATATGGGGATAAACCACTGTTTGGGCGCACGGCAGAGCTCGGAAGGGAAGGAGCGCCGTTTGAAATGCAGACTTAGATGGATTGGTCTGCAGGTGTCATGTTGCATTTGCAGAGCCCCTGATGTACCTAAACAGTAGAAACCCCCCACAAGTGACCCCATATTGGAAACTAGACCCCCCACGGAACTTATCTAGATGTGTTGTGAGAACTTTGAACCCCCAAGTGCTTCACTACAGTTTATAACGCAGAGCCGCGAAAATAAAAAATATATTTTTTTCCACGAAAATTATATTTTAGCCCCCATGTTTTTATTTTCCCAAGGGTAAGGCTGGTTTCACACTTGCGTTTTTTAAAAAAACGCATGTGTGAAAAAACGCATGTAATCGCGGTAAAACGCATGCGTTTTTTTAGACGCATGCGTTTTTATAGAAAAACACAAGAAAACAAGAAAAAACCAAAAAACCCTAACCCTAACCCTACCCCTACCCCTAACCTGAAATACGTGGCACTGAAATACGTGGCACTGAAATACGTTTATATACGTATATACGTATATAAGTGCCACGATATTTCAGTGGCCACGTATATAAGTGCCACGTATATAAGTGCCACGTATATAAGTGCCACGTATATAAGTGCCACGTATATAAGTGCCACGTATATAAGTGCCACGCATATAAGTGCCACGCATATAAGTGCCACGCATATAAGTGCCACGTATATAAGTGCCACGTATTTCACGTAAATGCCATGATATTTCACTGAAATACCGTGGCACTGAAATACGTGGCACTGAAATACGTGGCACTGAAATACGTGGCACTGAAATACGTGGCACTGAAATATCGTGGCACTGAAATATCGTGGCACTGAAATATCGTGGCACTGAAATACGTGGCACTGAAATACGTGGCACTGAAATACGTGGCACTATGACTGTCAGAAAATGTTCATTAAACGGTTAGGGATGAGTTTAGGGTTAGGGTTTGGATCCCTTTATCACCTTGATGGTGGTGGGTGACTTTTCAGTGTGTGTTCTGTTTTTTTTCTATAAAAACGCATGCGTTTTTAACGCAAACAAACGCGTTGAGATCGGACGCCATGTCGCGTTTGGAGAGCCCCTGATGTGCCTAAACAGTGAAAACTCCCCAATTCTAACTGAAACCCTAACCCCAACCCTAACCCTAGTCCTAACCCTAGCGCTACTTTCACACTAGCGTTTTTTTGCATACGTCGCAATGCGTCGTTTTGGCGAAAAAACGCATCCTGCAAAGTCATCTGCAGGATGCGTTTTTTCCCCATAGACTAACATTAGCGACGTATTGACACACGTCGCAAGCGTCGTGCGACGGTTGCGTCGTGTTGTGGCGGACCGCCGGCAGCAAAAAACGTTACATGTAACTTTTTTTGTGCTGACGGTCCACCATTTCCGACCGCGCATGCGCGGCTGGAACTCCGCCCCCACCTCCCCGCACCTCACAATGGGGCAGCGGATGCGTGGAAAAACAGCATCCGCTGCCCCCGTTGTGCGGCGCTTGCACAGTATGCGTCGGTATGTCGGGCCGACGCAGCGCGACGGCCCCGTACCGACGCTAGTGTGAAAGTAGCCTAACGGGAAAATGGAAATAAATATATTTTTTAAAATTTTATTATTTTTCCTAACTAAGGGGGTGATGAAGGTTGATTTGATATACTCTTATAGCGTTTTTTGGGCGGATTTTTATGCTTGGCAGCCGTCACACACTAAAAGACGCTTTTTATTGCAAACAATAGTTTTTGCATCACCACATTTTGAGAGCTATAATTTTTCCATATTTTGGTCCACAGAGTCATGTGAGATCTTGTTTTTTGCGGGACGAGTTGACGTTTTTATTGGTACCATTTTCGGGTACATGACATTTTTTGATCGCTTTTTATTCCGATTTTTGGGAGGCGGAATGAACAAAAACCAGCAATTCCTGAAATTCTTTTAGGGGGTGCGTTTATACCGTTCCGCGTTTGGTAAAAAGGATAAAGCAGTTTTATTCTTCGGGTCAGTACAATTACAGCGATAACTCATTTATATAATTTTTTTATGTTTTGGCGCTTTTACACAATAAAAACTATTTTATATAAAAAATAATTGTTTTTGCATCGCTTTATTCTGAGAGCTATAACTTTTTTATTTTTCTGCTGATGATGCTGTATGGCGGCTTTTTTTTTGCGGGACAAGATGACGTTTTCAGCGGTACCATGGTTATTTATATCCGTCTTTTTGATCGCGTGTTATTCCACTTTTTGTTTGGCGGTATGAGAATAAAGCGTTGTTTTTTGCCTCGTTTTTTTTTTTTTTTTTTTACGGTGTTCACTGAAGGGGTTAACTAGTGATATAGTTTTATAGGTGGGGTTGTTACGGACGCGGCGATACTAAATATGTGTACTTTTATTGTGTGGTGTTTTTTTTATTTAGATAAAGAAATGTATTTATGGGAATATATTTTTTTTTTTTTTCTTTATTTAGGAATTTTTTTTTATTTTTTTTTTACACATGTGGAAAATTTTTTTTTTAACTTTTTTACTTTGTCCCAGGAGGGGACATCACAGATCGGTGATCAGACCGTGTGCATAGCACTCGGTCTGATCACCGATGTGACAGGCACGTTCCACAGGCTTGCCGGCGCCTGCTATGAGGATTCTCAGCAGACGCCGGCAAGCAGGGTCATCTTATGACCCGGAAGGAGTCCCGCGGCCATCTTGGATCCGGGGACTCCTTCCAGGTCACCGGAGCAGCGCGATCTCATCGCGCTGCTCCGGTGGGAGAGCGCAGGGAGCCCCCGTCCCTGCGCGATCCCCCTCTATGCCGCTGTCACTATTGACAGCGGCATCAGAGGGGTTAAATGCCCGCGATCGGCGACAGCGCCGATCGTGGGCGTTGCTGCGGGGTGTCAGCTGTCATATACAGCTGACACCCGCACCCGATCACCGCGGCGCTCAGCGCGAGACCGCGGTGATCGGGGCGCCGTACTAGTACTGCGGCTGGCACTAATGCAGTGCCGGCAGCGCCGTACTAGTACGGCGCATGTCACGAAGGGGTTAAAGATGTTATGGTGGGGTTTCCCACGCCTGTTGGTCTGAGTGATTCTATGTCTCTGGCCATTCAGATTGATCGGCGCTTGCGGGAGCGCAGAACTGTGCGCGCTGTGGCGTTGTCCTCAGAGCAGATGCCTGAGCCTATGCAGTGTGATAGGATTCTGTCTAGAACGGAACAACAAGGATTCAGACGTCAGAATAGGTTGTGTTTTTATTGTGGCGATGCTTCTCATGTCATTTCAGTCTGCCCTAAGCGTACAAAGAGAATCGCTAGTTCAGTTACCATCAGTACTGTACAACCTAAATTTCTGTTATCTGTGACCTTGATCTGCTCATTGTCGTCATTTTCTGTCATGGCGTTTGTGGATTCAGGCGCCACTTTGAACTTAATGGACTTTGAATTTGCCAGGCGTTGTGGTTTCCCCTTGCAGTCTTTGCAGAACCCTATTCCTTTAAGGGGCTTTGATGCTACACCTTTGGCTAAAAATAAACCCCAGTTTTGGACACTGGTGACCATGTGCATGTCGTTTTCTGGTGTTGCATAATTTGCATGATGCTATTGTGCTGGGTTTTCCATGGTTGCAGATACATAATCCTGTGTTGGATTGGAAGTCTATGTCTGTTACTAGTTGGGGTTGTCAGGGGTTTCATAATGACGTTCCTTTGATGTCAATCTCCTCTTCCACCTCTTCTGAGGTTCCAGAGTTTTTGTCTGATTTTCAGGATGTATTCGATGAGCCCAAGTCCAGTTCCCTTCCACCGCATAGGGACTGTGATTGTGCTATTGACTTGATTCCAGGCTGTAAGTTTCCCAAGGGCCGACTTTTCAACCTGTCTGTGCCTGAACATACCGCCATGCGGAGTTATGTTAAGGAGTCTTTGGAGAAGGGGCATATTCGGCCATCTTCTTCACCGTTGGGAGCGGGATTTTTTTTTGTTGCTAAGAAGGATGGCTCCTTGAGACCCTGTATTGATTATCGCCTCTTGAATAAGATCACGGTCAAGTTTCAATACCCTTTACCTTTGCTATCCGATTTGTTTGCCTGGATTAAGGGGGCTAGTTGGTTTACTAAGATTGACCTTCGGGGGGCATATAATCTTGTTCATATTAAGCAGGGTGATGAATGGAAAACTGCGTTTAATACGCCCGAAGGCCATTTTGAATACCTTGTGATGCCATTCGGACTCTCTAATGCTCCATCTGTTTTTCAGTCCTTCATGCATGATATATTCCGGAATTATCTTGATAAATTCATGATTGTATATTTGGATGATATCTTGATTTTTTCCGATGATTGGGAGTCTCATGTGAAACAGGTCAGGATGGGGTTTCAGATCCTTCGTGATAATGCTTTGTTTGTGAAGAGGTCTAAAGGCCCCGTCTCACATAGCGAGATCGCTAGCGAGATCGCTGCTGAGTCACTAGTTTTGTGACGCAACAGCGACCTCAGTAGCGATCTTGCTATGTGTGACACGTACCAGCGATCAGGCCCCTGCTGTGAGATCGCTGGTCGTGTCGGAATGGCCTGGACCATTTTTTGGTCGTTGAGGTCCCGCTGACATCGCTGAATCGGTGTGTGTGACACCGATCCAGCGATGTCGTCACTGGTAACCAGGGTAAACATCGGGTTACTAAGCGCAGGGCCGCGCTTAGTAACCCGATGTTTACCCTGGTTACCAGCGTAAATGTAAAAAAAAACAAACAGTACATACTCACCATCTGATGTCCGTCAGGTCCCTTGCCGTCCGCTTCCTGCTCTGAGTGCCGCCGTACAGTGAGAGCGCAGCACAGCAGTGACGTCACCGCTGCGCTCTGCTCTCACTGTACGGCGGCTCAGTCAGAGCAGGAAGCAGACGGCAAGGGACCTGATGGACACCGAAAGGCGAGTATGTACTGTTTGTTTTTTTTGGTAACCAGGGTAAACATCGGGTTACTAAGCGCGGCCCTGCGCTTAGTAACCCGATGTTTACCCTGGTTACCCGGGTGCTGCAGGGGGACTTCGGCATCGTTGAAGACAGTTTCAATGATGCCGAAGTCGTTCCCCTGATCGTTGGTCGCTGGAGAGAGCTGTCTGTGTGACAGCTCCCCAGCGACCACACAACGACTTACCAACGATCACGGCCAGGTCGTATCGCTGGTCGTGATCGTTGGTAAATCGCTATGTGAGACGGGGCCTTAAGTGTCTCTTTGGAGTGCAGAAGGTTTCTTTTTTGGGCTTCATTTTTTCTCCCTCATCTATAGAGATGGATCCGGTTAAGGTTCAGGCCATTCATGATTGGATTCAGCCCACATCCGTGAAGAGCCTTCAGAAATTTTTGGGCTTTGCTAATTTTTATCGCCGTTTCATTGCTAACTTCTCCAGTGTGGTTAAACCCCTGACCGATTTGACGAAGAAAGGCGCTGATGTAACGAATTGGTCCTCTGTGGCTGTCTCTGCCTTTCAGGAGCTTAAAAGATGATTCACTTCTGCCCCGGTGTTGCGTCAGCCAGATGTTTCTCTTCCGTTTCAGGTTGAGGTTGACGCTTCTGAGATTGGGGCAGGGGCCGTTTTGTCTCAGAGGAATTCTGTTGGTTCCTTGATGCCTTGTTGTTCCCGTGCTGGCGGGTTGCTTTTGCCTTTGCCGGTCCCTGAGAGGCCCTGGACGCATATTTCTATGGATTTTATTTCAGATCTTCCGGTTTCCCAGAGGATGTCGGTTATCTGGGTGGTTTGTGACCGGTTCTCTAAGATGGTTCATTTGGTTCCTTTGCCTAAATTGCCTTCCTCTTCTGATTTGGTTCCATTGTTTTTTCAGCATGTGGTTCGTTTGCATGGTATTCCGGAGAATATTGTGTCCGACAGAGGTTCCCAGTTTGTTTCTAGGTTTTGGCGGGCCTTTTGTGCTAGGCTGGGCATTGATTTGTCTTTTTCTTCCGCATTTCATCCGCAGACAAATGGCCAGACCGAGCGAACTAATCAGACTTTGGAAACTCATTTGAGATGGTTCTGGTGAGGGTTCGGTGACCCCTCTTCAAGGGGGGGTACTGTTGTAAATTCTGCTCTTGGGCTCCCTCCGGTGGTTGTTAATGGTAGTGCAGTTGTCTTGGGGTTGTAATCCAGGGCAGGTGTTTCTGCTGATTGCAGCTCTACTAGGTATTTAGGTGTGCAGGATCCATTACTCCTGGCCAGTTGTCCATTGTTCTTGGAGGGATTGCATCTCTCTCTGGTTCCTCATGCTCTGCTGCCAATTCAGCTAAGATAAGTGTCTGTTTTTTTGTCTCTGTGCACATATGCAGTGTGCTTTGCAATTCAGTGCAATTCATTGTGTTTTTTTCCAGCTTAGACTTTGTTTGGATTTTTCAGTCATGCTGGATTCTCAGGAGTTGCAGATATACTTGCTATGTCTTTAGTTAGATGTAGAATATTTGTATTTTCTGCTGTGGATATTTTTAGGATTTTAATACTGACCGCTTAGAATTCTGTCCTATCCTTTTCTATTTAGCTAGAAGTGCCTCTTTTGCTAAATTCTGTTTTTCTGCCTGCGTGTGTCTTTCCTCTTATACTCACAGTCAATATTTGTGGGGGGCTGCCTATCCTTTGGGGTATTTAGTCCTCCGGCTGTGTCGAAGTGTCTAGGACGTGTTAGGCACACCCCACGGCTACTTCTAGTTGCGGTGTCAGTTTAGGGTTTGCGGTCAGTACAGATACCACTTACTCCTGAGAAAGTCTCTCATGCGGCTCCAAGGTCACCGGATCATAACAGTACCCACAGTTTTAGATCCCGAAACGACCTGGGTACTAGCCATCACTGAGGCCAATCTTCCGGCTACAACGGTGGTAGTGGTAGTGACAGTGCAAGTTGTAGTCTTAACAATGGTGCATGTTGGGGTAACCACCGTGGTCTTTGTGGTAATGGTGGACCGGTTACAAGGGGGCGCCTTCGCCACGGGGACAACTTCACCGGCACCTTAGTCGAGGGTGTCACGGAGTCTCGCCTCTTGTGGATGTTCAGGGTGAACCACCCCTTTTTCCCAAAGTGCCGGGTGTAGGTGACTTCATCCCCTGGGTAGAGATCCCGATCCGGGTGGCCCTCTCTAAGGTGGGACTCTACATCCCTCCGATTCACAAAAACCTCGGTGTACAGGCCCGGCTCCTTGATGAAGCCCCAGCCCCCACGGAGTTTAAAGGCGATGATGATGCCCTGCCTGCGTGGGGCCTGGTGGGTGGTGCGGTCCTTGCGGGCCCGGTCCTTCACCGCTAGGTCCCACTGGTGATGGGCTTCCCGCCGGGCCTGGTAATCCTTCTCCTCCTTCTCCCATCGTTGGTCTAGCTGGGCCTGGTATTCTGCCCAGCTAAAAGCCTCCACCATCTCCCCTTCCTGCGTCTTCACCCCGGGGAACCCCATGAAGTCGGATCCTGGGTTCACCCAGCGGCACACTGTGCGCTCCGCATAGACCTCGCCCAGCAAGGTGATTGGCGAGATCGGGGCTTTTAAGAAGTGCTCTGTTATGACCTGGTGGTTAAGAGGCCACACTGATATGACCTGGTGGCTAAAACGCAACATGGGACGAGCTCTGAGAAGGTGGTATCTCTACTGACCGCAGTCCCTAATCCTAACAACAACACTAGTAATAGCCGCGGGATGTTCCTGACTCTCCCTAGACACCTCTTCACAGCCTAAGAACTAACTACCCCTAAAGAAGGAAATAGAAAGCTATCTTGCCTCAGAGAAAACCCCAAAAGGAAAGACAGCCCCCCACAAATATTGACTGTGAATGAAGAGGGAAATGACGTACACAGAAATGAAATCAGATTTCAGCAAAGGAGGCCAATACTAAACTTGATAGACAGAGAGAAAAGGATACTGTGCGGTCAGTATTAAAAACTACCAAATCCACGCAGAGTTTACAAAATGAACTCCACACCGACTCACGGTGTGGAGGGGCAAATCTGCTTTCCCAGAGCTTCCAGCTAGCCTGAATATGACATAGTGACAAGCTGGACAAAAAGAGACATATTTGCAGAGCAATAGAGTCCAGGAAAATGGACAAACAAAAACTTAGCAAAAACTTATCTTTTGCAGACAAGGACAGGCCATATGAGAAATCCAAGGAGAGAACCAAATCCAACCCAGAACATTGACAGCTGGCATGAACTAAAGCCCAGAGCAGGTTTAAATAACAAACCCAGGCAAGGCGATTAGTGAAGGCAGCTGCCACAGCTACCTAAAGGAGCAGCAGTTCCACTCAAAACCACCAGAGGGAGCCCAAGGGCAGAACTCACAAAAATACCATTAGCAACCACAGGAGGGAGCTCCAGAACGGAATTCAAAAACAGTGCTCCATACCCGTGGCCTGATCCCAGGGTGTAAGGCGCTGGAGTCTATAGGTCCCAGGGAGAGAGGGGGTGCCGCGACGGGGCCTATCAGCAGGTCCTCTGCTGGCGGGGCAGGGTCGGTGGAATCACTGGCCGGTGCGGCTTCCTCCATCGCGGCCGGCTCCTCTGGCGGCGGTGTCGGTGGGGACATCGGCAGGAGCTCCGGCAGCAACACAGGAACAGATGTCGGGGGGTCCTCTGTCGGCGCCTCCTGGTACGAGGCCTTGGCCTCCACCCGCAGTTGGAGGAGCTGCTCAATTAATTCCTCCATCTCGAACTGCAGGAGGTCAGTGCCGACTGTGGAGATTTGGCCGTTCCGCTCTTCCGGGTAGCAGGGGGAATCCTCCACTTCAACCCCACATTCTGGTTCTGCGTGACCGGCCGTGGCGTCCTCCACGTGGGTCGCTTCCTGGTCTTTTTCCCGCTCTCTCCTTCGTGGGCGGTTTCTTTTTCTCTGTCTCCGCCCTCCATTGAGGATTAGGAGGCAGATCTCGGCTGCTGACGGATACGTCCTCAAGGTACAGAAATATTTAGACTGTGCGGCCATTGTTGTTCGCGCTCTTCAGCTTGTTTACAACACTTCCACGCCCTTCTTTTTCTCCTGCGCCCCTCTTGGCGCTGGAATGGCGGCGGTTTTGGCGGGAACTTTTGGCGGCAAGTGGCAATACACAGTCTTTGCAATAAGTCACAGTTCAAGCACAATTCAGACACAGTTCCAAGGCACACATGACCTGATTCTCAGGCTTAAGTACATCATGTTTGTGACGCCAAGTTTGGAGCACCCCCAGACGCAGGGCCGCGAGGTACTCGGTACCGGGGCCTCTCTGTCTCGGTCCTGGGGTTGTCACAGTGGCTAGACCCGGTCCGTGACCCTGCTAAGGGGCGTCCAATTAAAGGTGATGGTGCGTGGTGTAAGGCGCGATGAATAACGAGGACACAGGGTTGCAGTCTCTTTACCTCTTTACTGAAGGCTTCGGGATCCGCAATCCAGAGCACTGCTAACAGGGCTGGCTGAGACCGGCCGGTCCGAAGGCACATCCAGAGTTCCCTTCGCAAGTGGAAATCAGTGCCTACCTACTAGCGCCTGGGTGTTGTAGTACTTCCTTGCTGAGCACCACGGGATAGTCCTCACAACTGTCGTGTATGTTTCTGTTCTTTCTCTCTCCGTCCCCCAGATGATATGGATAGGACGCACCCGTATGACGGGGTAGGCCTGGAGTTATTTTATAGGGACCCTAGAGACGCCCCTCTCCCACAATTGCCTCCGTTGTCTTCATTAGGTGTAAAAGGTGAGGCAGCCAACCTATAGTTAACTGCCCTGTCGTTGGTTCGAAGTAATGCTTAGAGCCCAATACTTCCTCGGCGTTCCGGCCACCGGCTACGCGCCTCAGTAGGATGTTGCCACGATCTTAGGGGCATGACTCCTACTGGTTCTATCGCCTTTGTGCTGTGATCTCGTTTCTCACTTCTCCACAATATACTTCGCTTCGTGTCCTTTCTTAAGATGCCACCGCAATGAAGTGCAGGCGCGGCTCCGTAACGATCTGTCCTTTTCGCTAGGCCACTGTCAGGATCCCACCCCTGACAGGGACCCCCCTGAATCTTCCCAAGTAACGCTCTCCTCTCACTAGATGTTACCTGGGCAAAACCCAGTCAGCTTCTCTCTAACTTCCTATCCGACCCTCAGTTTTACCAGAATGTGAGGAGTGGCCTAATACATAGAACCCTTTGCTCCCCCTGGTGGCCGGAGTGTGAAGTGTAGTGTGTGACTGTGATACCTGGTCAGGTGAACTCCTTTAGTGCAATCAGACGTACCATCACTCCCCTTAGTGGCAGAGCGACATTACTGCAACGACCAGGACTCTGGGGCGCTGCATATGGATTACTGAAGTTGCTAAGGTACCTGCCCTTTGGGGAAGGTGCCTTAAATACCTATTGTCTCACAGCCATTGGCTGAGGCACACGCGACCTCTTTAAGAAGCAGGGAACGAGCACTCAGGAGACCTACGTGCCATGCACAGGTCCTGGAAGGAGAGAGATGCCGTGGGAGAGCAGATGGGTAAGTGAGCACGCCGGCGTCCCAGCAGAAAAAAACGAACAAAGGCCGGAGGAGGAAACAGCACCCTGTGCTGAAGCGAGGACAGGTGAGTATCACATACATTGGCAAATGGAGTGCCGATAGGTCAAAAATACAGAACGAATGGAAGCCTTGTTCTATGTGACGTCATTGCAACCATACTGAAGTCATGTACAGTTAGGTCCATATATATTTGGACAGAGACAACATTTTTCTAATTTTGGTTATAGACATTACCACAATTAATTTTAAACAAAACAATTCAAATGAAGTTGAAGTTCAGACTTTCAGCTTTCATTTGAGGGTATCCACAATAAAATTGGATGAAGGGTTTAGGAGTTTCAGCTCCTTAACATGTGCCACCCTGTTTTTAAAGGGACCAAAAGTAATTGGACAATTGACTCCAAGGCTATTTCATGGACAGGTGTGGGCAGTCCCTTCGTTATGTCATTCTCAATTAAGTAGATAAAAGGGCTGCAGTTGATTTGAGGTGTGGTGCTTGCATTTGGAAGGTTTTGCTGTGAAGTAAACATGCGGTCAAAGGAGATCTCCATGCAGGTGAAGCAAGCCATCCTTAAGCTGCGAAAATAGAAAAAACCCATCCGAGAAATTGCTACAATATTAGGAGTGGCAAAATCTACAATTTGGTACATCCTGAGAAAGAAAGAAAGCACTGGTGAACTCATCAATGCAAAAAGACCTGGGCACCCACGGAAGACAACAGTGGTGGATGATCGCAGAATAATCTCCATGGTGAAGAGAAACCCCTTCACAACAGCCAACCAAGTGACCAACACTCTCCAGGAGGTCGGCGTATCAATATCCAAATCTACCATAAAGAGAAGACTGCATGAAAGTAAATACAGAGGGTTCACTGCACGGTGCAAGCCACTCATAAGCATCAAGAATAAAAAGGCTAAAAAACATCTAAAAAAGCCAGCACAGTTCTGGAAGAACACTCTTTGGACAGATGAATCCAAGATCAACCTCTACCAGAATGATGGAAAGAGAAAAGTATGGGGAAGGCGTGGTACAGCTAATGATCCAAAGCATACCACATCATCTGTAAAACACGGCGGAGGCAGTGTGATGGCTTGGGCATGCATGGCTGCCAGTGGCACTGGGTCACTAGTGTTTATTGATGTGACACAGGACAGAAGCAGCCGAATGAATTCTGAGGTATTCAGAGACATACTGTGTGCTCAGATCCAGCCAAATGCAGCCAAACTGATTGGTCGTCGTTTCATACTACAGATGGACAACGACTCAAAACATAAAGCCAAAGCAACCCAGGAGTTTATTAAAGCAAAGAAGTGGAATATTCCTGAATGGCCAAGTCAGTCACCTGATCTCAACCCAATTGAGCAGCATTTCACTTGTTAAAGACTAAACTTCAGACAGAAAGTCCCACAAACAAACAGCAACTGAAAACCACCGCAGTGAAGGCCCGGCAGAGCATCAAAAAGGAGGAAACACAGCGTCTGGTGATGTCCATGAGTTCAAGACTTCAGGCAGTCATTGCCAACAAAGGGTTTTCAACCAAGTACTAAAAATTAACATTTTATTTAAAATTATTGAATCTGTCCAATTACTTTTGGTCCCTTTAAAAACAGGGTGGTACATGTTAAGGATCTGAAACTCCTAAACCCTTCATCCAATTTTAATGTGGATACCCTCAAATGAAAGCTGAAAGTCTGAACTTCAACTGCATCTGAATTGTTTTGTTTAAAATTCATTGTGGTAATGGCTATAACCAAAATTAGAAAAATGTTGTCTCTGTCCAAATATATATGGACCTAACTGTAAGTCTGCAGTGACAAATGGACTTTATATCGTTACCTACAGTTTCTAAAGAGTTATAAAGAACAACTGAGCTAAGTGCAGAATCACATTGTGAAAATGGCGCAGAATCTATAAGGTAAGAATGTTACACTTTTTTTTTCCTAAGTGAATGTGACAACCTTTCCAAAGTTAATAAATTCATCCTGTGTAAAGTATATTTATTTAGAACATTAAAACCAAATGTTTATGTGACTCACCAGTCTAATAATGTCAACCATTTTTTTCTGTCTATAAAATCAGTGAATTCTCTCTCACACGGCGAGCTGGTGGTCAGAGCGACCTCGACCTCAACATAGATTTGTTTCAAAGGTAGGCAAGTGTAATTTACAGTAAGTTCATTTGTACAGCACATTGATGAAATGCTGTATTCCTGGCACACAAGAAGCTTATTTTGGCTATTTTTTCCCCAAGCATTGCATTTAAACTGCTTTATGATAGATTTTTACATATAGGTTTATGTTTTGCTCTTTCCAATTTTTGCAGTTTGCAAGTCAACAGTTCATTATTTATTTTAGGTTTTTAAATAGGATTTCATAAATCAAAGCACAAAAGTCCAGATGAAAAATTTAGCCAGGGCTCGACATTTACTAACATAGAAATATCCAATTAAATATTTCAGTATCCTCTGGTGTTCCCAGTCTCTTGTAAGCGGTGAATAAAGTGTTGATGTTCCCTCTAAAATATTATATGGGATGTAACGATGGTGCTAATATGATTGCCCACTCAGGAATTGTGGAAGGAATGCAGGAACGCAAGGAGTTCATGAAATGCTTTATTTTACAAGAAGGCAACAAGCTTGGTTGTTGCAAAGTTTTATATGAGGCAATGAGCTTGATGGTTCCAAAACTCTTATCTAAAGCAATGGTTTGGTAGAAGCAGAAGTAGATAGTTGGTATTTACGGCAAGTGACACTTTACACTACCCGCTAGCAATCTTTTCAGCAGCTCTTCCTCTGGTTTAGTCTCTGTATCCCACTTATTATTGCACAGCACATGATCTCAGCCCTTCTTTTGTTCGCCTTTCTCTCGGCAGCACCACATTGACTTTCCTTGCGATTTTGCTCACTCCAGCGGTAAACACTCACAGTTACCACAGGAGTCACTTACATAGCGGCAGTGTAGGCTTCCAGCACCCGAGTCGAGCAAAGTATTGTGCCACCTAAGCCAGTAGTAGTACCACCGACTGACCTTGAAGAGCAAATAATGCCCCATGAGTGCCTTCCTTATAGAATTTTTAATACAGAGGTAACATATGAGCAGTAGAAGACTAGGCATACATAGCTTTTATGACATTTAAGATCCCACAGTAAGTTCATCTATTATTAAGTTTAGTTTTTTATCTGTAACAATTGACTTTTTAAAACGAAGACTGAACAAATTTGGAGTCTTCCATGAATATTTATCAGCAGCCATTTTGTTAAAGGGCTTTTCCAAACCGAAGATTTTTTTTTTATTTTTACAAACAGTTGACAATAACAGAAAATCACCAAAATGCTAGGGTCACATGACCGGTCCGATCTAACTGATCAGGGTGTGATCCGATTTCCTTGGAGGTGGAGAAAAGAAACATTTCTCCACCTTCTCTATATTGTTAGTCGGTGAATATCAGACCACATTTGGATGTCATCCGAGTGTGGTCTGATCTTTTCCACGGAACCATAGAGTTGAATGGCCATGTGCCATCCGATTCTTGGAGGCAAATCATGCATGCTGAGATTTTTTCCTCAGACCGACGTGGTCTGTGGAAAAAGATCGGACATGTGCATGGCCCCATAGAAAAAATTGGGGACAAGTGCTATCCGTCAAAACGATGAATAGTACTAGTCCGATTTTTGCGGTCATGTGCACAAGCCCTACTACTCACTTTTAACCATAGCCTGCCGCTCTTGTGATAATGATTCTTTGGTTTCCCCACCGTTCTATATACACCAAGCTCTCAAGACTTTGAAGGAGACTGTGAATTGTAAAGTTCTGTTTTCTTGCTCGGACTTTTGGCTTTGAGGTTCAGACGTCTTATATTCACTTTATTGAAAATGACAGCCAAAACATTGTCAAAATTTGTTCTTATTTTCAAATGTGCCACAGATCACGTTCTTCAGATCCATCATTCTAATGATCAATTTAAGAGCAGTCTAAAAAATAAATTACTGAAACTGCCGACGGTAATTAGAATTAATGGTAACGGATGCATAAATAGATTCACAGATAGCCAAGAACGAAGCGTCCTTAAACTTGTCCTGACACATTCATATAAATATCGCATACATGTTATACTATACTTTCCATGCAGTACTGGGAACATAGGTGAGCCTGACATCTGACATATGTGATAAAGGCGATAATACTACTTCTAAAATGGCCAATAAAGATTAGTCAGATGTAGTTCTGTACACTGTGATATTTTTGAGGATTTTTTAAAAGTATGCAATTACAATCAAATCGGCAATATCAAAAAGCTCTCCAATGGCCAAGATGAAAGAGTTGCTGTTATAGCTCTCATGATGAGATGAATCCACTAAGCCGCAGGTCAGGGTGAGCACACAGACCGAGAGCAATATCACAGCATCGATATTTTGGACAATGGGCTATTCTAGGTGGCAATCAAGCAAGTGGAGCAGGATACACTGGAAGCCCCAGAGCCCGAAGTGTAGAAAAGCACAGGAGAGCAGATAAAGTGTTAAAAGGAAGGTCTGTGCAGGGATGTAAATACAAGTTGTAGAAACCACAGGAGTCTGCAGAGCATGATTGCTACATAAAGTGAACAGATTCTAAATATCACTTCATAATGCATACAGCAGATGATGGGTTAATGGGGAGGTCTTAGGAGCAGTGGATTCAAATTGTAGCATTCACAGTCTCTAAATATCAGTTTGTAATGGATACAGCAGATGATGGGTTACTCTGCAGGTCTAAGGAACAGTAGATACAAGTTGTAGAACTCACCTCACAGGAGTTTGCAGAAATTATTGCAGCGTAATGTGAACAGTCTCTAAATATCAGTTTGTAAATTGTAATGCATACAGCAGATGATGGGATGATGATCAGGTCTGAGGAGCACTAGATGCAAGTAGTAGAGTTTGCAGAGATGATTGCAGCTGAAGGAACTAGATGATGGCAAATTCCAAGACAAATGGCAACTGAAGCCAACACTAACTGAATTGTCAGACACCACATGTATGTCTGAGTCAACCTTAAAAGGCCTTGGATGATGATGTTAGAGCAAGATGATGCTGAGCAAGTTGTGAAACATGACTTAGATTACAGAAAAGGGCAGCGGCCGACCCTGTAGTTGAGACATTCGCATAACAGTTGCAACTTTGGTTTCCATGTTGATTTATGGAAACTAACAAATGTGTTTTTACTCTTGGTCTCCCTGGTCTCGACTCTAACCTACTGGTAAACTACAAGTATCAGAATGCAGACGTAGTATCTAGAGGATGCTCGAAGTAATCAAATAGCAATAGAAATCTACAAGGATGACACATGTGGTTGGGGTTTTCGAAATGTTGTGGAATCCAAACTGCAAATTCACGCCTCTGAGCTCCTCTTTTAAACAAATATCCACCTTTAAAGAAGACCTGTCACTGGGTCAAACGTCAGTAGTGTTTTTTTGTCTTATTTATTTTAATTCTGCTGATCCCCTGAGTAGTCTGTTGTTGTTTTTCCATAGATATTGACCTTTATATTTAGTATTTCGTTTAGTATTTAGCAAGTGGGCGTGGCTCACATAATTACCCTCTGAGCCACGTCCTCTTAGAAAAGACCATAAAAATGTAATTTTATTTTTAAATAAAGCGGTCCATAGTCCCAGCAGGCCTAAAATAAGACTAAAAATATTTTAGACCTAGTGACAAGTTCTCTCTAACCCCGTATTATCCTAAATATGAACAGGGTCCCTTTTCCTTATCTTGAAAAAGTTTATAAGTCCTCTAATGGTATTAAAAAATATTTAAATAAAATTTAAAATTAAATATAATAGCAACAAAAAAAATTACACTCCTCAAAATTAAAATTGCAGCACCAAGAAGGAAAAGTTGTTAAATGATGGAAATCACAGGATGAATAGACATGTTACTGATCTGCAAATGATGAAAAAAATGGAAACTAAATTTTCAAAATATTTAGCTTTTTTTCAGTCTGGAGAATGAGCCACGTGCAGAAAATGCCCGCACTTACAGACTAGGCTACTATTAATGAAGAAATTAATGGTCATTAATCATAATCATCAAGATCCGCTGCTGGCAGCTTCTGTGTAATCATCGATCAATGATTTCCCAGATGTGCTCGATGTGAAACAAGTCCTGGGATGCTGCAGGCCATGGTGGCACGAGCAACATGCGGCCTGGCATTGTTGGATTGAAAAGCGGCTCTTGGGACACTTTGGAGCTGATAGTGTACCTGAAAGGCAGTCTTATGCTTGCTCATTTTTTCTGTTTTCAACACATCACCCTCAAGAGCTGACTGTTGTAGAAATCACAGGAGTTTGCAGAGGTGATTGCAATGTAAAGTGAACAGTTTCTAAATATCAATTTGTAATGCATACAGCAGATGATGGGTTAAACAGCAGGTCTGAGGAACAGTAGATACAAATTGTAGCATCCACAGGAGTTTTCTCGTTGACCGGCATTATATATTATACACACATCATCCCTTGACAGAACCTATGGTCGCAAAATGATCAATGTGAATCATTTCACCTGTCAGTCGTTGCATTAGCCCTGTGTTCAGAACCTTATGAAGTCTGTCTCCTTCCAGCATAAAACACACATTACATAGTAAAGCTGCATGTATGATAATGAACGGGATTTGCATTGTGGCAAATGTCATAGAAACATTGTCTCAGTGCTCGTTCTGCGATTCACTAATTGATCTCTTAATTGGCTCAGTCAACAGTGCAACCTCCGTCACAAGACAAGCGGTAATTGCTACAAGCGAGTCACCTCAATTACAGGCTCTGCAGTGATGTGGCTGCCTCTGCCGCGAGCTGCTGCATCTGTACGTCTCCATCGCCTGAGCTATCATTATTGGTTTAGGGCGTCATACAAGCAGTGCTAATATCAGTATTATGGATGGATTTTACAGCTTAAAGGGTTTGCCCAGGTTTATGATAAAAGTCTACAGTCACTCTATGTGACTGTAGACTTCTGAAACCTTGCATCACACGCTGTGAGGATTCCCTGGTGCTGGCGATGAGAGTGAGCGGACATGTGACAGCAAGTATGCAATTTACATACTTCCAGACACATTCCGACTAGACGTTGCATAACGCAAGTGAACAGAGTGACTGCGGACTTTCATCACAAATCTGGACAACCCCAACATCCATAGCCTGTTCTGGACTGCAGTGGCTGATTAGTCTCACCCATTAATAGTCTATATTATTTTTTTAAGCCAGCGTGATATCACTTAGAGTCTGCAAGAATCTACTGGTTCTGTAGCTTTGTACACAGATTGCAGTCACATCAGTCTACAGTATTGAGCTCTTGAGTTCTTTCCTTTTAAAAAGGATAAAATTGCATCTTCATAAATGTGTTGCAATTTTGCAATTTACTGCTTTTTAAAATTTGCAGCTGTTCATGAGATATTAACCCCTTTACCCCCAAGGGTGGTTTGCACGTTAATGACAGGGCCAATTCTTACAATTCTGACCACTATCCATTTATGAGGTTATAACTTTGGAACACTTCAAGGGATCCTGGTGATTCTGGCATTGTTTACTCATGACATATTGTACTTCATGATAGTGGTAAAATTTCTTTGATATTACCTGTGTTTATTTTTGAAAAAAATGGAAATTTGGTGAAAATTTTGAAAATTTCGCAATTTTCCAACTTTGAATTTTTATACAATTAAATCACAGAGATATGTCACACAAAATACTTAATAAGTAACATTTCCCACATGTCTACTTTACATCAGCACAATTTTGGAACCTTTGTTAGGGAGTTATAAGGGTTAAAAGTTGACCAGCAATTTCTCATTTTTACAACACCATTTTTTTTTTAGGGACCACATCTCATTTGAAGTCATTTTGAGGGGTCTATATGATAGAAAATACCCAAGTGTGACACCATTCTAAAAACAACACCCCTCAAGGTGCTCGAAACCACATTCAAGAAGTTTTTCAGGTGTTTCACAGGAATTTTTGGAATCTTTAAATAAAAATGAACATTTAACTTTTTTACACAAAAAATTTACTTCAGCTCCAATTTGTTTTACTTTACCAAGGGTAACAGGAGAAAATGGACCCCAAAAGTTGTACAATTTGTCCTGAGTACGCCGATACCCCATATGTGGGGGTAAAACACTGTTTGGGCGCATGGCAAGGCTCGGAAGCAAAGGAGCGCCATTTGACTTTTCAATGCAAAATTGACTGGAATTCAGATGGGAAGCCATGTTGCGTTTGGAGAGCCCTTGATGTGCCTAAACATTGAAACCCCCCACAAGTGACACCATTTTGGAAAGCAGACCCCCTAAGGAACTTATCTAGATGTGTGGTGAGCACTTTGACACATTAAGTGATTCACAGAAGTTTATAATGCAGAGCCGTAAAAATTAAAAATCATATTTTTTCACAAAAATGATTTTTTCGCCCCCAATTTTTTATTTTCCCAAGGATAAGAGAAGAAATTGGACCACAAAAGTTGTGGTCCAATTTGTCCTGAGTACGCTGATACCTCATATGTGGGGGTAAACCACTGTTTGGGCGCATCGCAGAGCTCAGAAGGGAAGGAGCGCCATTTGACTTTTCAATGCAAAATTGACTGGAATTGAGATGGGAAGCCATGTTGCGTTTGGAGAGTCCCTGATGTACCTAAACATTGAAACCCCCCACAAGTGACACCATTTTGGAAAGCAGACCCCCTAAGGAACTTATCTAGATGTGTGGTGAGCACTTTGACACATTAAGTGATCACAGAAGTTTATAATGCAGAGCCGTAAAATTAAAAATCATATTTTTTCACAAAAATGATTTTTTCGCCCCCAATTTTTTATTTTCCCAAGGATAAGAGAAGAAATTGGACCAGAAAAGTTGTGGTCCAATTTGTCGTGAGTACGCTGATACCTCATATGTGGGGGTAAACCACTGTTTGGGCGCATGGTAGAGCTCAGAAGGGAAGGAGCGCCATTTGACTTTTCAATGCAAAATTGACTGCAATTGAGATGGGATGCCATGTTGCGTTTGGAGAGCCACTGATGTGCCTAAACATTGAAACCCCCCACAAGTGACACCATTTTGGAAAGTAGACCCACTAAGGAATTCATCTAGATGTGTTGTGAGAGCTTTGAACCCCCAAGTGTTTCACTACAGTTTATAACGCAGAGCCGTGAAAATGAAAATTCTTTTTTTTTTTTTTTTTCACAAAAATTATTTTTTAGCCCCCAGTTTTGTATTTTCCTAAGGGTAACAGGAGAAATTGTACCCCAACAGTTGTTGTCCAATTAGTCCTGAGTACACTGATACCCAATATGTGGGGGTAAACCACTGTTTGGGCGCAAGTGAGAGCTCGGAAGGGAAGGAGCACCGATTGACTTTTCAATGCAAAATTGACTGGAATTGAGATGGGATGCCATGTTGTGTTTGGAGAGCCCCTGATGTGCCTAAACATTGAAACCCCCCACAAGTGACACTATTTTGGAAAGTAGACCCACTAAGGAACTTATCTAGATGTGTGGTGACGAGCACTTTGACCCACCAAGTGCTTCACAGAAGTTTATAATGCAGAACCGTAAAAATTAAAAATCATATTTTTTCACAAAAATGATTTTTTCGCCCCCAATTTTTTATTTTCCCAAGGATAAGAGAAGAAATTGGACCACAAAAGTTGTGGTCCAATTTGTCCTGAGTACGCTGATACCTCATATGTGGGGGTAAACCACTGTTTGGGCGCATGGCAGAGCTCAGAAGGGAAGGAGCGCCATTTGGCTTTTCAATGCAAAATTGACTGGAATTGAGATGGGACGCCATGTTGCGTTTGGAGAGCCACTGATGTGCCTAAACATTGAAACCCCCACAAGTGACACCATTTTGGAAAGTAGACCCCCTAAGGAACTCATCTAGATGTGTTGTGAGAGCTTTGAACCCCCAAGTGTTTCACTACAGTTTATAACGCAGAGCCGTGAAAATGAAAATTCTTTTTTTTTTTCACAAAAATTATTTTTTTAGCCCCCAGTTTTGTATTTTCCCAAGGGTAACAGGAGAAATTGGACCCCAATAGTTGTTGTCCAATTTGTCCTGAGTACACTGATACCCAATATGTGGGGGGAACCACCGTTTGGGCGCATGGCAGAGCTCGGAAGGGAAGGAGCGCTTTTTGGAATGCAGTCTTAGATGGATTGGTCTGCAGGCGTCAAGTTGCATTTGCAGAGCCCCTAATGTACCTAAACCATAGAAACCCCCCACAAGTGACCCCATATTGGAAACTAGACCCCCAAAGGAACTTATCTAGATGTGTTGTGTGAACTTTGAACCCCCAAGTGTTTCACGACAGTTTATAACGCAGAGCCGTAAAAATAAAAAATCCTTTTTTTCCACAAAAATTATTATTTAGCCCCCAGTTTTGTATTTTTCCAAGGGAAACAGTGTAAATTGAACCCCAAAAGTTGTTGTCCAATTTGTCCTGAGTACACTGATACCCAATATGTGGGGGGGAACCACCGTTTGGGCGCATGGCAGAGCTCGGAAAATAAAAAATAATTTTTTTTTACACAAAAATTATTTTTTAGCCCCAGTTTTGTATTCTCCCAAGGGTAACAGGAGAAATTGGACCCCAAAAGTTGTTGTCCAATGTGTCCTGAGTAAGCTGATACCCCATATGTTGGGGTAAACCCCTGTTTGTGCACACGGGATAGCTCGGAAGGGAAGGAGCACTGTTTTACTTTTTCAACACAGAATTGGCTGGAATTGAGATCGGACGCAATGTCGCGTTTGGAGAGCCCCTGATGTGCCTAAACAGTGGAAACCCCCCAATTATAACTGAAACCCTAATCCAAACACACTCCTAACCCTAATCTCAACTGTAACCCTAACCACACCCCTAACCCTGACACACCCCTAACCCTAATCCCAACCCTATTCCCAACCGTAAATGTAATCCAAACCCTAACCCTAACTTTAGCCCCAACCCTAACTTTAGCCTCAACCCTAACTTTAGCCCCAACCCTAACCCTAGCCCTAGCCCTAACCCTAGCCCTAACCCTAACCCTAGGCCTAACCCTTGCCCTAACCCTAACCCTAGCCCTAACCCTAGCCCTAACCCTAACCCTAGCCCTAACCCTAGCCCTAATGGGAAAATGGAAATAAATACATTTTTTTAATTTTTTAATTTTTCGTAACTAAGGGGGTGATGAAGGGAGGTTTGATTTACTATTTATAGCACGTTTTCTAGCGGATTTTTATGATTGGCAGCCGTCACACACTAAAAGATGCTTTTTATTGCAAAAAATGTTTTTTGTGTTACCACATTTTGAGTGCTATAATTTCTCCATATTTTGGTCCACAGAGTCATATGAGCTCTTGTTTTTTGCGGGACGAGTTGACGTTTTTATTGGTAACATTTTTGGGCACGTAACTTTTTTGATCGCTTTTTATTCCGATTTTTGTGAGGCAGAATGACCAAAAACCAGCTATTCATGAATTTCTTTTTTGGGGGGCGTTTATACCGTTCTGCATTTGGTAAAATGGATAAAGCAGTTTTATTCTTCGGGTCAGTATGATTACAGCGATACCTCATTTATATTTTTTTTATGTTTTGGCGCTTTTATACGATGAAAACTATTTTATAGAAAAAATTATTATTTTTGAATCGCTTTTTTCTGAGGACTATAACTTTTTTACTTTTTTGCTGATGACGCTGTATGGCAGCTTGTTTTTTGCGGGACAAGATGACGTTTTCAGCGGTACCATGGTTATTTACTTCCGTGTTTTTGATCGCATGTTATTCCACTTTTTGTTCGGCGTGATATGATAATAATGCGTTGTTTTTTGCCTCTTTTTTTTTTTTTTTTACGGTGTTCACTGAAGGGGTTAACTAGTGGGACAGTTTTATAGGTCGGGTCGTTACAGATGCGCCGATACTAAATATGTGTACTTTTATTGTTTTTTTTATTTAGCTAAAGGAATGTATTTATTGGGACAATATATTTTTTTTATTATTATTTATTTAGGATTTTTTTTTTTTTTTACATTTTTACTTTGCGGGGGGGGGGGGGGGGGGCATCACAGTAAAGTGACAGATGCTGCGCACTGTGTCAGATCGGCGATCTGGCGTGCACATCTCCATGCTTCCCGGCGCCTGCTCTGAGCAGGTGCTGTGAATCCACCTCTCTGCAGGACCCGGATGCAGCCCCGCGGCCATTTTGGATCCGGGGCTTGAAGGGAGGAGACGCTCGGTACAAGGTGAGCACATCTCCTTGTACCGATCGTCTGAGGGAAGCACGCAGGGAGCCCCCTCCCTGCGCGATGCTTCCCTGTACCGCCGGAACACTGCGATCATGTTTGATCGCAGTGTTACGGGGGTTAATGTGCCGGGGGCGGTCCGTGACCACTCCTGGCACATAGTGCCGGATGTCAGCTGCAATAGTCAGCTGACACCCGGCCGCGATTGGCCGCGCTCTCCTCGTGAGCGCGGCTGATCGCGCTGGACGTACTATCCCGTCTGTGGTCATATGGGCCCACCCCACCTCGACGGGATAGTACGTCCAATGTCAGAAAGGGGTTAATACTTTTCTCTTGTTTACAGCTAGTTGCCTTGGAGACCGACCACTACTGCTAGACAGCAGAACATGTGCACAGCTTACAAGTGCTTTTCCTATCGAGCTTGTAAGTGCTGGCCACTGGAGAATGCTCTTACCTCCTAATCCCGTCCACCTGAGTTAGCTTAGTGTTTACAAACTAGACAGCAGTGGTGGTCGGACTCTGAGGCAACTAGCTGTAACCAAGAGAAAAGTGTTAATATCTCAAGAACGGCTGCAAATTTTAAAAAGCAGTAAATTGCAAAATTACTCGTTTTTTCAACAGTTATCCTATAATACCCATTCAGAAAAATGGAAATAACTCTTTAAATTTTAGTGAGCATATATGATCACTGCAGAATTGGTGAAAATAGTAAAACTCAAAACAATTTATGTACCTTTTTTGCGTTATCATCTCCCCTTCCCTTAAAGGCGTCTGAACAGCGCAGTGCGCATGCCCAGGAACCCCAGCCCCGCACTGTGCATAATGAATAACACAGTGCGGGGCGGGGATTCAGCAACAGGGTGGCCGCACTGCCCGCACAGGCGCAGTCAGGCACCCTGCATCTGAGCTGTGACTGACAATGAAGACTGCGCCTGCCCCAGGCAGGCACGCACAGCGCAGGCGCCGGATTTAAGCAGAAACAGCGCGAAGGGGGCGGCGACCATCGCCCCTGAAGAGAAGAGTGACGGCAGTTGGGAGATTCATAGAAGAGGCTTCGGACCGCCTCCAGGTACAAAGTCAGGTATTTGTGGCAAACTTTAAAACGCTTTATTGAGGGATTAATTGAATCAAAAACTAAAAGAGCCACCTTGTTAGAATGCAGCATTACTGCTGCACAAGGTGGCTCTTTTAGTTTATAACGGCTGGAGGGGGTGACAGTGGCACTTTAAACATGTAACCAAATCATCAACATAAGAACAAAAATTAGGGAAGGGAAACAGAAAGTGGCCATTCCTGGGTTCAGTAGCTCAACTCACATTCACTTCAGTAGGAGCTGAACTGCAGTACTTGAGAACGACCATTACACAGTGTATGGCGCTACAATTTTCTGGCTCAGTTTACCGTGTAAAGACGGCCGCGACGAGAGCTCAAAGCAGCTAATCCCTGGTGTCACCAAGTGTTCGACCCCATCAATCTCAGTTTGATGCCCTATCCTCAGGATAAAATATCAGTATAGAAGCATACAAATACAGGCTGCGGTTATCCCGGTTGCTTGTGCACCTTTTTCTACCACACTTTTTCCTTCCACTCCACTTTCCATTAATATGCTTGGATACAGCACTCTGTGAACACCCTGCTTCTTTAGCAATGACCTTTTGTGGCTTCCCCTCCTTGTGGAGTGTGTCAATGACATCTGTCTAGTCAGCAGTCTTCCCCATGATTGTGGAGCTACTGAAACAGACTAAGGGACCTTTATAAACGTTTAGGAAGCCTTTGCAGGTGTTTTTTGTTAATTATTCTATTTTACTGAGATAATAACTTTTGGGGTTTTCATTGGCTGCAAGCCATAATCATCAACATTAACAGAAATAAACACTTGAAATAGATCACTCTGTTTGTAATGACTCTATATAATATATGAATTTCACTTTTTGTATAGAAGAAATGAAATAAATACACTTTTTGATGATATTTTGTGAGAAGCACCTGTATCTGGCTGCAGCATTTTGGAAAAGGTAAAGCATTGTAGGTCTAAACATTGAGTTACACACAGTGACGTGCCGCCAATGGCGGCAGGCCTTGCAGTCGCTATGAGGCTGATACAGTTGAAGTAATAATGAAAAAGGGAGCGGCAGCTGACGCTTCCTCCTCAATCATTCTTCCTCTAACGTCTCAGCGCAGTGGGCGAGATGATGTCACTACATGGGAATGAGGAGGAGAGAGGTATATTGTATTTTTTTTAAATCAGTGAGAACATCGTGGTGACCAGAATACTGTATGGAGGACTACAGAGATTGCATTATACTATATGGTAGACTATGGAAAGTGCATTATACTATATGGATGCCTATTGAGAGTCAATTATACTGTATAGAGGACTCTGGGGAGTGTATTATCTGTATTGAGGACTATGGGGTGCATTATACTATGTGGTGGACTATGGGGAGTGCATTATACTGTATGGAGGACAATGGAAAGTGCATTCTACTATATGAAGGACTATGGACAGTGCATTATACTGTATGGAGGACTATGGGAAGTGAATTATACTATATGGAGGATTATGGGGAGTGCATTATAGTATAAGGAGGACTATGGGGAGTGCAGTATACTGTATGGAGGACTATGGGGAGTGCATTTTAGTATGTGGAGAACTATGGTGAGTGTAGTATACTGTATGGAGCATTCTGTAATGTTGTAGATAAGCCCCTCAATGTATCCTGAAAGATGAGAAAAAGAGGTTAGATTATACTCACCCAGGGGCGGTCCCTGTTCGGTTCTGGTCCGATGGGCGTCGCGGTCCGGGGCCTCCCATCTTCTTACAATGACGTCCTCTTCTTGTATTCACGCTGCGGCTCTGACGCAGGCGTACTTTGTCTGCCCTGTTGAGGGCAGAACAAAGTACTGCAGTGCGCAGTGGTAGTGGTCCTAAAAGTCAAGGTTGACCCTTTAACGGGCCTTGTTACATGACTTAGGATAATAGCCAAACCAGAATCTCAATTTGCAGACACTGTGTTACGGGGTACTGCCCCTCATCAGTGCAAAGTGTGAGATCTGGTTTGGCTGCAAAGTTGTGAGATATGCTTTTCTGTGACCACTAGTGTTGAGCATTCCGATACTGCAAGTATCGGGTATCGGCCGATACTTGCGGTATCGGAATTCCGATACCGGGATTCCGATACTTGCCGCGTATCGGATACCGGAATCGGAAGTTCCAAGATTCAAAATGCAGAAATTCAGCCAATGAGAATGATTCCAAGTGTGGGCACATCCTGTTTAGCATGGAGGGCATGAAACTACTGGCAAGGCTGTGATTGGCTGCTGAAATGATGTCATGATGCAGTTTAAAAGTCGCTGGCGCCATTTTGCGATCACTCTGCTGTGAATTCAGTTAGTGACAGGACGCTGTTTGCTGACTGAGGGACAGTTTAGAGATAGCGATTTGCTTCTTTGTGCTTTCCAAAGGCTAATTTAGCAACCGCTGTGTTCACCTACTATTCACCTTGCTTTTGCCTTGTAGCGCCGTTTTCACAGCGATCTGCAAGGTCTGTGTGTGTGTGTGTGTGTGAGTGCAGCCCACTCTCTAGTCTGAGTGCAGCCACATAGGCCATCCATAGCTGGTTGTATTCAGTTCAGGGAGGGTGGTTCATTGCCTCATACTGTTCTTTTTTTTTTTTTTTTTCAAGTAGTGTAGTCTGCTGCTAATTTATTCAAAAAAATCCTATTAGTGTCTTTCCACCCGTCTCCAGCTAATTTGTGGAAAAACACTACATAGGATAACGTAGAGGAGGGTTTTTGGGCCTTGGAGCGCCGTTTACGGCTGTCTGCACGGTCTCCGTGTGATTGCAGCTCGCCCTGTAGTCTGTGAGCAGCCATAGCCTGGTTGTCTCCAGCTCAGGGTTGTTCACTGCGTCATACCGCCAAATCAATTTTCATTTTGTTTTAAGTAGTGCAGGCTGCTGCACATTTTTTCAAAAAATTCCTATTAGTGTCTTTCCACCCGTCTCCAGCTAATTTGTGGAAAAACACTACATAGGATAACGTAGAGGAGGGTTTTTGGGCCTTGCAGCGCCGTTTACGGCTGTCTGCACGGTCTCCGTGTGACTGCAGCTCGCCCTGTAGTCTGTGAGCAGCCATAGCCTGGTTGTCTCCAGCTCAGGGTTGTTCACTGCGTCATACCGCCAAATCAATTTTCATTTTGTTTTAAGTAGTGCAGGCTGCTGCACATTTTTTCAAAAAATTCCTATTAGTGTCTTTCCACCCGTCTCCAGCTAATTTGTGGAAAAACACTACATAGGATAACGTAGAGGAGGGTTTTTGGGCCTTGCAGCGCCGTTTACGGCTGTCTGCACGGTCTCCGTGTGACTGCAGCTCGCCCTGTAGTCTGTGAGCAGCCATAGCCTGGTTGTCTCCAGCTCAGGGTTCTTCACTGCGTCATACCGCCAAATCAATTTTCATTTTGTTTTAAGTAGTGCAGGCTGCTGCACATTTTTTCAAAAAAATCCTATTAGTGTCTTTCCACCCGTCTCCAGCTAACTTGTGGAAAAACACTACATAGGATAACGTAGAGGAGGGTTTTTGGGCCTTGCAGCGCCGTTTACGTCTGTCTGCACGGTCTCCGTGTGACTGCAGCTCTATCCGTTGTCAGTTCAGCCCTCAAAAAATAAATAAATAATAAAGTTCACCAAACACACCAGTGACACCACTTTACATTTGTGTAGGCCACATTAGCTCATATTAAAGTCTAGTCCACACTTTAGAAAATTAGTGTTTCTTATACCTGTTAGGAGGAGTTGCTCAGGAATAAGCACACAAAGCCGTTAGTACTTTTCTGCTTATCTTTATCAGTCAACCAAGATGAAGAAGGCAGTGAGTAAGGCACGTGGGCGTGGGCGCGGAGCAGGGAGGGGACGTGGGGATTCTGTGCCTGCTGCGGGCACCGGTGACTCATCAACTCATCAGCACCCACTTTCACCAGGCAACAGTCATTCATGCGCAGCTTTGTGTCAGAGCGCCGTACACCGCTGCTGCGTGAAGAACAAATTGAAGCCGTTGTCGGATGGATGGCAGCTAATGCATCAACTTCAATTAGTGCCACATCCTCTCAGACACAGAGCACTGGAGAGCAGCCATCTGTCTCTTCACCACCTGCCAAATTGCCCAGGCAGACAGAGAGCCCAGGACAGGAGCCGTCTCTACTTCTGTTCTCTGAATCTCTTGGCTTGGAAACAGGGGGCCAGCCAAGCAGCATTGGAGAAATGGAAGAAGAGGCAGGGTGCAGTGATGCCCAACAGCTTTTTCTCTCTGAGTCTGAAGAGGCGGGTGGGCCAGTGGCTCCGGTCACCACATCGCAGGCCGCATCAGCTGATGATGACACTCAGGTGCCACTTACTGGTGCGTGCTCTGCTGCTGAGACTACCCAGGAGGAGCAGTTGGGGGCAGAGGGTAGTGTAGATGATGAGGTCCTTGACCCATCTTGGCGTGAGGGACAGGAAGGTGGTGGGAGCAGCTCTGAGGAAGAGATTCCCCGTACGGCCCAAAGAGGGAGAGGGAGGGGGAAGACTGCGGATCCTGCAGCCTCCGCTTTGGCACCCGTTAGGAGCATGTCTCTTCCAAAAGCCAAAAAGGGCGCTCCCAAGACTTGCAGTGCCTGGTCCTTTTTTGACACAGTTGCAGATGACATTTGCTATGTCAGATGCAAGGTGTGTCATCAAAAAGTCAAAAGAGGTCGAAATGTCAGCAACCTCAATACCTCCAACATGTGGAAACATGTGCGCAACAGGCACCCGGCGGAGTTAGAAAAACACACTGAAGAGCTAGGCCAACCAACAGCGGCAGCTACCACCTCTTCAGCTCGTGTTGCCTCTTCCTCTAGCTCACACGCAGCTGGTTCGGCTTCCTCCCAGGATCGCCGTGGAAGAACCTCTGGCCCTGTTGTCCAGAGACCCGCTGTAATTCCACCCGCAGCACCACTTTCCCAGTCATCCACACACTCCCAGCCCAGTCTACAGCCATCGGTAGTACAGGCATGGGAGAAAAGGCGGCCTTTCTCGTCAAACCACCCACGAGCACAGGCTCTGACTGCAGGCATTGCCAAACTTCTGTCACTGGAAATGCTGTCATTCAGGCTGGTGGAGACTGACAGCTTCCGTGACTTGATGTCATTGGCAGTCCCACAGTACAATGTGCCCAGCCGCTTTTACTTCAGCAGGCAAGCCGTCCCTGCCCTGCACAAGCATGTGGAGGGACACATAAAACACGCGCTACTGAACGCCGTCAGTAGCAAGGTCCACCTCACCACCGATGCGTGGACCAGTCAACATGGACAGGGGCGATACCTTTCCCTCACTGCCCATTGGGTTAATGTCGTTGAGCCGGGTACAGACCGTGCGAGTGGCGCAGGACGTGTCCTGCCCACTCCAAGGATTGCAGGAATCCATTCTGTACGCATTGACTCCTCCTCTTACACCAGTTCCTCAGAATCATCGCTGCAGGAGCCGTCACAGTCCACCTCCACATGGACCCGTGATGAACGTGTACCTGTTACGACCGACATGAGCACAGCCGTGGCCAAACGTCAACAGGCCGTCTTGAAATTAATTTTTTGGGGGAATCGTAGCCACACAGCGCAGGAGCTCTGGAATGCCATCAAGCAGGAGAGCGATGTGTGGTTTGTGCCAGCGAATCTCCAGCCAGGCATGGTAGTGTGTGATAATGGCCGAAATCTGGTGGCAGCTCTGGGCCTCGGCAACCTCACTCACATCCCATGTCTGGCACATGTGCTCAATTTGGTCGTGCAGAGCTTTTTGAGGGACTATCCGGATCTTGATGCACTGCTGCACAAGGTCCACCTAGAGTGTGCTCACTTGCGGCGTTCCAGCACGGCAAAAGCGCGCATTGCGGCTCTGCAGCGCCGACACCGCCTGCCGGAACATCGCATCATATGTGACCTACCTACCAGGTGGAATTCCACGTTACATATGTTGGAGCGGTTGTGTGAGCAGCAGCAAGCTGTAATGGAGTACCAGCTGCTTCAGGCGCAAAGAAGTCGCAGTCAGCGCCGTACAGACTTCACAACCACAGAGTGGGCCACTATGAATGACGTCTGCCAGGTTTTGCGTCCCTTTGATTATTCCACGCGGATGGCGAGTGCAGATGATGCACTAGTCAGCATGACTGTCCCCCTTATCTGCCTGCTTGAAAAGTCACTGCAAGCGCTAAGGGATGATGTTGTGGAAGAGGTGGAGGATGAGGATTCACCATTTCCATCATCTTCTGGACAGTCAGCGCCACGTGGTTCCTCACAAACGCGTAGGCAGGGGACAGTTTGTGAGGAGGATGAGGAGGAGTCAATGGAGGAGGAAGACATCCGTCCAGAGGAGGGAGTTACCGAATTGTCCAGTACTCAGTGTGTACAGCGAGGGTGGGGTGATGACGAGCGGGCAGATATCACGCCTCCAGCAGGGGACAGCGTTTCTTGGGCAGTTGGCAGTCTGCAGCACATGGTGGATTACATGCTGCAGTGCCTGAGAAACGACCGCCGCATCGCCCACATTCTCAACATGTCTGATTATTGGGTGTTCACCCTCCTCGATCCTCGCTACCGGGACAACGTAGAAAGCCTCATCACACCGTTGAACCGGGAGCGAAAAATGCGGGAGTACCAAGACACACTGGTCAATTCCATCATCTTCTCCATTCCAACTGAGAGAAGTGCTGCTAGTGCATTCCAAAGCAGCTCAGTGCGTCCAGGCAGTGGTGGAGGCTCTGCACAAAGAGGGAGCAGAAGCAGTGCCTCTGCCCAAGGCAAGAGCAGTATGGCCCAACTGTGGCACAGTTTTCTGTGCCCGCCACAAAAGTCTACACCATCACAGACGGCTCCAGTCAGCAGGAGGCAACGGTTCCGTCAGATGGTGACAGACTACATGTCTTGCCCTCTTGCTGTACTCCCAGACGGCTCTTCCCCTTTCAAGTTTTGGGTCTCAAAGCTGGATACATGGCCAGAGCTAAGCCAGTATGCATTGGAGGTGCTGTCTTGCCCTGCGGCCAGTGTATTATCGGAACGTGTCTTTAGTGCTGCAGGTGGTGTACTAACTGACCGTCGCATGCGACTATCCTCCGATAACGTTGACCGGCTTACTTTTCCTGAAAATGAACAAGGCCTGGATCTCGCAGGAATTTGCCACTCCTCCTCCTGATTAAATAATTAGGTCACTGTATATGTTATCCAGGTCTCCTGTTGTGTTCATCTTTCTACCACCTGAACTTAAATTCCTGGGCTCCAACACCGCCAGTTGAGGCTCAGAAGTGCCGTCTGCACAGTCAAAACATACGACCCAGTGTTATTGGGTTTCAGTAACGTCAGCTGATCCCCAGCTGTGTAGCCGGCAATGCACAAGGAAAAGGTAGCTATTTTGGTTTAGCTCCTTGCACACGCAGAACTTAACACTTATAAAATGTGTCCACTGATACCGTAAAACCGTCCCGGAGGTGGGACTTTCCTTCGTAATATGACGCAGCACAGCCGTCATTCCTCCCCCCCCCGGCGCCGCGCCCCGGCTCCTCAGCGTTGTTTGATTCCGTCCCGGAGCCTGCGCTGTTATGTTATCCCGTGGCCAGGCACACTTAGCGCTGCCCGTCTTCTGGCATCATTTGGTGTCAGGATGGCTGCGCCTGTGCGGCCGCGCTGGCCGAGAGCCCGCCTCGCAGTGTCTTCTGATTTAATCCCACTGGGGGCCTGGGATCCATGGACATGCGCAGTGCATATCTGAACCTCCACCTCTCACTCATCTCCCTATGGCTTCTTCAGACTGTTCGGTGTCAGCTGGTCCCTAATAGCATGCCACGGCCGTGACACCGCACAGTCTTAAGAAGCCGTAGGGAGGGGAGTGAGAGGCGAGGATATGCACTGCGCATGGCCATGGATCCCAGGCCCCCAGTGGGATAAAATCAGAAGACACTGCGAGGCGGGCTCTCGGCCAGCGCGGCCGCACAGGCGCAGCCAGCCTGACACCAAATGATGTCAGAAGATGGGCAGCGCTAAGTGTGCCTGGCCAAGGGATAACATAACAGCGCAGGCTCCGGGACGGAATCAAACTACGCTGAGGAGCCGGGGCGCGGCGCCGGGGGGGTAGGAATGACGGCTGTGCTGCGTCATATTACGAAGGAAAGTCCCACCTCCGGGACGGTTTCACGGTTTCAGGGGACACATTTTATAAGTGTTTAGTTCTGTGTTTGCAAGGAGCATGATGAAAAGAGCCACCTTTTCCTTTTGCATCTTTTGTGCTGCACAAGCTGGCTCTTTCAGCTACAAACGCCTTGGGGGGGGGTTAAAGGTTCCCTTTCGACTTTCTCAGGCTTCGGCCTACATTGTGTTCCTCTGCTTTTCCACCTGTCCCTGGGCTCCAACACCGCTAGTTGCCGTCCAGAAGTGCTGTCCGCACAGTCCCAACAGTCGCTCCTCTGTTATTGGGGTTCAGTAACGTCAGCTGTTCCCCTGCTGTGTGTGTGGCAATCCCTCCTACCTCCTCCACCTCCTCCTCCTCCACCTGTCCCTGGGCTCCAACACCGCTAGTTGTTGCCTGGTAGTGCTGCACGCACAGTCAACAGTCCCTCCTCTGTTATTGGGGTTCAGTAACGTCAGCTGTTCCCCTGCTGTGTGTGTGGCAATCCCTCCTATCTCCTCCACCTCCTCCTCCACCTGTCCCTGGGCTCCAACACCGCTAGTTGTTGCCTGGTAGTGCTGTACGCACAGTCAACAGTCCCTCCTCTGTTATTGGGGTTCAGTAACGTCAGCTGTTCCCCTGCTGTGTGTGTGGCAATCCCTCCTACCTCCTCCACCTCCTCCTCCTCCACCTGTCCCTGGGCTCCAACACCGCTAGTTGCCGTCCAGAAGTGCTGTCCGCACAGTCCCAACAGTCCCTCCTCTGTTATTGGGGTTCAGTAACGTCAGCTGTTCCCCTGCTGTGTGTGTGGCAATCCCTCCTACCTCCTCCACCTCCTCCTCCTCCACCTGTCCCTGGGCTCCAACACCGCTAGTTGTTGCCTGGTAGTGCTGTACGCACAGTCCCAACAGTCCCTCCTCTGTTATTGGGGTTCAGTAACGTCAGCTGTTCCCCTGCTGTGTGTGTGGCAATCCCTCCTACCTCCTCCACCTCCTCCTCCTCCACCTGTCCCTGGGCTCCAACACCGCTAGTTGTTGCCTGGTAGTGCTGTCCGCACAGTCCCAACAGTCCCTCCTCTGTTATTGGGGTTCAGTAACGTCAGCTGTTCCCCTGCTGTGTGTGTGGCAATCCCTCCTACCTCCTCCACCTCCTCCTCCTCCACCTGTCCCTGGGCTCCAACACCGCTAGTTGTTGCCTGGTAGTGCTGTCCGCACAGTCCCAACAGTCCCTCCTCTGTTATTGGGGTTCAGTAACGTCAGCTGTTCCCCTGCTGTGTGTGTGGCAATCCCTCCTACCTCCTCCACCTCCTCCTCCTCCACCTGTCCCTGGGCTCCAACACCGCTAGTTGTTGCCTGGTAGTGCTGTACGCACAGTCCCAACAGTCCCTCCTCTGTTATTGGGGTTCAGTAACGTCAGCTGTTCCCCTGCTGTGTGTGTGGCAATCCCTCCTACCTCCTCCACCTCCTCCTCCTCCACCTGTCCCTGGGCTCCAACACCGTTAGTTGTTGCCTGGTAGTGCTGTACGCACAGTCCCAACAGTCCCTCCTCTGTTATTGGGGTTCAGTAACGTCAGCTGTTCCCCTGCTGTGTGTGTGGCAATCCCTCCTACCTCCTCCACCTCCTCCTCCTCCACCTGTCCCTGGGCTCCAACACCGCTAGTTGTTGCCTGGTAGTGCTGTCCGCACAGTCCCAACAGTCCCTCCTCTGTTATTGGGGTTCAGTAACGTCAGCTGTTCCCCTGCTGTGTGTGTGGCAATCCCTCCTACCTCCTCCACCTCCTCCTCCTCCACCTCTCCCTGGGCTCCAACACCGCTAGTTGTTGCCTGGTAGTGCTGTACGCACAGTCCCAACAGTCCCTCCTCTGTTATTGGGGTTCAGTAACGTCAGCTGTTCCCCTGCTGTGTGTGTGGCAATCCCTCCTTCCTCCTCCACCTCCTCCTCCTCCACCTGTCCCTGGGCTCCAACACCGCTAGTTGTTGCCTGGTAGTGCTGTCCGCACAGTCCCAACAGTCCCTCCTCTTTTATTGGGGTTCAGTAACGTCAGCTGTTCCCCTGCTGTGTGTGTGGCAATCCCTCCTACCTCCTCCACCTCCTCCTCCTCCACCTGTCCCTGGGCTCCAACACCGCTAGTTGTTGCCTGGTAGTGCTGTACGCACAGTCCCAACAGTCCCTCCTCTGTTATTGGGGTTCAGTAACGTCAGCTGTTCCCCTGCTGTGTGTGTGGCAATCCCTCCTATCTCCTCCACCTCCTCCTCCTCCACCTGTCCCTGGGCTCCAACACCGCTAGTTGTTGCCTGGTAGTGCTGTACGCACAGTCCCAACAGTCCCTCCTCTGTTATTGGGGTTCAGTAACGTCAGCTGTTCCCCAGCTGTGTGTGTGGCAATCCCTCCTATCTCCTCCACCTCCTCCTCCTCCACCTGTCCCTGGGCTCCAACACCGCTAGTTGTTGCCTGGTAGTGCTGTACGCGCAGTCCCGACAGTCCCTCCTCTGTTATTGGGGTTCAGTAACGTCAGCTGTTCCCCAGCTGTGTGTGTGGCAATCCCTCCTATCTCCTCCACCTCCTCCTCCTCCACTTGTCCCTGGGCTCCAACACCGCTAGTTGTTGCCTGGTAGTGCTGTACGCGCAGTCCCGACAGTCCCTCCTCTGTTATTGGGGTTCAGTAACGTCAGCTGTTCCCCTGCTGTGTGTGTGGCAATCCCTCCTATCTCCTCCACCTCCTCCTCCTCCTCCTGTCCCTGGGCTCCAACACCGCTAGTTGCCGTCCAGAAGTGCTGTCCGCACAGAGCCAAACACCTCGCCAATGTGTTAGTGGGGTTCAGCACCGCCAGCTGTTCCCCTGCTGTGCAGCCGGCAACGTGTACTGCGACCGCCACGCAGGCACAACAAGTTAAATTTAAGGGAACCTGTCCCCCCCCCCCCAGGCGTTTGTTACTGAAGGAGCCACCTTGTGCAGCAGTAATGATGCAAAGGGAAAAAGTGCCTCTTTTCGTGGTGCTCCTTGCACATGCTGATCCTAACACTTATGAAAAGTGTCCCCTCCTACCGTGATACCGTACGGTTGGTGGAACTTTCCTTTGTGATGTGACGCAGCACAGCCGTCATTCTTACCCCCTTGGAGCCGTGCGCCGCCTCCTCAGCGTTGTTTGAATCAGTCCCGGAGCCTGCGCTGTTAGGTTAGCCCTTGGCCATGCACACATTTTGCGCTGCCCGTCTTCTGACATCATTTGGTGTCAGGCTGGCTGCGCCTGTGCGGCCGCACTGGCCGAGAGCCCGCCTCGTACTGTCTTCTGATTTAATCCCACTGGGGGCCTGAGATCCATGGACATGCGCAGTGCATATCTGAACCTCCACCTCTCACTCATCTCCCTATGGCTTCTTCAGACTGTTCGGTGTCAGCTGGTCCCTAATAGCATGCCACGGCCGTGACACCGCACAGTCAGAAGAAGCCGTAGGGAGATGAGTGAGAGGTGGAGGTTCAGATATGCACTGCGCATGTCCATGGATCTCAGGCCCCCAGTGGGATTAAATCAGAAGACAGTACGAGGCGGGCTCTCGGCCAGCGCGGCCGCACAGGCGCAGCCAGCCTGACACCAAATGATGTCAGAAGATGGGCAGCGCAAAATGTGTGCATGGCCAAGGGCTAACCTAACAGCGCAGGCTCCGGGACTGATTCAAACAACGCTGAGGAGGCGGCGCCCGGCGCCAAGGGGGTAAGAATGACGGCTGTGCTGCGTCACATCACAAAGGAAAGTTCCACCTACCGGACGGTATCACGGTAGGAGGGGACACTTTTTATAAGTGTTAGGTTCAGCATGTGCAAGGACCATAATTAAAAGAGCTAAGTTTACCTTTTCCAGCATTAGTGCTGTACACGATGGCTCTTTCAGCTACAAACGCCTGGGGGGGGGGTTAAAGTTTCCCTTTCAACTTGCTCCAGTGCAGGCTTCGGCCTACACTCTGCTCCCTCTCCTCCTCCTGCTGACCCTGGGCTCTAACACCGCCAGTTGGGGCCCAGATGTGCTAGCTGCACAGAGCCAAACACCAGCCAATGTGTCAGTGGGGTTCAGCACCGCCAGCTGTTCCCCTGCTGTGTAGCCGGCAACGTGTCCTGCAACAGCCACGCAGACACAAGAACTGAAATTGAAGGAAACCTGTCCCCCCTCCCCCAGGCGTTTTTACGTTTTACAGCCACCTTGTACGACAGTAATGCTGCATGTGTGCAAGGTGGCTCAGAAACTTAATCTCCTTGCCCATGTTGAAGTGAACACGTCTAAAAATGAGTCCTCTGCGACCATTAAAACGTCCCTCAGGTGTGATTTTCCTTTGTATTGACACGCAACAAGCTCCTTGGTAGCGCTGCCCGTCTTCTGATATCATTGTTTGGCTGCCTGCGCCTCTGCGGCCGCCCTGACCCACACAACGCCCCTCGGTGTCTTATTTCTTGGGACTGCGAGGGTGTGATTGATGGGCATGAGCGGTGCATCACTTCGCCTGTCCCTCATCTCCTTCCGCCTTCCTCAGATTGTGCGGCTTCATGGCCGTGGCATGCGATAAGGGATCAGCTGACGCCGCACAGTCTGAAGCGGGTGTAAGGACCCGAGTGCGAGAGGCGAACATATGTGCTGCGCCAGGCCATGAATCCCAGCCCCGCAGTGTTTTAACAATGTTAAGACACTGCGGGGCTGGGATTCATGGTCATCGCGAACCGCACCGGCCGACATTAAATGAGGTCAGAAGATGGGCAGCGCTAACAGCGCTAGGCCAGGGGATAACACGACAGCGCAGACTCCTGTACAGCAAATAACAATGCTCAGGAGGCTGCACCCAGCACCAAGGTGGGATTCTTGACATCTGTGCTGCGTCTCATTACAAAGGGAACTCGCGCCTCCAACACAGTTTGACTGTATAAAGGGCTAAATGTTATACGTGTTTCATTCAGCGTGTGCAAGGAGCAAAATTAAAAGAGCAACCTTTGACTTGTGCGGCACTACTGCTGCATAAGCTGTGGCTCTTCTACTTTGTAACCCCTGAGGGGGGGTTAAAGGTTACCTTTGAAATTGGTTCAAGTAGGCTTCGGCCTACACTCTGCTCCCCCTGCAGAGCCCGGGCTCCAACACCGCCAGTTGGGGCCCGGTACTGCTAGCTGCACAGAGCCAAACACCAGCCAATGTGTCAGTGGGGTTCAGCACCGCCAGCTGTTCCCCTGCTGTGCAGCCGGCAACGTGTCCTGCAACTGCCACGCAGGCACAACAGACCCAAAGCTGCCGCCAGTGCAGGCTTCGGCCTACACTCTACTCCATCTCCTCCTCCTGCTGACCCCGGGCTCTAACACCGCCAGTTGGGGCCCGGTACTGCTAGCTGCACAGAGAAAAACACCAGCCAATGTGTCAGTGGGGTTCAGCACCGCCAGCTGTTCCCCTGCTGTGCAGCCGGCAACGTGTCCTGCGACCGCCACGCAGGCACAACAGACCCAAAGCTGCCGCCAGTGCAGGCTTCGGCCTACACTCCCCTCCCCCTTGCTCCTCCTCCTGCTCCTCCTCCTGCTGACCCTGGGCTCTAACACCGCCAGTTGGGGCCCGGTACTGCTAGCTGCACAGAGAAAAACACCAGCCAATGTGTCAGTGGGGTCCAGCACCGCCAGCTGTTCCCCTGCTGTGTAGCCGGCAACGTGTCCTGCAAAAGCCACGCAGACACAAGAACTGAAATTGAAGGGAACCTGACCCCCCTCCCCCAGGCGTTTGTACGTTTTACAGCCACCTCGTACAGCGGTAATGCTGCATGTGTGCAAGGTGGCTCATAAACGTATTCTCCTCGCACATGTGGAACTGAAAACACGTCTAAAATGTGTCCTCTGTGTGACCATTTAACCGTCCCGGTGGTGTGACTTTCCTTTGTAATGACACGCTGCAACCCCCTTGGTAGCGCTGCCCGTCTTCTGGCATCATTGTTTGGCTGCCTGCGCCTCTGCGGCCGCCCTGACCCACACAACGCCCCTCGGTGTCTTATTTCTTGGGACTGCGAGGGTGTGATTGATGGGCATGAGCAGTGCATCACTTCGCCTGTCCCTCATCTCCTTCCGCCTTCTTCAGACTGTGCGGCTTCATGGCCGTGGCATGCGATAAGGGATCAGCTGACGCCGCACAGTCTGAAGCGAGTGTAAGGACCCGAGTGCGAGAGGCGAACATATGTGCTGCGCCAGGCCATGAATCCCAGACCCGCAGTGTTTTAACAATGTTAAGACACTGCGGGGCTGGGATTCATGGTCATCGCGAACCGCACCGGCCGACATTAAATGAGGTCAGAAGATGGGCAGCGCTAACAGCGCTAGGCCAGGGGATAACACGACAGCGCAGACTCCTGTACAGCAAATAACAACGCTCAGGAGGCTGCACCCAGCACCAAGGTGGGATTCTTGACATCTGTGCTGCGTCTCATTACAAAGGGAACTCGCGCCTCCAACACAGTTTGACTGTATAAAGGGCTAAATGTTATACGTGTTTCATTCAGCGTGTGCAAGGAGCAAAATTAAAAGAGCAACCTTTGACTTGTGCGGCACTACTGCTGCATAAGCTGTGGCTCTTCTACTTTGTAACCCCTGAGGGGGGGTTAAAGGTTACCTTTGAAATTGGTTCAAGTAGGCTTCGGCCTACACTCTGCTCCCCCTGCAGAGCCCGGGCTCCAACACCGCCAGTTGGGGCCCGGTACTGCTAGCTGCACAGAGCCAAACACCAGCCAATGTGTCAGTGGGGTTCAGCACCGCCAGCTGTTCCCCTGCTGTGCAGCCGGCAACGTGTCCTGCAACTGCCACGCAGGCACAACAGACCCAAAGCTGCCGCCAGTGCAGGCTTCGGCCTACACTCTGCTCCATCTCCTCCTCCTGCTGACCCCGGGCTCTAACACCACCAGTTGGGGCCCGGTACTGCTAGCTGCACAGAGAAAAACACCAGCCAATGTGTCAGTGGGGTTCAGCACCGCCAGCTGTTCCCCTGCTGTGCAGCCGGCAACGTGTCCTGCGACCGCCACGCAGGCACAACAGACCCAAAGCTGCCGCCAGTGCAGGCTTCGGCCTACACTCCCCTCCCCCTTGCTCCTCCTCCTGCTCCTCCTCCTGCTGACCCTGGGCTCTAACACCGCCAGTTGGGGCCCGGTACTGCTAGCTGCACAGGGAAAAACACCAGCCAATGTGTCAGTGGGGTCCAGCACCGCCAGCTGTTCCCCTGCTGTGTAGCCGGCATCGTGTCCTGCAAAAGCCACGCAGACACAAGAACTGAAATTGAAGGGAACCTGTCCCCCCTCCCCCAGGCGTTTGTACGTTTTACAGCCACCTTGTACAGCGGTAATGCTGCATGTGTGCAAGGTGGCTCATAAACGTATTCTCCTCGCACATGTGGAACTGAAAACACGTCTAAAATGTGTCCTCTGTGTGACCATTTAACCGTCCCGGTGGTGTGACTTTCCTTTGTAATGACACGCTGCAACCCCCTTGGTAGCGCTGCCCGTCTTCTGGCATCATTGTTTGGCTGCCTGCGCCTCTGCGGCCGCCCTGACCCACACAACGCCCCTCGGTGTCTTATTTCTTGGGACTGCGAGGGTGTGATTGATGGGCATGAGCAGTGCATCACTTCGCCTGTCCCTCATCTCCTTCCGCCTTCTTCAGACTGTGCGGCTTCATGGCCGTGGCATGCGATAAGGGATCAGCTGACGCCGCACAGTCTGAAGCGGGTGTAAGGACCCGAGTGCGAGAGGCGAACATATGTGCTGCGCCAGGCCATGAATCCCAGCCCCGCAGTGTTTTAACAATGTTAAGACACTGCGGGGCTGGGATTCATGGTCATCGCGAACCGCACCGGCCGACATTAAATGAGGTCAGAAGATGGGCAGCGCTAACAGCGCTAGGCCAGGGGATAACACGACAGCGCAGACTCCTGTACAGCAAATAACAACGCTCAGGAGGCTGCACCCAGCACCAAGGTGGGATTCTTGACATCTGTGCTGCGTCTCATTACAAAGGGAACTCGCGCCTCCAACACAGTTTGACTGTATAAAGGGCTAAATGTTATACGTGTTTCATTCGGCGTGTGGAAGGAGAAAAATTAAAAGAGCAACCTTTGACTTGTGCGGCACTACTGCTGCATAAGCTGTGGCTCTTCTAGTTTG
This sequence comes from Ranitomeya variabilis, assembly GCF_051348905.1. Lineage (NCBI taxonomy): Eukaryota > Metazoa > Chordata > Amphibia > Anura > Dendrobatidae > Ranitomeya > Ranitomeya variabilis. Next base: position 32,186,332 of record NC_135234.1, on the reverse strand, counting down.
TAACCCCTGAGGGGGGGTTAAAGGTTACCTTTGAAATCGGTTCAATTAGGCTTCGGCCTACACTCTGCTCCACCGGCAGAGCCCGGGCTCCAACACCGCTAGTTGCTGTCCGGAAGTGCTGGCTGCACAGAGCCAAACACCTCGCCAATGTGTCAGTGGGGTTCAGCACCGCCAGCTGTTCCCCTGCTGTGTAGCCGGCAACGTGTCCTGCGACCGCCACGCAGGCACAACAGACCCAAAGCTGCCTCCAGTGCAGGCTTCGGCCTACACTCCCCTCCCCCTGCTCCTCCTTCTGCTGACCCTGGGCTCTAACACCGCCAGTTGGGGCTCTAGGAAGACAAGCTTGAATAGGTCCCCATCCTGGTTCCAGTACCGTCAGCTGGTTCCGGGCAGAGCCTTTGGCTTAGGTGCCTCCCTCTGGGTATCCGAGTTCCACCAACGTCAGGTGGTCCTTGGTAGTGCTTTCAGGCACGGGTACCTCCTGCTTAGTAACCGGGTTCCAGTAACGTCAGCTGGTCCTCGGTAGTTCCATTGGCTCTTGGACCTTCGGCTACCCATCCGGGTTCCAGTACCGTCAGCTGGTTCTCGGCAGTGTCTTTTTCTCTTGTACCTTCTGCTCCCCATCCTGGTTCCAGTACCGTCAGCTGGTTCCGGGCAGAGCCTTTGGCTTAGGTGCCTCCCTCTGGGTATCCGAGTTCCACCAACGTCAGGTGGTCCTTGGTAGTGCTTTCAGGCACGGGTACCTCCTGCTTAGTAACCGGGTTCCAGTAACGTCAGCTGGTCCACGGTAGTTCCATTGGCTCTTGGACCTTCGGGAAGCCATCCGAGTTCCAGTTCCATCAGCTGTTTCTCTGCATTTTCTCAGCCTTCTTGTACCTTCTGCTACATTTCCAAGTTCAAGACCCTAAAGACGATGACCCGGAAGACCACCCCTAAGATGATGACGACACCAGAGACGACAACCACCGAGATGACGACGGCCCTGGAGACGATGACCCTGAAGACGACCCCGATGACGACGACCCCGATGACGACGACCCCGGAGACGACGACCCTGGAGACGACGACGACATGGGAGACCGAGAAGCAGAAGAACAAGAGGCTGCAGAACAAAGAGCAGAAGAACATTAAGCATAAGACTAAATATCAGAGCAAAAGATATTATCTAAATTATAAGCAGAAGAAGACTAAGCAGTGTATGGGGGTGAGTCCGTTCCTCCTCGTGGTGCCCCTGGATAAAGCCTGATGCTGCAGGCCAAACTGAACGCGGACAAATGTAACTGTTTTGTGACAGGCAGAACGGAAGGTGTAATCTTCAAACTTTTATAGATAACAACTACGGGAATGCCTGTCACAAATAAGAATATGATGAAGAAGTAGAATATGATGAAGATAATAGTAAAATAAAAAGAATATGAACAATGTAACCAAAAAAATAATAGGTAGAAGATGAAGAAGAAGATGAATAAGGTGAAGAAGTTGATGTCAAAGAAGCTGATGATGAGGATAATGAAGAAGAAAGTGTGGGAGAAGTAAAAAAGAAGGTGAAGGGCGTGGAAGTAGTGAAACATCAATATCTGACAAAATAAAAAAAAAATTAACATAGTCAAAATCTTTCTACCGCCGAAAGTCATAAAAAAAAACAAAATCCTGCTATTCTATTACATTGGGCTAAACCTCTGTGCCTTTAATGTCTCCGCCACGTCCCCCAATACATCCTACATTATTCTTAGTTGTTTTCCTTCATGTAGAATGAACCTACAAGTTTATAAAGGGTTTATTTTAATTCCGATATTTTCGTCCCATTGACTTGCATTGGGATCGGGTATCGGTATCGGATTAGATCCGATATTTTGACGGTATCGGCCGATACTTTCCGATACCGATACTTTCCGATATCGGAAAGTATCGCTCAACACTAGTGACCACACTGAATACTTTTTTTTTTTCTTTTGGGGGTGAGGCCCAATTAGAACTTAGAACTGCTATGTGGCCCCATGATTTCTATGTATGGTCCTGGTAACACATTTGCAAAATGCATATGATATAATGTAAGCAGGTTTCAAAATCCATATGTATTTATTTTTTATTTTTTTACACTTGTATAGTGGTAGCAACACCTTGATATTTGCAACTTGACATTCACATTCAAAGTGTCTCATGTCCAAATACACTTTGCAGCCCAAGCCCAATGTTGTGTACATCCCTGCAATGCAATTTACATCTCATATGCAGCATTAATTGTTATCAGTGAATCACTGTCATAAATACCATTTCATGTTTCACGTGTAAAGCGCCATGGAATAAATGGCACTATGAAAATGTATTATAATAATAATAATGTTCATCTCGCCATTCCAATACAGCAGTCCTACACTAAGGTAGAAACCATCCACATGACAGCCCACATGAAGGTCCTGTCTTGTACTTTTCAGATTGTCATAGACTTTAGCATAAAACAAAAGATTAGCATTAGGCATTCTGAATATGCACAATGTACATGTATGGAGAGACTGGTCAGGGGACACTGAGAGAAAAGGACTCTGGTGCAAGAATTGTGTATATGGTCCCTTCTAGAGATGGGCAAACCCAAACAGTAAAGTTTGGGATGCGTACTCAACACCTTGTGTTTGGGCACGGACCCCGAACATGGACTTCTCCAGGAAGTCCTTGTTACCGTTTTGGTTTTGCACGCATGGCAGAGCAAGAAACACTGGCAGTTCCAATCGGCGGTAAGATCATTACCACCGGTAATGTCAGCTTTATCATGGCTGGTTATCAGAAATAGAGGGGTCCAATACCATTTTTTAATTATTTAAATGAATAACTAAAAACATGGCATATGGCCCCCCCTATGTTTGACAACCAGCCAAGCAAAAGGAAACAGCTGGGATTGATATGCTTAGACTGGTAAAGGGTCAAGGATATTGCCCTTTCCCAGCCTAAAAATAGCAGCCCATAACTGCCCCAGAAAAGGCGCATCTATTAGATGCGCCAATTGTGGCACTTTGCCCTGTTCTTCCCACTTACCCTGGTGCAGTGAGAAGTGGGGCAATGGTTGTAGGGTTGATGTCAGCTGCTTTATGGCCGTTGATATCAATTCCAGAGGTTAGTCATGGAGAAGCATCTATAAGACAACCCCATTAAGAACCCCATAGTTAGATTGTTAAATAGACCTAGCCAGAATAAAATCCTTTAATTGAAAGAAAGACACAGACTTCTTTATTTGAAATAAAAATAAAAAAGCACAGTTAGGCTACGTTCACACGATCCTTTTTTCCGTCCTTTTTTTTTCAGGTCCTGTTTTGAAAAACCGCAGCTAAAATCCGCACTGATTTTTCGCTGCGGTTTTTGATCCTTTTTCTTCTGCGGATTCCACTGCGGGTTTCCAAATGCAGTTTCCTATTGGGGCTGCTGGAAACCCGCAGCAGAATCCGCAGAAAGAATTGACAGGTACTTTTTTTTCTGCAGGCAAAACCGCTGCGGATTTGCCTGGGGAAAAAAGGATAGTCGGCACAGCGGGTTTTGTTTTCCATTGGGTTACATTGTACTGTAACCTACATGGAAAAAAGCTGCGGATCCGCAGTGCCAAATCCGCTGCGGATCCGCAGCAAAAACCGCAGCGTGTGAACATACCCTTATACCCACCTTACGCCCATTCCATTGAAGCCTATGTCACCTGTAAAACAGAAAATAATAAACAACCATTAAACTCACCCTATGCCTAATCCATTGATGCCCATGTCCCCTGTAAGAAAACAAAAATACTAACCAGCCATATCCCTCACCTGTCCGAAGTGAACATAAGACATACTGTCCAGGCCTTAATCCATTTCTGTTATAACTGGTTTCCAACCGGAACGGTGCCATGATGGGGCCATCCAGGTTGAAAACCAGAACTCATTGAGGTGATGTGAGTTCAGCTTCACTGATGAGCGGGGACATCATAGAGGTAACTGCCTGTCACTGAAGGTACGTTCTCAGGCTCACATCGCTGTGTGCCAGGTCAATGAACTGCAGTGACCTCAATGAGATGACCGTGAGCACAGTGAGATTTTACTAATGGTGCTTGCGGTGATCTAGTTGAGATCACCGCAGTTCTTTGTCCCGGCGCAGCGTGAAGTGCCACTGGGAACGCACCTTCCATGACCGGCGGTTACCTCTATGACATCAACGCTTGTCACTGAATCTGCATGCGCAGCACCTTATTGTGTAATAGTTTTCAGCCTGGGCGGTCACATTGTGGCACTGTTCAGGTTGTAAACCAGATATCGCAGAGATGGATTATGGCATGGGACAGTATTGCTAATCTTAGCTTCAGACAAGTGAGGGATATGGTTGTTTATTATTTTATGTTTTTTAGCCCTCAGCTGCCCCAGAAATGGCACATCAATAAGACATGCCAAATCTGGCTCTTAGCCTCACTCTTCCCGCTACCCCATGGCAGTGGCAAATGGGATAATAGTTGTAGAGTTGATGTCTGTTTTTTATTGGCAGCTGATATCAAGCCCATGGGTTAATAATGGAGAGGCATCTTATAAGATGCCCCGTTACTAACCCCATATTAAGTTTGGAAATAAATACACAGCATGACTAAAATTATTCATTTGAAATAAAAATCAACACCCTGTTTTACACATTTATTTCAAAATAAAAAACTAAGTTATATTCACCTTGCGCCTAATCCATTGAAGGCCTTGCCCTCTGTTAAAGACCGAAAAAAATATACAACCATTATACTCACTTTATGCCTAATCTATTGAAGCCCCTGTCCCCTGTAATAAAAAGAAAAATAATAAACAACCATATCCATCATCTGTCTGACGTGAAGATAATCCATACTGTCTCAAAACGATCCGGATGATTTGCATAGCGGTCACTGACGTGAGTGTAATGGCTCCTGCAGTGTCTAGCGCTGAGCTGCCGGGAGAAAGTTCACCGAAGTTCAAACCTACAGAACTTTGATGATCTCGCTTATGGCACTGCTCGCTGAATGAGAACTTTCAGAGGAAGAATGGAGGATGGATGTTCTGGATGAGAAACTGAATCAAGGCTGCGTGACAAATCGTTAGCCCTAACATTCTTAAACCCCGGCCTGGACGTGATGTAAAAATTGAATCTATAAAAAAATAAGGATCACCTGTATCGGGGTTAAACGTTTCGAAGATTCAATATAAGCTAAATTTTTTTGAGTCTTCACAACTTTGACCTGGTGAATAGTTCCCTCCAAAAAATGCCTACGTTATTCAGAAGCTAACTTGACAGCGAGCAGCTCACGATTTCCAACATCATAATTTCTTACAGGAGACAAAAATTTCCGAGAAAAAATGCACATGGTCGTAAGTTAGTCAGAGTTTTTGGACATTGAGAAAAACACCCCCTACCCCAACCTCTGAGGCATCCACCTCTATGATGAATCATTTCTGGGGATCGGGTTGGATCAAAACTGGAGCAGACATGAAGCACTCTTAATTTATTAAAGGTCCAAATGGCATCCGACAACCAAACCTTAAGATCCGCCCCCTTACGTATGAGATCAGTAAGAGGTTTAATGATTTGCGAAAAACCCTTGTGAAGAAACCGGATTATATCTTAATTACCCAAATGACTATTTTTAGCAAACAAAGAAGAATATGCTGTTATCTATACTTTTGCTTGTGTAAGCCTGTAATAGTGACTTGAAAGCTGATCTTTGATATAACATAGTGTGCGCTTATTTTTGATGACTAGTGATGTTTGCTGATATGCTAATTATGCATTGTATTATTGAGCCAGTTTGTTGACTTCAAAAGCAGAGAAGGAAAAACTATGCAAATAGATTAAATAATCAAGTAATGCTACTTGATCTCATTACCATTGTGCCCTTTATCTTGATGCTGGACTGAAGGACAATGGGTAAATCTAAAAGTAGGTTAGATGCCTCTGTATAAAGAGATTCAGAGACAGAGAGACTGGGGGAGAGAGACAGCCAGAGATTCTGCCAAGATATATACATCCAAAAGACCAGAGACAGGATAGCAGCCAATATCATGGCACCATCACAAGGGACATGGATCTATAATTCTACAGGAAACAACTTAGGGGTTTATGGCTCCAGACGGAAGAATACAGATCTGCTCCATTGACCATCGCTGGACTATGGATACATTTGGAGAAAGCCAGGATTGGGACCCGTTGGTCACCTGGCTCCATGGAGATGTTCAGATAAGCCAGGTTCTGACTCTTGTGCCAAGTGGCCTTGTACCTTGTATGGACTCAATGGACTGTCATCTTCTTACACTTGTCGTTACCTCCTCTCTGTGTGTGTGTACCACAGATTGGGTAGTCAACCCTGTGAGCTATGACGTAACATCTGCCATTATCCCGGCAGGTCAGCAGAAGGGTGAAACTCTGTAATGTGCACCATCTGGGGTACTGTGCTGGGACTGCTCTATGTGTTATCCGCCTGTTTTGTGGTTCAATAAAGTGTTGCCACACTGTTTTACCCTCACCTTGTGTTGTCTAAGTAGCGTTATGCCCACGTTAAAGGGAGAGCGGGCGGGACAATCCCTGGTCCATGCGATTCTGGCTAGCAGATCCTGGGGCTCTCGCCGACCCCCCATTTCTTCACAACTCTTAATACATTTTCAATAGTGATTGATGAATTCTAAAAAAAATGCTTTATTACTTTAAGGTCATAAAGTTGAAGTCAATTACTTATAGCCTGCACCTTCCCAGGATCCATCTTAAACCCATCAGCAGATACAAAGAACCCCAGACACTATTATTCTTGAACAGAGAATATATGCTTTTCTAATTTAGCAAACAAAGAATTTTCCCTGAGGTTTTCTAAAACATAGCGAATATGCTCATAGTGTGAACTCAGGTCAGACGAAAAAAATTATAATGTCATCAAGGTATACCACAATAAACCTTCCAATAATATCAGAAAAAATGTCATTCATAAAGTTCTGAAAGACAGCAGGAGCATTGGTTAATCAAAAGGCATGACCAGATTCTCAAATAGATCCTCAGATGTTAAACACGCTGTCATCTACTCATCACTAGTGTTGAGCATTCCGATACCGCAAGTATCGGGTATCGGCACTCCACCCTGGTTAGTGAGTCAGCCCAGAGTGGTAAAGACATCCCTTTATATACACATATAGCCTCCTTATGATGTCCCTCCTCCACCTGACAGGTACAAGATAACTAATTACCGCCTCCATCCGGTTTACTTGCTTACCCCACATTTAGGTGCATCATTGTACACACGCCCACCAACCGACCATTAGTTATCTTGTACCTGTCATGGAGATCCCATGTCCGTGATTGGTGAGACCAAGCCAGTTTTTTATCTTGAGCACAGTTTTCGGCGTGAGCACTAATTTGTTTTGGTTTATTATAGTTTGTTTCAATTTTATACATATATTTTTCAGTAAAGGTTACGTTTTAATATTGGGATATACTCTTCTAGCTGATAATTGTGAATTTAGGACCTGAGAATTACTTCACGGCTTGTGATTGGTCGCGTGGCGGTCACATGAGCGGCACGCGACCAATCAGAAGCCGTGACGTCATGGAAGGTGCTGAACGCTCTCATTTTAAGCAAAGAAGGCTGCTGGTTACGAGCTGTGATGTCCTGGGGCCTCCGGAGAGGTGAGTATATCAATATTTTTTATTTTAATTCTTTATTTTACACAGTAATATGGATCCCAGGGCCTGAAGGAGAGTTTCCTCTCCTTCAGACCCTGGGAACCATCAGGATACCTTCCGAAACTTGGTGTCCCATTGACTTGTATTGGTATCGGGTATCGGTATCGGCGATATCCGATACTTTTCGGGTATCGGCCGATACTATCCGATACCGATACTTTCAAGTATCGGATGTTATCGCTCAACACTACTCATCACCCTAACGGATGCGTATCAGATTATAAGCCCCTCTAAGATCAAGTTTAGAAAACCACTTAACCCCAGTAAGCTGATTATATAGGTCGGGGATGACTGGAAGTGGGTAAGTATTCTTAACCATATTTTTTTAGTTAACGGAAAGTGAGACAAGGGCGAAGACCCCATCTTTTTCACAAAGAAGAAACCAGCAGCTACAGGTGAGGAGGAGGGATGGATATGATCCTTACTAAAACTTTTGCTTACATATTCTTTCATAGCGGTCTATTTGGGTCCCGACAAGTTGTACAGGTGATCTTTAGACAATTTGGCGTTAGGAATAAGATCAATAGCACAATCATAAGGATGATGGGGAGGTAGTATTTCTGCCTTTTTTTCCGAGAACACATCTACGAAGTCTTTAAGTTACGTCAGCAGACCCTCCAGAATAGCGGACTAAATTTGTACAGGACAAAGACATTTCTTATGACTGTAAGAACTCCACTTAACAATATCCTTTTGACACTAATCAATAACAAGATTATGAATATGCAGCCACGGAAACCTCAACACAAACCCAGCAAGTAAATTATCCAAAACATAACAGGAGATGGACTCAGAGTGATGTTTTCCTAGTCTTCGTGCAAATTCCACCGTTACCAGCTGGACAAAGTTGTGGCGTAATGATGTACTACAGTACTTTATCTGAGGAGTAAAAAGGTACCTGGAAACCTGGGTAACCCCAATAATCACCCAGACTTAGGTGTTTTCCGAAGGCTTGTTTACTTGAGGGCATATTGAGCAGTCCTTGAGATGATGCCCATCGCGACAACAGTAGAGGCAAAGTCTGAGATCTAGCTTCTGGTGATCTCTGACGAATTCTGAACCATTTGGGTCCGATTCATCACTTGATCACAGAGTGTACAAACTGGATCCATTGGTGAGGAATAAAAAAGTATAAGGCCAGGCGTAAGGTAACGCTAATCACTACTTTTGGACAGTAGATGTTCCGGGGTCAGTACCAAGAGAGCACGTAGAAAACCAGGGGAAAAACAAAGGCATAAGTCAGGTCACGGTCCGGGGTCAAAATACCAGAAGATAGCTGAGAAAAGCAAAAGGACAACATGAAGGGATAGTCAGAACACGGTCCATAAGGTCATGCACAAGCACAGCACACATATCGCACAAGCACAGTGTACACGATACACATCACACAAGCACAGCACACATGTCATACATATCACACATGCAGAGGGCACATGCGGCACACAACTCACCCAAGCAGAGCACATATGAGCACATACAAGCATAGGGTACATGCGGCACACAAGCATAACAACATTCTTGGGATCAGTGGAGGTCCCAGTGGTTGGACCCCAGCAACCACTAAGTTTTTCCCTACCCTATGGAGACAGGATAACATACAATTTTAACACTAACCCACTAATGGACAGCAAGTAAAATAAGCACCATACAATGGTTTGTTACAGTGACACAAACACTCATTTGGCAGCACCACATAGCGACACAAGAGGTACCTAGAAGTCCATGATACAGAAGAACCTTTAAACACAAAATTTTTAATTGTACTCGTTGAAGCGTTTCACAATTAGTAAAAATCAGTAAAAATCCCCAACCCAGAGTTACACCTTCCGGACTTATATTGGAGATCAAAGGGTGTAAAATATGTGGAAGAATTATCCCTATTTTCCGCCTCTTATAGACAGGCACTTTGCATTAGAGATGACTCAATAAACACAATCTATACATAAACGGCAACGGACCCCGAGTAGTGTCAGACCCTCTAAGTAAATGATTCTGGCTTTCAGCAGCTGCAAGCTCATTAATTTTGCATAGTGACCCATAGATTTACACTGACATGATTTAAAGCTGCTTTTCTACGTGAAGTGCAGAGTGAAATAGCGAAAAATGGCGTGCTCTCTGGTACTTACAAAAATTTATAAATACCAAATGGGATTTCCTGTAAGTGCTAACGAAAAACAATGTGGTTTGATGCTAATTAGTAATAAACATCTAAATGACTCATTTACAAAGAGTGCTGGGCTGCATCCATCAGCAGAGCAGGCTCACATCATCATATACATTATTCTCAGGGCGAAATACGCTGCATACTGCAGGCCACAGTGCATAAGGGGGCTTCATTCTGTGATAATATTTCGCCGGACCCCTGGTTTGGGGATAGTGAAGTAGGTAAGGTAACAGAAAGTAGGAAATCCAATTTTCTAGCCTACAAAGAAGCATCCTGTACATAGAATAATGGGGCCCAGTTTGGGCTAGTCCTGTCCCTGTTTCTTTCTCCACTTATGAGACACTTCTCCTTTCCGAGCCTCTTCTTCTGCTATAACCTATCTTGGTGCAAACAAGTTCACTGAGGAATCAGATTACTGCTGTGTATTGAAGTCTATAAAAAGGGGAGAAGAGTGAGGAGAGTTATGGTACAGTTAGATGGGCGTGTAAATCGGAGACAGATCGGAACACAATGCGCTGACTGGCCGGTGGCTCTCCCAACCCGAGGGTGACAGTTTCATGTATTTTAATGCTGCTGTAACACTCGGGTCAGGAAAACCGCTTGCCGATCCGAGCATTGCGTTCTGATCTCACACTAATTTATACAGCCGTCTGACTGCGTCCTTAGAAGAAGAATGAAAGAAAGATGCACAGACATATCCAGATCAGGCTTCTGCTTTCTAGTAAGTGTTTTATCTCACACCAAAGCTGGATTCACATCTACACAGTACAGTACTGATATCTGATGTCTTCTATGCAGCTGCTGTTTCTGAGCGTGTGAAACATAGAAAAGGGGATCAGAAATCCCTCATGTCTGTTTGTGCTGTGTATGTTAGACATAATAGCAGCTAATGTCCACCACTAGCCCAGAGACAAATGGAAATTATGGAACTAAATTGTAGAGGGGAAAACTAGTGAAAATGCAGCATACAAGTCATGTAATGGCCAGAAATAGTGTTATTCTTCCCGTAATTATATTTCACAGTTTATTTTGAAAAGTTATTGAAGCAATGGGTACGTTTTAAGTCTTTTGCCAAGATACGGTAGTATCTATTCCTATTCCTATTTTATTGCTTTTAAACCCAACATACAGTTATAGCCAAAAATGAGGTGCATACAGAGACATAATGCAAAAATTGAGTCAACTTCTTCCCTTTTTAGCTGGTTTTAGGTGTGTTTTACATATTGCCCACATCTGTTACTTGCCACAGGTGAGTTTGAACGAGCATCACATGCTTGAAACAAAGTTTTTCACTCACAATTTTGGAAAGGTGCCAACAATTTTTTCCGGTCCATTTTGGGGGGTTTTGTGTGAAATGATGTCCAATGTGTCTTTTTTTTTTTTACCTCTGTGTAATTGCAATAATTTACTGGGAGAAATACTTCATTTTCTGGAACAATTTTTAAATTACCAATGCTTTCAGCCATGACTGTATAATACAAAACTCAATACATTTCTAGACGATAACTAAACAATTTGTGTACAAGAGGGGAATATGAGCATTATTCTGACCACAAGAAGCCCTGCGGATGTACGAAGGTCATAATCATGGGTCACCCAGGGATATTAATAACAAGCCAGATGATTATCCTAAAACGCGTCACTGTAAATGAGTAGTACATGACACTGGGTACATCCAGTTATTACTCTTTATTAGGCACGGTGGTGCACAAACGGCTACGACTTGTTTCTAAATTAATGTCATGTAACTCGATTAAATGCCTCCTAGAAATCGCTCGGTAAATTCTGTTTTCAGACTCGGGGAGACTGACCTTATAAACACTGAGGTCACCGCAGAGCCATCAGCACTTACATGGTGCATAATAAGCTCACACATAGTAATGGCTTATAAGAAGCCGCAGAACTGGAATATCAGGAGAGAGAATATGGCGGTGCTATATAAACTAATAATTATATTACTCACTCAATGGGGGGATTCCGTCTCCACTCGCTTCTGCATCACGAGCATGTATAATGCACCTGTCCTATTCTAGTAAGAGGTGGTAACCTGATCGCTGAGGTTCCCACCACTAGGACCACCACCAAGCTCTGAAGAGCCCCGCTAGAAACGGTTGGTGGCCACAAGTACAAGCCACCACTCTAGTCATAGTCCAGTCCTATCTTTGGCTATCTCTATCAGTCCCCCAGACAAAGACAGGAGCAGAGGAATGCCTGCACGACCATTGCTCCAGTGGCCTCAAGATCGATGGAACCCCCACTGAAAAGCAAGTTATTGCCTATCTTGAAAATTTTCTCACGTCTTGTAATAAGCTCTATGGCCCATTTAGGCTGGCTGATGATTGGGAAAAAGGGTTATTAGGAATGGCCTACTACCGGATGAATGAGAAAAATGCTTGGGCATCAAGTATGATTTTTACTCATTCTTAAAGAGAACATGTCACCATTTAGAAAGTGTTCAGTTTTTGCACTTATTGTATTCCCGCTGCTCCCGTGAGGTTTTAGTTTTTTCTTTTTTTAAAATCCGCCACACGGATCCAGAGATATAGGCCTCTATATTTAGTGCTAATATTTATGGGTTTTCCTAAGGGGGTGTGACTACATTAGAATTATCTTGAGTGTGTGCATAATTACCATGTTAGCCACACCCCTTAGACACAACTCAAGCTCACTACATTTCAAGGACCCTGTCTCATGAACCATTTGGTGGATTTAAAAAAAAACAAAAAAACAAAGTACTCGGGAACAGCGGGTATAAAAACTGGCCACATTTAAAATGGTGATAGGTCCCCTTTAAAAATCATTGTTATCAATAACAGGTCAGGGGATGTGCTGTCAATAACATAGTGTTCTATGTATTAGAGATAATTATGTGTTCGTTAAATTCTGGTAAGCATAGCTAAACGGGCCAGTAAATGACCGCCGATCAGCATTTAAATGGAATCAGGCAGTAATAATGGAAAGTTACATAAGTCACTAATGTAGTTCAATTATGCAAAGCCCCCCAATCATTAGATATCTTTTCAGGGTCTAGCATCTCTACCTCCAATCCTGTGCTCAACACAATAGACATTGTCCTGTTTTGGCAAGAGACCAGTGCTGTGTGTGAAGGGGGCTGACTGACTGCTCATTTTAATAGATAATCCAGGTGTCACAGGTTTACTGTGACAGAGATGAGCCAGAAGACTTCAGTGTCTGATTTCTCCCACTCCTGCACTGATTAGAATTAAATGGTTCAGGTTTATTTTAGCAGTGCAGGGGTTAATCTGCTCAGTTGAGAGCTCCTGGAAGCTTTCCTGCATTAAGGCTCTCAGCTGTTCCCTGTTAGCCACTCCCATCAACTACATAATCTGGGACTTGACTAGCACTCATTGTCAGAGCAAGCTTATGCTGCATGGCTGAAGGTTGTTGTTGGTGGTTGTTATTGGAGAAGACGTTTGGTGGATTTAATTGTTACTGTTGCTATGTTTTGGGTGTGTGATAATTCCCTTTCTTCTCCTACTTTGGTTTTTCCCCATCCTCCACTCCCCAGTGTTTACCTATGTTGTTTGTGTGAGTATATTTGTATGTTTGATGTTTTTTGTTACCCCTGTTCGTATTACCTTGTTAGTTTGATTGGTGTATTATGGTACACTACTACTCCCCTCTTCCCTGAGTGCGGGTGTGGTACAGACTGAGAGCGGATTCAGGAGCTAAGGCAAGGTACGTGACCCTGGCATCATCACCATCAGAAGTAATCAAGGGAACAGGGCGAAATAGAGCATCCCTAGGGTTAGGGACAGGGAAAGATTACCCAACAAGAGTTGTGACACCAGCCTCCTTCTCTTTCTCTATCATAGCAGATAGATAAAGGAGAGGCTTAGCTATGGACATGAGCTTCACACATAGCACTGATTTTGTGCCAACCCAAGACATTCTTTCTTGTCCTGAGTATATGTCCAGAAAAGTACTGCAAATCTTGGGAACAATCAGGGGTCTAGCACAATTGAACTACGTTGTTAAATTAGTTCTTCTTAATGCACATTTCTATTTTTTTTTTTTGTAAGCGCAGGATTTGCATCCCCTTTAACTCAATTTTATCTGTGATGATATATTGTAAAAACTATCGAGAAAAGGACAGAATTTTGCAACTGATATATTTTGGTTAGAGAAAATTGTCTAGACTGGATGCAATTGTAACGAACAGTCAGCTGCGGAAGAATAGGGTCTCTTTTGTTCGCAAATAGAAATTTCTTCATTTACTGAAAGCAAAAAGTGGAAGCGGAAGCCTAAAGTATGTAGAAAACTTTTATAACTTTTTACCTCACAATAAGGCTATGTGCACACGTTTAGTATTTGTAGCTGAATTTTATGCTGCAGAAACCAAAGAGATGGCAGGAAAAAAAGCTGCATAAAATACTTGTTTTTACTTTATTTTTGAGTTTTTATACCTTTTTACTTGCATTTTTCATCCATTAGAATGGGTGAAAAAAACTACAAAAACATCAAAACAATTGACTTTCTGTAGATTTGAAAAAAAAAAAGGTTCAAATTTTCAGGAAAAAAAAGCAGCATGTGCATGAGATTTCAGAAATGTCTCTCACTTTGCTTGTATTGAAAAATGCTGCGTTTTTTTATTTTTCTGCTTAAAAAACTCTGGTGATGCTTGGACTTCAATACTGTTTGCCTAGATGTTGTTTTTTATGGTTCCCTGGATGACATGCCTAATATTCTGCACTTCTACTCCAGTACTTCTCTGATCCACAAGACCAGCATATAGGCGGAGTTCCCTCAGAGACACAAAGGGGACCAGAGGCGGACATATTGTTGGTGGACCTGTGCAGAGACCCAGGAGATAAAGGCCCCAGAATCACCTCCAAACAAGGTGGAATTGAGCATTATGATGAGCTATTGGACTGCAAAGGGCCCATAAATTGTTCTTGTACAGGGGTCCTCTCCTATCTACGTCTACCATTGAAGGGTGCTTTATGGTTCCCGGCAGTTATGTGGTCCTTAAAAAAAAAAAAACAACAACGATAAAAATAAAAATCTTGGGGGCTCCTTAGAGTGGGCCCCTGGGTTCAGCTTCTCGCTCTGCACCCTCTATAGCTTCGCCATTGCTCCGCTTTTCTTTTTTACCAGTTTTGCTTCCTCTCATCTAATGTCTATTAGTAGATTGCCATCAATTAAAATTGAGTAAAACCAGGATAACCCCTTTAGGTGAAACAAAGATTTATATGCCATTTTCTGACCTTGCAAGCCACAAAATATAGAAGTCATAAGAAGCTCATGATCTTCACCGTCTAAGATCACGTCCCCCAGCAGTGACAGAAAGTGCTGCGGTTAACACTTATAGGAAGTGATCCCCCCTGTGACCTCGCTGTCATGTCTGCTGACCTCTGGTGATATTTAACCTCGCCGCTAACATCTGTGGTCTCATCAGGACCAGCGATGATGTAAAAGTTAGTTAATGCAGGGCTGTTCCTCTGCAAGGTTAGAAGTGATCAATAGGAGATGTGTTGGATGTGGTATCGCTATCAGGTCTCATCTCTCTCTTAAAACTGGAATATCCACGCGGGGATGTGATCCTGCTCTCACAACAGGCAGATCTGTTACAAGGGAGAAACAAGCAAAATTACAACAGCTTCCAGTGTCTTCATCCAAGGAAATAAATATAGAAAATGTAAGAAATTAGGTCTTAAATTAGAAAAATTAACCTTCTGTCAATATATCCATAAATCAGTAGTACATGTGAATATACAGTCATATGAAAAACTAAGTCCACCCTCTTTTAATTATATGGTTTTACATATCAGGACATAATAAAAATTACAAGGGTAACTAGAAGCCAGGTGCTGTTAATGCCCTTAATTAATTGTCCATTGGCATGTGTCACAACCTCAATAAGAGCAGAAGTTTTGGCACTTTGCTGGTCTCGAGCATTTATGACAGTGTTAGCACAATTCCAAAGAGGAAAGACATCATATCATTAGTGATCTTAGAGAAAAGACATAATTTCAAAGTGAAAAGACATCATATCTTAAGTGATCTTAGAGAAATTATTGGTGCTGAACATTAATCTTTGAACGGTTATAAGGTCATTTCCAAACAATTTAGAGTCCAATATCTTACAGTGAGGGGAAGGATTGTTCATAAGTGGAAAGTTTGTGAGACAGTTGAAGACAGAAGCAGACATTACCCCAAGTTCAGACCGTAAACTGCTCATATAAATTTCAACAAAAATCAAGAGCTAAACCTCAGACTCCAAAGGCCTCAGTCAGCACGTTGAATGGAATTAGAAATTTTGAAAAAAGACTGAACGAGTATGGCTTGTTTTGGAAGGGTTGCCAGAAGAAAGTTTGCAAAGTTACATCTGAACAAACCATAAGAGTTGTGGAACAATGTACTTTGCACAGATTAGACTAAAGTGGAGATATTTGGGCATAACACCCTGAACCACGTTTGGTGAAAAACAAGCACAACATATCAAGAAAAACACCTCATAACAAATGTCCAACACCGTGGTGGAGGGGGGATGATTTAAGATTGTTTCGCAGCCACAGGACCTGTGCACCTGTTGACCATGATTGAGTTAATGATGATTGTTGATTGAGTTGACCATGATCTCTGCTGTATACCAACGTTTTCTAGAGTCAAATGTGAGTCTGTCTGTCCAAAAGCTTAGGCTTGGCCGAAATTAGGCCATGTAAGAAGACAACAATATCAAACACAGCAGCAAATCTACATCAGAACAGCTGAAGAAGAAAAGAATCGCGTGTTGTAAAGGCCGAATCGCAGTCTAGACCTGAACCCAATAGAAATGCAGGCAGGAGATATGTGCAGAAACAAAAGTCCACACACCTCAATGAACTTAAGCAACATAAAGAGTGAACATAATTCCAACAGAATGACGTGAGACTTATAAAATCATACAAAAGATGAAGGCTTCAAGTATTTGCTGCTAAAGGTGGTTCTACAAAGTATTGCTACATGGGGTGTACTTAATGTTTTACACACTACTTCTGCCTTGTGGCCTAGTTTTGCTAAATAAGCAATTTGTGTTGCT